>NC_072827.1:19219533-19537033 GCF_027744805.1 Dunckerocampus dactyliophorus
GATGACGGTACAATGCTTACGCTTGTGGTTTGCACGTACACTACTGACATGGGAGGACAAATAGAGACGCTTGCTATTCACATCCTATGATACCCCCTTTGACTCTGTCTTCTTTTGTGTCAGACTCAGAAAAAGAGCCAGACTACAGGGAGGTGTCGGTTCGAGCAGACGTGAAGGTGAAGGAGCTTTATGACGTGGAGGAAAGGCTGGGAACGTAAGAACGCCCACCCACTTACAGACGACCCACAATGCCCCATTGCTGCTGTTGCTTGACAAGCTAGCAGCTCCAGTAGCCACTGTGTCACAATGACATCCCTGTACACGCAGAAGTCCTCAGAGTGTATGCGTTGTGTTGGTCTGCAGGGGGAAGTTCGGCCAGGTGTTCAAGCTCGTAGAGAAGGCCACCAAGAAGGTATGGGCGGGGAAGTTCATCAAGGCGTACTCAGCCAAGGAGAAAGAGAACGTCCGGCAAGAGATCGGCATCATGAACAGCCTCCATCACCCCAAGCTGGTCCAGTGCGTGGATGCCTTCGAGGGCAAGTCTGACATCGTCATGGTGCTAGAGATGTAGGTGATACACAAGTCCTTTCTGCTAATTGGCTGACAGCACAGACACACAATCATTCTTCTGTCCCCTTTGCTTGTTTTCTGTCTTTTTCTCGCCTGACGACTTGTCCAAATACGTCTGGAATGTGGTTTGTAGGATCTCTGGCGGCGAGCTGTTTGAGCGCATCATTGACGAAGACTTTGAGCTGACGGAGCGCGAGGTGATCAAGTACATGCTGCAGATTGTGGACGGGGTGGGCTTCATCCACAAGCAGGGCATCGTGCACCTGGACCTTAAACCCGAAAACATCATGTGTGTCAACAAGATGGGCAGCAAGATCAAACTCATCGACTTTGGCCTTGCCAGGCGGCTAGGTGGCGACACATGTGGCAGCATTGGCAGTGTTGCATGAATATCCCACCTCTGACCCTGTGATCTCCTGCAGAAAATGCTGGAACTCTTAAAGTTCTGTTTGGGACACCAGAGTTTGTGGCTCCTGAAGTGATCAACTATGAAGCCATCAGTTACCCCACTGACATGTGGAGTATTGGAGTAATCTGTTACATACTGTGAGTACCACAGTCAATTCAGTGTGACATCAGCTCCCTGTGGAGTGTTGGAATAACCGGCTCTCTGTTTCTGAAACTTTGCGCTGTGTCCGTCCTGTCAGGCTCAGCGGTCTGTCACCCTTCATGGGCGACAACGATAACGAGACTTTGGCCAATGTGACTTCAGCCACGTGGGACTTTGAAGACGAGGCCTTTGATGAGATCTCGGACAACGCCAAGGACTTTATCACCCAGCTGCTTAAGAAGGACATGAAGTAAGGGGGTCATCTCATTTGTGAGTGGGGCTAGTGAGTAAGAGAGCAGTAAATGGAGCCAGCTGTGTGGTCTTGCAGGGCGCGGCTGACTTGCCCTCAATGTTTTGAGCACGCCTGGCTCAAGCAGGACACCAACACCATGAAGGCCAAGAAGCTGTCCAAGGAAAGAATGAAGAAGTACATCCTGAGGAGGAAATGGCAGGTAAACCACAGGGAGTCCACCATCTGCACCACCATCTTCATGCTTGACACAGGAAGTGAGTGCTTATAATTCCTTGTCAGAAAACGGGGCACGCAGTGCGTGCCATCGGCAGACTGTCGTCCATGGCCATGATGGCCGGGGTCAGTGCCAAGAAGGGCTCACCCACTGAAGGTAGGCCAGAGCCTCCCAGAATCTCGCTGATGTTGGGTAGAATGTGTGACCATCATGAAGTTGTTGTGAAGTCGGGGAGGGAAAGTTGCACGAGACAGAGCAGATGATGGAGGGACTGGTTGCTATGGCGATCAGCTGACGTGGCTCTTGACCTGCATGTGCAGAAGAAAACCCGTTCCTGGAGTGCTTGGAGATGGAGCAGAAAGTCGAGTGCAAGCCCAGCTTCAGCGCCGTCATCCAGGACGTGGAAGTGGTTGAGGGCAGCGCTGCCCGCTTTGACTGCAAGATCGAAGGTATCCACTCAACCCACCTTTCAGAGTCATGTTCGTTCACAACAGCTCTTTGCAGGTTACCCTGACCCCGAGGTGGTGTGGTACAAAGACGAGCAGCCCATCAAGGAAACTCGACACTTCCAGATTGATTACGACGAGGAAGGCAACTGCAGTCTGGTCATTTCAGAGGTCAGAGCGCAATGCTGTCAGTTTGCATGGACACAAGTCACATTCCTGCTACTGTCTTCATCTTGAAGCCTGTTCACTGTTCACTGCGTACCTCAGGTGTCGGGCGACGATGACGCCAAATACACGGTGAAGGCGGTCAACAGTCTGGGAGAGGCCACATGCACTGCCGAACTGCTGGTGGAGGTGATGGCTGGGGAGGAGGAGGAAGAGGAAGAAGAGGAGTGAATCCACCTTCTTCTTGGGCTGTGTCTTAATTGGCGCACTTCTGTACTTACACTTCATTACACAAACTGCCATATGTTGTTCTCCAAATGGTCAAAATGGTGACACCACCCTCAACAGTCGCCATCTTGGCCCTGTAGCAGAAAGGGGAGGGACAACCAAACTAAAGGCGATCATTCAAAGTAGGGGGTTTGGGATGAAATTGGCCACTCAGGAACTAAGTACACAGAATACACAGTATACTTATTGAAGTGTACTGACGAAAGTATTCCACTTGAGACACAGCCTTAGACTCTGGCAGGAAGAAAGGATCCTCCGTGTTCGGGCACACAGACAAGATGTGGTGCACTTCTATTTCCTGTCAGAGAGGGAAAGGATGAAGGTTCCTGATATTCACAGAGTTGGCTCACATAATGCGCAGAAAAGATCAAAAGTTAGAAACAAAATCGCAAGTTTGAGTTTCTACCTAATTATCAAAATTTTAAAAAAGCAGGAATATTTGTATTAGTCCAACGCTAAGCTAACAGCACAACCGGCTAGTGTTGCATTTTTCATGGGGATGAGAGAAAGGCCTTGTGGTTAAAGGAGCTGCAGGTTGATCCAGCTCTGTCAATACAGCCAGAGTGACAACTGTGATTATCATTATTTATAAGAGAACCACACACAAACGTCTTTCTCATGTAGAGCATAGTTTTGTTCTTGTTGAATGTGTGTGAGCCTTAAAGCGACGCTGTCGTCATGGTTTGTTTGCTGTGTTCACACTGGATGACACTGTGCTTTTACCACGTGGCCTCCTTCACACACTGATGATGATGATGTCGTCATGTGTCATTCCCATACTAATGACACAGTATCAGGACCAACAGGGATCAAACCAGTGGCCTTGCAATCATGAGACAGCCCTGAGCCAAGACAAGGTGTGGAAACACACACTCACATGATTTTTTTTTGGGGCTTTGTGAATGGCATCAGCACTTTCTTTGCGTTTTACAGTATTCACAGAAGGGATTCAGCTCAACCAGGGGTGTCCAAAGTGTGGTATGGGGGCCATTTGTGGCCTGCAGCTTGTTTTTATTGGTCCATGGCACACAAGAAAACCAACAGCAAAAATGGAAAATTACGCTTGTAATAACAATAATAATAATAATAATAATAATGATACACTTAATCCTGTAACACAAAGCTGAGATGCAGCTTAACAGAACTTAAAAATACCAACAAAATATGCATCCCTTGGGTGGCAGATGTTTGGACACCCCTGAACTAAATTCACAGACGTGTGTGTTGTATGTGTACATTTATTTCACGCACACATTGACCACGGAGATTTGCGGCACGTCACAACTGGCAGACTTTTTTTTTCTATTAGTTGTGTATGAAGAAGGTTCTTGTCTAGTTTGTACAATTATATATGACTTTGACATGTATGAAAACACTGCCAGTGTATACTTACTCACATTTAAGTAATAAAATAATCACAAACCAACACTGTAGTGTGCGCCTCCATATTCAGGGAAAATGTTTCTTCCTTCATTTCTTCAGTTCACAAACACACACACGACACTTGAATTAACTGTGAAACATAAGACGACACATAAGAAATTCAAGGATTCCACTGACAAACTTCAGCAGCAGCAGCAGCAGCAGCATGGTAAGAAATTCCACTCGCGCAGACAGGGGGGCAGTGTTATCAAAAACATTGAAGGGCTCATGTCCACACAGTGCACTGCGTGTTGACCAAGGACACTAGAGACTTATCTAGAATTTTATCTTTTTTTCTTATATCATAACCATGGTGCAAGTACATAATTTGTAAGCCCTCTTTTCCTGGTTTCATATTAAGTTTTATTCGCCACTGAAAAAATACAGACAAAAGCATCTGCTAGGAAGATACTGTATGTTTGGATGGATGTTATTTCTCCGTTTACAAAAAAAATCTAGCTGAATCCTCTAGAGTAATCCATCATAGCGCTCTGCTTTTGGTTATTTACTGTCAAATATAACTGTATTTTATGTATTTTATTCTGTTTGTTTACTTTTGTTTTACTTAACCGGATGTGGCGTTTACGTATGCGCTACGTGCATTGCGTAACTTGATACGTAACTCCACCTTGGTGGAGGATGCTAACGAACTCTTTTAATAATAATCACTATTAAAACAACCGTCCAATACATATATATTACATATATGAAGTATGGTTATTGACCATTTATTATTTTAAAAATAATCATCACGTTACAGAAGTGGTGTCGTAAAAAAATTGCTAGAACCGATTGTGTTTCCGGGGAGGTTTCTCAGTGACGCCACCATCCGGCCGCCATGATGGGGAGCAGAATCCAGAAATATTGCATTGTAAACATGTCCTCGGCACAGTGCTCAGCCATTAATTGCTCTAATAGACGGTCGAAAAGACCAGATTTGTTTTCAAGTTCCCCCAAAACAAAGACAGGTATGTGTCATAAAAATATTGGGTGATTTATAACACTGGTTGTTGTAAATAAACAGGACATTGGAGAAGTGTAAATTTTGTGGGACTTCCACACAATATAGCTTTAAGCTAATTTGTGTATCTGGGTGATAAATTGAATTAATGATAAATCAGTGATGATGATAATTTAGATTATAGTCTGTCAAATGTATGAACAATGCCATTACTGAAATAAATGTTGCATTGCTTAAATACTTCCAGTTAAATATGCATATAATAAGGATCAAATTTCAGATGTTCCTTATTGTCATGAAAAAATACACAGATTTTTTTCATATCAATTTACTGAAGTGGTAATAGATTAGTGGAATGTTAATGAATGACGCCATTTGTTGTCCTACCCACGCTCGCGGGTTATTTATCCATCCATTCATTTTTTTATGCCGCTTATCCTAATTAGGGTTAATTAGTACTATCCATTCATTCATTCCATTCATCTTCTATACCGCTTCATCCTCATTAGGGTCGCGGGGGCATGCTGGAGCCTATCCCAGCTGACTTCGGGCGACAGGCGGGGTACACCCTGGACTGGTCGCTATTATTATTATTAATAATCATTTTTGCTGGAGATGAAATTCTCCGCAAGGTACTTTTTGAATGTTGATTGTTAAGCGTTGCCAATGCTGTAAAGAAGAAAAAAATCAAATAAAGAAGGAAAAAGTTTCTTTCATACTGCTGCTCAGGTTTTTATTGGCATCTATCTACATGTAGGTCATATTTCTGCTGTGTATATATATACACACATATATATTCGTTGTGTTCAGTAAATAACATTCATCCATTTATCCAAATTTACGCACAGCGGATATCATTATTTTATACTCAGCTCAGAGCTAGTGAATACATTACCCTACCCACATCTCTTGCTCACCATCATGGCGGACTATCTGCTCTATAACGTACTACATTCTGTTCCATTCATTTGCGTTGATTCTTCATCCTACTTTAACTCTAGTGTCCTTGGTTATTGACTGCCATAGCCGACAGCTTACATAGGGACAGCTATGGCGGGTACCGCGCTCAAGAGGCTAATGGCCGAATACAAACGTGAGTACAAATGCAACTCGCTAATGTTCAACTCTTGTCCCCCATTTAACTTTCGTCGAGTTTTAATTGCGTGTGCTCTCGTTTAATACGTACACACCATGTTAAACGGAGACACTTCCGTTTAAGTGGTGTCTGCAGTAGATAGAAAGTTGGCCCGTGGAAGAGTCGCCATGTAAACTTAATACAGTATATTTATCTTGTATCCCATTGCTATTAATCACAATTGTTAATTTACTCTGTAGAGGCCACCTTAGCGTAATATTTGGTGTTGTTGTGATAACTACTTTTCTGTTAGCAGATTCTGTGCAGTGCTCACTGTTAGCATCTTAGCGTGCTAGCCCAGTAGACGCAGGATGTAACCTGTCCACCTGCGTGTGTTTACAGAGCTGACTCTCAACCCACCGGAAGGAATCGTCGCAGGTAATGCTGACTTGTTGACTAATGACGTGACTGTTGTTTATGAGGCGCTATACCTCTTTGGCTCCAAATGACACTTTTTCTTAACCCGAAAAATCTAACAAACACTCCTACTGGCTAACATATGTTACCTGTTGTGGTTCAGAGAACGATTGTACAGAAAATGTCTATATTCTTAACAGTTAACCGAAAAGAAACACTGTCAGTTGTCGGAGATGTATTTCTAATATTTTCTCCACCTATTGTAGGAATATGAGAGTGTTAGATGGGCTCTTTAGTCATGCTCGTGTCAGTGTCAAGGTATGTGTCAGTATTTTGCAGCGGTGATCAAAAGAAAAGCAGAGACTTGTGTCGTAACAGTGTTGGTTAGCAAAGAACTCCAGTGTTAACCGCTGATTACAGGCGACGGAGTGGACTTCCGGTTCCTGTTTCCATTGTATTAGCAAGCTAATAGGCTATTAACATGGACGTTTTGAGATAAAAATACATTATGAACACAGTTGGACTCACGCACTGTATTAATAATGCAACAAGACACTCAAAGTATTATACGCTAATCAGAAAATGTAGACAAACAGAGAAGTTTATCGTAAACTTTCAAGGTTAACTGGAAAACGCGATAACCGGAGAGTACGCTAAGAAAGGTTCTACTGTATTTGTACTTGTTTACATGCACATGTGCTGTTTAGATGCCTCGGTACATGCTGCTAGGTGACAAGGTCGTGTGTTGTTTTGTGTGTTCCAGGTCCAGCCAACGAGGAGAACTTCTTTGAATGGGAGGCGCTCATCATGTGAGTACTGTCAATTATTGAGCCACAGAGCAGACAGAGATAAATGATATAATAAAACTCCTAGACATTGGACGTGTAACAGCATTGATGTTGAATAAATGAAGTAAATCTCATCATCAGCATAGTTTTTAGATAGCTAGATGTTTTATCGATCCCGAGGGAAATTCAAAATTCTGTGTTGCGTCCTTCAGCTGCATGGTAGATGTGGACTTTTTCCACGACCAAACCTGTCATCGTCTTCAGCGATGTTTCCCGTCTAGGTGATGTCAGTGAAGGCAGCAGCTGTGATTGTTAGTGTCAGTGTGTCCTTCAGTTGAGCCTGATGACATCACTCTCTAACACCCCATCATTGTCTGGGACAGTCCTCAGCTGGGAACCTTACTTGAACCACAAGAAAGAACATTGGGATGAAGAATGTCTTTTATTTAAGACAGCAGCAGCAGCATAGGTTGCATCATAACAGACAAGGGGCCTAACGGTACGCCATAATCACGGTTCTGTACATACCTTGGTTTTAAGGTCATGGTTCGGTTGATTTTCTGTACAATAAGGGAACAAAATGCATAAAACTGCTTAGCTTTTTTGTAACAAGCTTTAAAGGTGATAATGTTCCCTGGCTCCTAATTACACGTTTTTAAACGTTTTATAAAGTGAATGAGATTTGTCGTTAGGCCCAAGAAGGTGGAGTGGTGGTTCATGGCTCAGTCACGGCTCTTGCACAAGCACATACCCACAGTCTCAGAGAAAATATCGACAATTAGCAGTCATGGCTGAGCAGGAAGAGGGCCGGATATACAGTAGTAGTTTCTCCTTGGTGCTATTGCTAGCCACAACTCCTGCTAGCCAGGCTGGGCTATACTGTTTGTGTTTACCAAGTAGAAGTGTGACAAAAAAATCAATAAACAAAACTCAGATTATGAATACATGTACTGCTACAGCCCTACAACACACAACACATCATGATGAAAACACATCCTCATACCAAACCCCCACTGTACCAGCAGATGTTCATTTGAAATGTGCTTTAAAGCATCCATCCAGAGCAGCTTCTTTACCTTCTCAATCTTGTTACAAATATTACTTCTGATACCTCTTGTGTCCAAGTCCAGCTAAAGCAGTTGTTGTGGCTCTGGTCCGTCTCAGGGGTCCACAGGACACGTGTTTTGAAGGTGGCGTCTTTCCAGCTGTCCTCACCTTCCCCTCCGATTATCCTCTCAGCCCTCCGAAGATGAGATTCACCTGCGACATGTTTCACCCCAACAGTAAGTCCTGCAGCCCCACCACTACCCCAGTCCTCACACTGCTCAGTCACATGACCTTGCAAACAGGGAGCATCAAACTACTGCTATTTGGCCTGTCTGGACCTGCTATCGTGTTAGCTTGTTCTTAGTGCTCTGATTAGTGGACTGGGTTCACAACCGTCTGAGCACGCTCTGCACTGATTAAAGGACAGCTGACCCTTCACTACCATCATCATCATCATCATTAGTGCACACACCCTCTTGTTCTTTTGTCCTTGTGAGGACGTGTGCCAATGATGTCACTGAACTCACAGCAGTCATGTGACTCACACACACACAGTGGTCTGGTGGTCCATCAACAAGCAGCAGTAGCTGGAGTTCAATCGAGATCAAAGTCTCCCTCTTGCTATGACACCGCACACCTGGAAGCAAGTCTGCCACCCGCATCACAGAAAGACCGCAGCAGACACTCACCAGACCCACATCATGTGACGATGGGTGTCTTCTTTGTGGTTGCAGGATATTGTAATTAGTGGTCGACCGTCGGGGCCGATATTTGGAATTTTGAATTTTTATCGGCCTTTATTTAAATCCGACGGGCCGATATTAAGAAATCAGTTTAAAACTGGGTTATTTCGGCTCAGCTGCAGCCTCGCCTCCCTCTCTCCTTCCGTCTGCGACTTCTGTCTCCAGCATTGCTCCACCCATGACACCATCTGATTGGTTAAGCAAGCCACAGCATGCGTTAGTGGCAGAGCCAATCTGAAACGGACGCTGTCCTCACACACACAAATTGCTGAGAGGGAATTTTTTTTGTGTGGAGAACGTCCTGAGAGCAAACACATGTCAAGGTAAACGCAGAAAACTCTGGAAATTGTAATAAACATCCCAGTAATCTACATCTCACAACTACTACTAACGTTAGACTTACAGTAAATGGTTCAGATCATCCAGGAAAATGCAGTTTTTAAATCAATCTTTTTATTATTAAGGGATAAAAGAAATCCAAGCCTACATGGCCCTTTGTTAAAGTGATTGATTGCCCCCTAAAACCTAATAACTGGTTGGGCCACCCTTAGCAGCAACAACTGCAATCAAGCGTTTGCGATAACTTGCAATGAGTCTCTTACAGCGCTGTGGAGGAATTTTGGCCCACTTGTCTTTGCAGAATTTTTTAAGGTCATACCACCGCATATCAATGGGATTCAGCTCAGGACTCTGAGTAGGCCACTCCAAAGTCTTAATTTTGTTTTTCTTCAGCCATTCAGAGGTGGACTTGCTGGTGTGTTTTGGATCATTGTCCTGCTGCAGAACCCAAGTTGGTTTCAGCTTGAGGTCACGAACAGATGGTTGGACATTCTCCTTCAGGATTTTTTGGTAGTAGAATTCATGGTTCCATTGATCACAGCAAGTCTTCCAGGTCCTGAAGCAGCAAAACCGCCCCCAGACCATCACACTACCACCACCATATTTTACTGTTGGTGTGATGTTCTTTTTCTGAAATGAGGCATTACTTTCACGCCAGATGTAATGGGACACACACCTTCCAAAAAGTTAAACTTTTGTCTCGTCAGACCACAGAATATTTTGCCAAAGTGTTCCCAAAAAATGTAATACCTGACTGTGTGACCAACATACTAACCACTCGGCCATCGTGAGGCCCGCGAAGAAACCAGTGCAACAATTTGAATAACTCTACAATACTGCTTTAGCTAATTCTATCAACCCTAACACACCACATCTGCTACACTGCATGTGTGCTTATGTGTGCACTGTTCCAGTCATGTTATCCCCACCCTTGCAGTCTATCCAGATGGTCGGGTGTGCATCTCCATCCTGCACGCTCCCGGGGATGACCCAATGGGTTATGAGAGCAGCGCAGAGCGGTGGAGTCCTGTCCAGAGTGTGGAGAAGATCTTGCTGTCCGTGGTTAGCATGTTGGCCGGTAGGTGCTCCTTAATGGCTGCAGCCATAAAAAATTACATGTCTCCATGGAAACTCATCCTCCCTGCATCTCTTCCCCACCCCCCCAGAACCAAATGATGAAAGTGGAGCTAACGTGGATGCCTCTAAAATGTGGCGGGAAGATCGGGATCAATTTTACAAACTTGCCCAGAAGATCGTACGCAAGTCTTTGGGCCTTTAATGACAATATCATCAGCCATCATAGTGTGCGACTGTATGTGTGTCTTGTATGTGAAAGAGGCTATGGACCAGAGGTCGAAGGTCACTGTTCAGATGAACACCGTTTTCATACATGATGTGATAATTGTTCACCCCTGGCCACCTCCCACCCCCCATGCCACAGAAGGACTCACAAGAATATTAACACACACACAGACAGCTGCTATAGGAAGTGATGTCACATCATGGGAGCCTGTACTTCCTGGCAGGCATCTACTGTTTTGTTTTGTTTTTTGTTCAGCTCTGCTGCTTTGTGAAAACAGGAAGTTGTCAGCTGACACTGGTGTTTGTACAAGTTGGAACATGACCTGGCTCAGCTTTACCTTTGACCTTGTTGTGGCAAGCATCCACACACACCCCTCAGTCAGGAAGGAGGGATGACTTGCAGCAGCCGTTTTTCAACGAAAATGCATCTTGGCTCATTAATATTTACAGAGAGTGTGTGTTTGTGTGTGTGTGTGTGTATGTGCGTGCGCGCATGTGTGCGAGGCAGACAGCCAGGGTGAGGCGCTCTGCTTGAAGCGGGGGAATTCCTGCCCTCCCTGATTCCACTAAGAGCAAGACACACAGACAAGCGGCCTCTGGCTCATCTTTTCATCTTTCTTGTCATCTTAACGTGACAACACTTCAAACGCTCGCCAGGCTGCACTCACACAGACAACACTTGTCAACAGAGGGATAAGCTAATAAACTTGGCGCACCAAAAAATAAAGTTGATCACTTTCAACGTAACCTGTCTCATTTGTGCAATTTAGTGCAATATTGCTTTTATGGAGTGACGAGTGGAAAAAATGTCATGAAATAACATCAAAGGATTTAAGTATGAGATATTGATCATTCGCTCATATTTTGATCTTGTTAGCTAACCCACATTTATGTATGATGTCAACACCTGATGAAAGTAAGAATAAAAGAAAATCAAACCGTCAACACTTAACACAAACAGCTTCATAAAACACGTAATTAAGACATTAATAACAGATTGTTAAATGTGTTTTCTGAAGAAACCGGATGTCCTTGAATTGCACACCTTGATGGAAACCACCATCTATCTTCTGCATCACATTTGTTTGAAGGAGGCGGTTTATGGCTTTTTGGCTCCGCCCCGCTCTTTCAAGCGAGTGCAGGTGGAGCGAGCGTCTCACCTGCAGCTCAACTCCCTCTCTGCACTGGATCGAGCGTCACGTGGACATGAAGCTGCCAAGGGTGAAGACTGAAGTAGCACCACTCGGCATCTGTCAGGACTAAACCATTCATCTCCTGACAATCTCTGGCAGTGAAAATTGGAGGAGGAAATGATGAGAACATCGCAGAAGTTGTCAGACTTCGCTCTGGACCATACGGGACCATCCACGATGTTGGTAGACCTGTGTGGTAGCACCGACTGATCCTTAGATGTCTGTTTCTACCATTAGGTGTTTCTTCAGTCTTGGTACTGTTGATCGCCAATGAGCTCGAAAATAGCGGCTTGTGACTGAGGAGGTTGTTGGACAAGCAGCCCACCAAGGTGAGCTTGAAGCAACCAGCCGTGATGTTGACATGCAGGGCCCTGCTTGTCACCGAGGCGCTGCTGTTCTACGCAGTCCTGAGTCACAGCTGGAGACCCTGCACAGGTAGCACACCTTTTACGACAAAATTCACCTGTACGCACCTGGCCCATCTGACATTTGGGATTTGATCTGTTCTTTCACCAGACCTGCTGCCTCTTGACCTCCTGGCCAGGGTGTTGCCGCAACAAGGGCAAGCCACGTCCCCACAGGTATGACACAGGTGGGTTGGTAGGAGGGGCAGAGACTGACAAGAAATGTGCAATAAACTGACCTGTTAGGTGCAGTTGGTACAGTCCAGAGGGTCCAGAGGTCTTCGTTTGTCCAGTTCCATGGCAACATTGCTGAGTTTTCCTGCCTCTCAAATCTTCATCAACTGTGACTTCTTCCCTGCTGAGTTCTCATTGGTCACTACTTTCAAGATGCCGAGGCTGAGACAGAAGGTGACCTTGATCCAAAATCCAGTCTAGTCTGTCCTGGTCTAAGTTCTCTCCCTCTCCTGTGCTGTTTATTCTGCTGAACTCTTTCCATGTTTGTTGTAGTGTCATCTAGTCTCTTCTGTGCTGTTCTAGTTTTGCCTGGTCTTTTCCAGGCTTGTGCATTTGTTTCTCCTGCCTGGCGTGTTCTAAGCTACTGTAGCCTCAGATGGTCTTTCCAGTATGTTCAAGCCTATGTGCTAGTGTTGCTGGTCTCTTCAAGTTTCTCCTGATCTGGTTGCTAATCCAATCAACTTTCTCTCTGCTTCCAGAGGAACGAGTATATCTTCTCTATGGTGGGGGAGGAGGCGGATTCACTGTTGCTGGGGTTACGTGTTTCACAGAACTGCATCCATTTAATGGTCAATCATCCTAGCGCCGGGAGACGGAGCCGGCTGACCTTCAAGGAAGTGCGATTGGACGATAACCACTGGCACACGATAGTGCTGGCCGTCACTGGACCGCACGCGGCTCTGACCATCGACTGTGGACTGCCGCTGGAGCTGTGAGTCACAGAGTCCATTATGACTGCGTCAGCTAAATGTACAGTTGGAGACAGCAGAGGACCAGATGCTTCTTAACAAATGTCTCATCTCGCAGTACACATGTTCACCCCTTCCCTGCCGCCTTAAGCACCAGAGGGTCCAGGGTCTTCATCGGTACCAGGAGGAGGAGAACGGGACGCTTCTCTGTGAGTATTCAAGCTTCAGGCGTTGTTTACTTCACTCGAGCCTCAAGCTTGCCTTCCCACGAAGTACCTGACGAAGCTCCAAGTCGCAGCTGTGGAATTTTATGAATCGATGGTTTCAGGGTTTACTACGTCAGCTGGTTCTGCTGCCTGGTTCAGATGCCACTTCTAGGCTGTGTCCGAGCTCAGACCCCCACCTGGCAGAGCTGGTTGTCCCCCAAGTCCTCATGTCAACACCCATCAGGTCAGACTGGCCCGGTCCAGTTTACCCTTACGGTGAGTATCCCAACATAAGCAGTAAAATATCGAGATATTTTTTTCATTTGCAGTGTTTTGCTCATTTTTGTACAAATGCTAAAGTCAAGTGATAAGTGTGGTTATTTCAAAAATTACGCAACACTGATATAGACAAGTAGGAAAATCATGTGAGTGAAATGAATGTGAATGTTTTTCGATGAATAAAGAACAACAACATGACTCAAAGAAAATATATACGTATGTCATGATTAAATATAAAATAATAACAAATAGATGATAGATAAAATAGCGTCGATCCAATAAAAACTGACCTGTGATACATTCTGCGCTACTGATGAGTTGACAAATGTGTTTTAAGTCTTGGATGTGATGTTCTCAACTAAAGGTTTCTCGGATGCTGTGGGGGAGGCCTTGAACCTCGGCAGCTGTAGATGCTGTGTGTGATATGGATTGTAATGCTTCAAGGGGAAATTCCGTTTACAGTCTGCTGTGTATATGTTGTATTGCACACCACACATAAGAGGACCGCACACATGCCAGGCATGCAAGGAGGCACACCAGAGAAAGAGGGGGCAGGGTTCGGCGCCTTGCTCAAGAGCACCTTGACAGTAATCAGAAAGCAGACAGTGTCTCTCCAACAACTCGTTGGAATTTCTTTTTGTCTGCAGCATGACTAGAACCAAAGCCCAAGTCTTTTCCCCAAGTTTCATATACAGTGGAATCCGTTTGATGCCTCACATTAACTTAAGCGTCAACGTCATCAAAACCGAATTGAGCCACGCATGCACATTTACTTCGTCCAGAGACATAGGGACAACGGGTGGTGACAAAGGATTTTTGAACGGACAACAGTTTGTTTGCTTTTCTCAATTTGTGCATATTTTATTTATTATTCTTCCTATAGTCTACAGTGTACTTGGCTAAAGTTTTCATACATGTGCAAATCTTTGTTCCGATGAAACAATTAAAAATAAAAGAAGTGTTAAATGGGTGCATTTTGTTAGTTGCTGAGGTAAAATCCAGGTTAAAACTGCCATGCTTTTATTTTGAACCTTACTTTGCACTGAACAGAAAGTCACTATTTGCATACTTTTATACTATGTAACTAGACAGTAGTTATCCTGCTGTCATTGTTTCACACTGCGTAGCGATACTAAATATGTGTGTGTGTGTGCGTGTCTGTAACATATTTTTCATAGAAATAATCTCTTTGGGTCTCAAAATGTATGTTGCCAATAGTGGTCGATCCCATACAGTATGTTGTTGACATAAACGACACATGAGCGGGTCCCACTGTACCTGTATGTAGGAAAGTGTTATGTTATATGACTGTGTGATGTTCAGAGGCGGAGGTGACGGTGACAGCAGGGAGTCGTCCGCCTTGTTCCCGTGCAGAAGAAGGTCAGCTGTGGTTTAATGTTCCCAGGAAAAGTGTCCACATGTGTGACGGCCTCATGTGGAAAAGTCTTTTCGGTGGTGAGTAATATCAAAGGCCAGGCCTTCATCGCCATTAAACAGTCTGAGCCGCATGGCTTTGACACCTTTGACTGGTCCAAACGTGAGGAAGTGAGAGTGTCGTCAAGGCGGCTTTGGCTCAAGAATCAAGCATGCGTGTCTGCAGGTTCCGAGCGTCTGGACTACTTGGAGGACTTCCAGGACTTGTACACATTCTCCGAAACCTTCGACATGGAAGTCTTCTCCATACCATCTGCAGGCCTCTTCATGGCTGCTGCCAACAGGTGAGAAGTTTTTTAAATGTGTTCCTGTGAACGAGGCGGGCCAACTGTTTCCTACTTCCGCAGGGACTCTGGGCCCGGCTCGGGTATCTATAGGTGGACCAACGGGTCTTTTGGGCTTCATCAGAACATCAGCACTCAGGAGGCTCGAGCTTGGAAACATTTCACCATAGACGGCCAGGTGAGCCAGGGGGGTGGTGAGGGGGAGTGGGGTACAAATACAAAATACGTCGGATTACATGGAGTTTGAAGAAAAGAGACCTGAGCTTCCATGCTGTTGGATGCTGTGTCCGAGTTTACCACAGCCTTAACACAAAATCCATGTAAAAGTTACCTCCAACCCAACTGAATAACGCAAACATGACCTTCTCTTCTATGGCAAACGTCACCTTGCCCTCCTTCCCCACAGCTAACGCTAGCTGCTAACCTGAATCCTCCTGAAGGCAGCAGATGTTCATTTGATACAAAATGAAGGAATGCTGTTTAAATGAAGAAGAGAACCAGGGATTGAGTGAGTTGAAGGGGTTGAAGCTGTGTTGGGCGTGTGACTCTTTCCGCCATTGTTTGGCCACCACCTGAGCACACAAACACGGACAATGTTGAGCATTGTACATCGTCAACATTTTGTCACAGTTTGTCCCGATTGGCCGCTCCGATAACGGTGAGGCGTTCTTTTCACTCAGGAATAGAACAGGCAACGCTGGACGTCTCGTATGTCAGTCAGAGACGCGGCACATGGCTCTTGTTTGCGCCTGTGTCAACATAAGCACCTGTTGGCAGGTGAACAACACGTTTTCTCCTGCTTCAGTCTTTCCTCGTGGTGGCAAACTCAAAGGAGGTGGAGCCGGAGCTGTCAGTCATCTACCGGTGGAATGGGCGGCGGCAGCGTTTTGTGCGCCATCAAACGTTGGAGACTCATGCCGCTGTGGACTGGGAGGCCTTTCACATGCACAACCACAGCTTCCTGGTGGTAGCCAATCACAGACGAGGTCAACAAGAAGTAGACGTGTCATGTCAGAATATTGAATTCTGTTGGCTGTCGAGCAATGACATGAAAACGAATGTCTCCATCCTGTGTGCAGCCAGAGACTCCAATCACAACATCAACAGTGTCATCTACAGGTGGAACCAAAAGTCCAAGGTAGAGTGTTCGGATCTGCTCTCCGCTGCCCTTTGATGCTTCCTTTTCTGACGTTCGGTCTCGTCAGCTCTTTGAGGTCAACCAGACCCTGTCCACCTCTGGAGCATACGACTGGGAGTTCTTTACCATTGGACCATACCACTTCCTCGTGGTCGCCAACACCTTCGATGGTCAGACCACCGTCATCTCCTCAACCATTTACGTCTGGCTGAATGGACGTTTCCGCACCTTCCAGAACATCCCGGTCAGTGTTTGATCAATGGTCGGTCTGTTCAGAGTCATGACCTCCTGTGTTCTTTTTTGAACTTGCTGTTGTCGCTACAGACGCTGGGGGCGACAGACTGGGAGACGTTTGAGATCGATGGCAGGTTCTTTTTGGCTGTAGCCAATAGTCAGAAGGTGTCCGAACGAGGCCCGAGTCTCTATAGCATCAACTCCACCGTGTATGAGCTCAGCACCATCAGCTGGACCTTCATTCGCTTCCAAGACATCCTAACCCACAGGTGTGTGGAAAGATTCTCAGGACAGAACTTTTTCTAGAGATCTTGAATACCTAAAACTTGCGGCACTTCTTCTGCTCAGCGCCCTGGACTGGGAGTTCTTCACCGTGGGACAGGAGAAGTTTTTGGTGGTAGCCAACTCTCATGATGGAAGGTCATACTCTGTGAATAGTGTGGTCTACAGGTGAATACTTCCTGTCATTTGGTTGCCACGGAAGCCCTTCTATCCTTGTCTTCATACTGCTGTGGTTTCAGGTGGCAGGGCTATGAGGGCTTTGTTCCTGTCCACAACCTGCCCACATTCGGCTGCAGAGATTGGGAACACTTCAGCACAGACAGAGGCTCCTTCCTGGTGTACTCCAGTGCCACCTCCAGACTCAGCAAGGTGTTCAAATTCAGGACATATTGATTGCCTCCTGCTCTTGAGAACTCGTTCCAGACCATCCATCCATCTTCTACAGTTTATCCTGTTCCGGGTTGTGGGTGACCTGGAGCTTATCCCAGCTAACTGTGCTCCAAAGCCAGATTACATCCTGGAAAGGATGTCAGTCAGTCACACGGCATATAGCGACAGACAACTATTCACAACGGTCCCTGAATCTGAGAGGGAATCGATCTTACTACACTATCAGCGAGTTTTTCCAGACCTAAAAATGGAAGCTCTCACTTGCAACCAACATCAGCACTGACGTTAGCGCTTGCACATACCTAAAACATCACAGCTAAAGTGCGGATAATGCCTCTGCGTAGTCACTACGCCATCTTGATCCTTTTTATAGCTCTTTGTCAGGGTTGAGTGCGCGATGACGCCCAGTTACATTACGAGCGGTCACATTAACAGGCGGTAAAACACACAGCCGCACTAGCATGCGCCGCTAAACTAAACTAACCCAACTGGCTTCCATTCACGCTCCGTCAGAGAGGAGTTTTAAAGTTGTTTTGCCAACTTTTGCCGGTTGTTAAACGACAAACTTATAACTAAGCTAACTGCTTGCTAGTAGCATCAACAGCCATCGCTATTTGTATCACATACACACAAGTACTTTGATAAAAGTACGGAGCTAGGATGCCAATGCTGCATTCCAGGAAACTACCTCCCACTAGGAGTTTGATGCCCTCAGGAATACAGCAGAAGTGTGGTTCCAGGAAGCTGATGCTGCCTTGTCTGCTGCTGGAGGGAAGCAGAAAATATCCTTTTTGAAGCTTCCAAGGTCCAAACGTAACGCTTTAGGGATGGGAATGCCGTCTCTTTGAAGAGACCAGGACCTTATGGCTGAACTCACTAAAAAGAGACGGCTCTTTGGCTCCCAAGTGTCTTATTTTTTTCTTCTTAATTTATTACCAGAATATTACTAAAGTTATGTGTAAAATCGATTACTAATGTACAAAACATATAAATGTTTATTATTTATATAAATAATATACTCAACATGAAACACAGTGTTAGTCTCTTTTCTTCCAACTGCACTGGCAGTTCTACCGTGACGGTTTAGGTTACTCGTTGAAACGTCTTCAAATGTGCAATGTCTGCTGCAGCCACTCATTTTCTCACTTTTCCATGGTTTATTTCGTACTAGGTTACTGCTGTCATTAATTGCTTGCAAGAGGGGCGGTTAGTTGCATGAATTAAATGACACTGTCCGTGCAGATTACGAATGATAACCGACACATTCATAGAAATAAAATACATAGACTCACAATGATTCAAAAGTCAAACCCACAGCGCACTCGCTCACGTGCGACTACATTTGTGTGCGCAAGCATAAATCAATAAAAAAATAAACAAATGGCCTAGTCTGGGTATGCTGTTGACTGCCCTCCATGTGTGATTAGTTGTGTTGTGTTCACTCACACAAACGCAGGCTTTATTTGCAGCCGTGCTCTACCGAACCTGGTATCAGGATTCGTTTGCATTGTTTTCATTGCACTTTCTGTATTATGTCCATGTCACTTGGAAAGCCCACCATTCTGATCATTAAACATCGGCGCTATAGTTGATCATCTGACACATTTTATTTGGAATATCACTACTATATACCCTATGCTTCCTTTTGTCTATTACAGTACCGACATGGCCCAAAAATGATACCCCGGGATCAGTCCAGTCTTTCAGCGATCAATAGTCTGTGATGCGTCTGACCGATCCCACTCGGGCGCTCCTGCTCCCCCACTCGCTGAACCTTTTGTACTTCCCGGGTCTGATCAGGTACATCCTACCCAGGTAGTTGGGCTGCTCGTAGAAGAGCCAGTTGCCGTCAGTTACGGTGCAGGAGAAAATGTCCTGCTTCTGGAAGCGCTCCATGACGCTGGGACAGTCATCCGCCAGGTCCATCATCTCACCTCCGAACTCGATGCGCTCGAACAGGCGCATGTTGAAGGTCCCACGCTCCTGGTGGACAATATAAATATTATTTCATTAAATGCATTGCATACCGTGAATGCACGGGGAGGACGGGGTGATAATTGGAGAGAGGCTGTTATTTCCTACATGTGAAAAGTCCGATACTGTCATGAGATTTAATAATGATTAGGAGTGCATGAGAAAGTGGAACGTAAAACTCTTTGACACCACGGCCATTTACAGCAGCAACAAAACCTGAGTTGTAATGCTACTAAGGAGCAAATTCCGCATTAATAGTGCTGATGAGTTCATTGCAAACAACATCCAGGACTTTCACACCAACGGCTGAGTAGCAGCATTTTAAAGGGCATGCAGAGGTCGGTAGATAAAGCTGCTGAATGCTGACCACTCATGACCACAATGCGGCTGCCACCATCTTGTGTTGTTGGAAGTTGCCCCCAGCTCCAGTTGTTAACGCCAATGTTTTTTGATGTGACACTAATTAGAGGCCACGACAGCTATTTGCTTTTGTAGAGCGTGGACCCAGCAACTATAAGAGACCGCCTCCTATTTTTTGTAGCATTCACGGTATACTGTATTTTATTTATACACCCCCAGTGCAATACAGTAAGAAGTGTTTGTCGACGACACACCCTGCGACTAGTGAAGTCTATTCAAGCAGAGGCCATTTTTTGAGCAAATATGTTACAAGCGGTCCACTGTCATTTTTTTGCGACTCACCATCGGGATGACGCGGCAGGACCCCACCGTCTCGCCCAGACCGGTCCAGTGTTGGCGATCCGGGTAGTCGCCCCTCTTCAGGTAGCACTGGTTGCCGCCGTAGTGGTCTCTGTCGTAGATCATGAAGCATCCGGCCTCCACCCTAATGGAGCCACATCGAGACAGGAAGGGCGTCAAGTCCACGCAGTCGTGGCCGCACTGGAAACAGGCGCCGGAGAAGTCCTTGTCTTCGTAAAAGATGATCTAGAAAAGGACAAATTGTGAGGCCGCTCATGATGAAGAGGGGTGTGTTGAGTGTTTACCTTCGCCATGTTGGCCTGTTTTCCCCAAACCGGACCCGTCTGTCCTGCCGTCCGACCTGTTACGTACTTTATGTAGTAAATGTGAAACGCAGACTCAGCACGTGTCATTCACATTGTAATAAGTCTGCATGGAGCATTAGCCTACAGACCTATTGTTCTCAATGGCATGGTAACGCATAGTGTATTTGTTTCAGACATGTTTAACAAGTCACATTGAGGAACATCACTGTTGCGCTTGCACAATTCAACATGTCCAAATCGGAGTAGGAAGTTATGTTAAACCTAGATTAACCTAAATAATGTTTAAACCAAGAAGTAGACATAACATCGGCGCTAACCCATTATACTAAAGCAAGATTTAGTATAATGTTATTTATTTTTACATTCAAAAAATATGGATAATGTATCAAATAATTATACACATTTTAGCAAATGTATTTATAAATGACGTCTTTAATACGACAGTGTACTGCCCACGGTGGTTATGTTGAGCACTGCAGCTTTCCAAGCGTCATCACACCAGCGGATGGAATGACGCTGGTTGTCATGGAAATTCCCCCAAACAACTTCAGATCAATTTCTTAATAATTTGGTGCTTCTGTGCATGTGTCAGTGTTTTATTCAAGCTTCCAACGAGATCTAGGATTATTTTAGCCGACCAATCCCAGCAGGACAACATCCCTCCAAGGCGCAGGGAGCAAGAACAAAAGTCAACAAATTTGAGCACGGACGCCATTTTATTCAGCGTGTGAGAAAGTGCAAAGAGTAGACACTTGACAAGGATCTCGGTCTTCCTTAGAGGTCCATGAGACGCTTGATGGAGCCCACCCTGGAAGTGGTGCCGCTCCACTCGTTGAAGCTCCTGTAGGCTCCGGGCCGCAGGTAGAAATGGCGCCCCCTGTAGTTGGGCTGCTCGTACAGGAGCCAGTGGCCGTCGGCCACATCGCACGAGTTGAAGTTGGAGACACGGAAGCGGTCGCTGAGGTTGGGGCAGTCGTCGGTCAGTTCCATCATCTGGCCCTCCATGTCAAAGTGCTCGTACAGCCTCAACCTGAAGGTGCCGCGGTGCTACAGAGGGGGTAGGAAGGTTATGAACAGGGTTCCTATGGGTTTGACATTTCAAAATTACATAGTTTTATTAGAGTTGCGACAATTAATTAATGAACCAATGATTAATCGATTATCAAATTCATCAACAACTATTTTGGTATTTGATTAATCATTTTTTTATTTAACAATGTAAATATCCTCTAAATTTAGCCTCTCTAGTGTGAATATTTCCTCAGTCATCTGTGAAAGCAGACCCATTATTTTTGTATTCGACTTGGGCTGTCCTACCTAGTCGGACTAGTGTTTGTCCCTTCTACCTAGTCATTGAGCATGAATGAATGAACTGATGAAGCCTGCTCAGATGAGAGGCAAAACATCTTGTAAGACAACCTGCACCAGCTGCGAATTCACACACATCAGCTCTGACTTTTGAAAAAGCGATGGACATTTTTGCATCTTTTCTGATATGTTGTGGACCAAACCATATTGATCGATTTCATATCGCTTTGGTTTTCAATTAATCAAAACAAGCAGCTTCAGATTAGGTGAGTAACCAAATGAATTAGTTGCAGCCCTAGAATCATGTACATAAATTATGGAATTAATCGTTGGTTTTTGTTACTCTGAATATGTATGCTGTTATGTGACCGTGACTTTTCCAGGGGATCATAGCCACAGTAGGTAACGTAGCTCAAACGAAGGATTGGAGGAGGATATGACCATTCAGTTTGTCAATCTTCCCAAACGTTTTCTGGGATGTTTCGCCCACTGTGTGTTCTCACACAAACATTTTAGCTGCCCATGAAAATGCCTTAGAACAACAGATCAATCTATTTCTTCCTTTCTTTTTTTTAGTTATTCATAATTTTATCTTTTAGCATACGGAACAGTAATAAAAATCTTGGAAACATGAATATTTTGCCATTCTTGATTTTCTATTTTCCATACTTTTGCAGACCTGGAAATGTCTAAAGTCAAATTCCATACTTCCCATACTTAGGAACCCTGTATGAAGATCATGTCTGCACTCATTAAATGCTCAAATCAGTTTATACTCAGGAAGTTGTGGAAATTACATGACTTTTTTAAATTAAGGTCAAAACATTTGACATTTATTTACAATTTAAATAATTTCTAAAATTATTATAATTTTCTGTGTTGTTTTTTTAAGTATATTAAATATTAACAGTGACAGTAAAAAAATATATTTGTGTACAACACATTTTGTAAAAGCGTTAATATATTTTTTTTCTGCATTTCCCCTATGGAATAAAAAATAATTTAAATATTGAAATACTTTGATATTACATTACAGTATAGTATCTACTGTAATATTCAAATCGTTGTAATAATTATAAATAAAACAAAACAAAATGTACATTGTTTAGATACTATTATATTCTTGGATATAAGGATCCTAAAATAATGAAATCATTTATTTTTTCAATATCTTATTGAATATTTCCTATGATATGTTTAGGGTACAAACTCACTGGCGTCTTCATTAGGTTCACCTGCACAATGGTAATTTTTGACACCATGGGGGGGGGCATTTTACATATTATGTTGTTGTTTTTTGAAGTCATACTTAACTACATGAGCGGGTCCAAGTGATATTGGTATGATGCTGTGCAGTTCAACACATCCCGCAATACGCAATACTAAACATATTGTTAAATGAATGACGGTGGCACTTAAAAGAGACTGTTATCATCTTGAAAAGATTGAATTGAGGGGCTTCAATAGCGCTTCACAGTGGCGCACTTTACACCCATAAACCCTTCGAAGCTGCTGTCCAAAGTTCATTCTATTCTGGCTACTCTAAAACAGTTGGTTATCACCTGTTAGGATATTGTAAACAATCAGCTGATCGCCTGATAGTATAGACGCTACTATGTGATTGTAGGAATAAGAGTGTGTGACAGGTAAAGGAGGAAGGGGGTGGAGGGAGGCCTTACCATGGGGATGAGGCGGCAGGAGCGCACGCATTCATTCATGCATGTGGTGCCCATGTAGTCAGGGTTGTCGCCCCTGCTCATGAAGCACTGGTTGCCCATGTAGCCGGGGCGGTCATAGATCATGAACATGCCGCTCTCCACACGGATGGAGTGGCAGCGGTCAAACATGGCCTGCAGGTCTGTGCAGTCGCCCGTGCACTCGTAGTGACGGCCCCGGAAGTTCCTGTCCTCGTAGAAGATGATCTGGAAGAACAAAGCAAAAATAAATAAAACTTCATGTGAATGATAGAGGAATAACGTCAAGTGTTGCATGCTGACCTTGCCCATTTTTGCAGTCTGAGTGTGTGCTTTTCTTGGCAAACAGACAAGTGTCACGCTTATATATATATATATGTGTACACACACACACACACTCATTGCTTGTTGTAGACAAGGACCACTGTCAGCACAGATCCTGCAGGAGTCTTCTCCGTCCTCTGGCTCATTGTGCAGCTTCCAGAAAGATCCGGCATTCTGTTGCTGCGTTCCTTTTGTTTGCTTCAATGGGATGCAGTCTATGACGGTGGTACCGCTTTAAATGGAGCTCTGGAAACACAGGAAAGCGACACTCAGCAACATTTGAGTCACGGTTACGTGCAGTATGTGTATTTACTTCTATACTATTTTATAAATGCACAAGACTTCTAAAACACAAGTCATTCATGATTTTGTTACATAACTTGACAAATTTGAACTTGCGAGCATCATGGAATGACAAAACTGCTCTGATTGTTATTCACAGCCTGGTTGCTATGCGGATTTCATAGGGCACAATCACAACAGCCCCATAGATAAATAAATTTTAAAAAAACTACGACCGAATGCTTGTTTAGCAACAGTTTTGAATCATGGCTCTGTATTATATATAAAATACTTGTTGGACAAGCGCTGCCATCAAGTGGTATACGGCCTCCTCATGCTTATGTACTGAATATAAATACCTAAATAAAAATATCAAACATTTAACAGAACAGAACAGAAATTGGTAACATAGAGCTACAAAACTGCTCTAAATATCAATCCTGGCCTTGTTGCTTTCGCAGACTTCATAGGGCACAATCACAACAGCCCCATACACCAAAAATAAAGACAAACTAATTTAACTTATGCAAAACAACTAACACTATAATGTAAGATTACAACAGAATGCTTATTTGTCAATATTTCTTTTGAATGACCCATCGCCGATAAATACGTAAATAAAAATAACAAAACATTTCAATGTAATCAGAAATAGTTGTATGACATGCATTCATTAGAATCTGATTATAAATACAGTAAATATATATACCACAATACTACTACTACTACTACCTACTACTAATAATAGGAAAATGTAGGAAAACCCTTACCTTGTTCTCCATCGGAGTATGTTTTTAGAAAGTATGCTATTTACAGCAGCTCTCATGAAAAGGCTTTAGCTGTTTGCGGACTGCAAGCAAGGACTGAAAAACAATCTTGATCCAGCACAGAGAAGCAAAATGCATAAATCACTGCAAATAAATAAATCAATGCAGCAGGCAAATTATTGACCACAATTAGCCCCATTATTGATTGATGGACTTTGAAACTCGTACTCTATAACAAGTTTATTCTTAAACTTGAATAATGTGGAGTGCATGAGAAAGTGGAACGGAAACTCTTGCACTTTTTGACAGGATGGTAATTTATTAACAAGTGTATTGCACAGCACAGCAGAACCAATGTTGTAATAGCGACAAGGCAGCAAACTCCTCAACCAGCATTAATAGCGCTGAGGTCATTGGAAACAATAGTACGGCAAGCGTTACATGTATGTGTTTCGCACTGACAACGAAGTGGCAACATTTTAAAAAGCATGCAGAGGTAGATAAAGCTGCTGGATGCTGACCACTCATGATACTTCAAATCTTGTGGAGTTTATTAAAAATAATTACATCAAGTGTGGTCTCCAGCCTCAGCTGTCAATTCAAATGACCTTGCCCTAATTAGACACTCCAGCAGCTCCAGTAACATCTGCACATCAAGAACCCAGCGACTATAGGGGACTCAGCCATTAACAGAATGAAGGTGTTAATTATTCGGGTACATGTACATTTCTTGGGATTTTTATGGATGAGAGCTGCGATAGACATTTTCTTCCTGGCTACATGAAAAATGACTTTGAAGTTGACATTTTTTACACCCAAAAAGGAACATTTGATACGTGACAGTCCGACTAAACGTGTATATGTCTTAAAACACAATAAATAAATGTTAAAAGAAAATGACAATAAATTACATTTAAAAAGGTGCTCCCACATGATAATGTAATGTAATCAGTCTATCTATCTATCTATCTATTGATGACGAACTGCTGTCGGCGGTGCATACACTGGCGAACCCCTCAGTGCTCCTCGTGATCATCACTGCTGGGCTGAGGTCAAAACAAAGTGCAAGAGAGTTAGTGGGTTACATCCACTAGGTGGCAGCAGAGATCTTTCAGACAAGTCTAAATGTATTCCCCCCTTTTGAGAATTACTGATACCGAGCTTTATTTTTTAAAGCAACGGTGCTACTTACACTGAGGAAGGAATGGGAGGAAGAGGAGAGGGATGAAGAGGATGACGATTGAAGACGCCTGCAGGGAGCTCTGGACTTTGTCTTCTCAGACAGCCATCGTTTCAACATTTCATCTACAGAAGAAGAGGCCAATGGTCTCAACTAAACCATAAAAACTACAAACATGGTGGTAGGTGACCACGTTGCGTCTATGGGGAACACTGCACAACACAGCAGCAACAGAACCAATGTTGCAATAGCGATAAGGAGCAAACAGAGTTCAATGTAAACAGCAGCGTAAGACATGACTGTCACACAAACAGCTGAGGAGCACACATTTTAAAGCACATGCAGATGTTGATAACACTGCTTTGCTGAGCATTCACACGCTATTTCAGGACTCAACTGTGTCTCTTCGAGTGTTGCACAGCCTTGTAGGAGCTCAGCATGGCCAGCGGGTGGCAGGAGAGTGTGAAGGGACACACGATTGAAGCCTGCAGTAGGTGAAACACAAATTGATTTGTCCAAATCTTTTCCACCAAGGGCCACATAGTGGAAAATCAAAGGATGCAGGAGGCCATTTTGATTTAATTTGTTGTGGTTTTTTGTTTTGGTAAAAAGTAGAGCTGGGTGATATGGACCGACACTCATAATGCGATATACAGGGTGGGCCAAAAGTAGGGTTACAGTTACAGTTACTTAATCATGAAGTAACTGTAACCTAGGTTGTATTTAGGTTGAATATTGATATACCATACATATCCCGATATTTTTGTAGTTACAGAATAGAAAACCTGTTTACGACCTTTTAAATATGTTTTTTAACATTATTAGGGCCTTCTAGCCGTGAAATAACACCCCTATAGTCACCTTTACACTCGTATTACCTAATATCGTAGACATAAGAGTAATAAGCCGTTTAAGAGATAAATGCGACTCATGCACATTGCTATAAATGTGTTCCCTAGGGACAGGAAGTGACGTTGTGAGTTCAGAGTTCAGTTTTAGCTTGGCGTAGGTTACTGCAGTACTACAGTAGCCCATGTTTTTATTAGGAATTTTTATTAGAGATTATTATGCCTGTCGTGAGATAATTCAAATCTGGAATAAAAGCCTGTTGTTCCTGTGATCAAGTCTGATGATTGTGTGTCTCACCGAACATTACAGTAACATCACTGACACCTAGTGACCAGTGTAGAATACTACATATCACATGTTTGAATGGGACTTCTTGAATGTGCCTTATATTTGTAATTTTAGTTGATTTAGCTATTTTTATGCTTGAAAATGCCTAATTTAGGCAAACAACACGTACAATTTGCTTAAATATGTATATACAAAATTTGAAGCGTGAAGTGGCGAAGGTTTATTGTGTACTGTTTAAAGACAAAGAATTGTGTTATTAGTATCAACAATTCAGCTTTTTCTCTTGCCGTGCCTTTTTGGTGTATTTTTCCCATTTTTTATGAGATTTTTTTGTATTTAATTTTATTTCTACAATGTGCTGAGGGCCGATAAAAAACTAACTGTGGGCCGCAAATGGCCCCCGAGCTGCACTTTGGACATCCTTGGTTTAATTAATGAACGAAGATGTCATGGGTGTAAAGGTATAAAAAAAACAAAAAACTTGTGGCATCACCTTGGAGTGCATGTCGGGGAACGAGGCAGCTGGTTTGCACTTGTACAAAGCCAAGATCTCCTCCACTGGCAGGCTGCTCTGAGGAGGGAACATGGGGATCATGTTATAAGTTTGTGGGCATATTAAATTAATAAAAATAAAGGTTTCTTAAAGGAAAACTGCACTTAAAAAAAAATAGCCCATCATCCACAATCCTTGTGTGATATGAACATGTCTTTTTCTTTTCGGTGCGTTCAAAAGATATAAAAAGAGATAAAAAAAGAGACAGCTCATTACCGCACATATGAGACTTACTTATTCCGCCTATAAAGTCGTCTGAAAAAGTCTCCAAAAAGCGCCAACAACGCCCCATTTACATATAATGTGACAATATTAACAAAGCTACAGCGACATTGTTATTATTAATATTGTTACACCGATTAAAACTACATTAATGACACTTAGCCATACCACACCGAGTAGCTACTAGCCGGCTAGCAACGAGGTTCACCACAGATTCTCCCGCAGCGCGTTAGCGCCACGCTCACAACGCCTCAGAGCAACACCTGTGTTCATGTCTCGCATAATGATTGTGGATGATGGGCAAAATTCAGAAAAAAAGTGCAGTTTTCCTTTAATATTATTTATGATTTTTTAAATATTTAATATTGAAATATACAAATATTTACAGTCGGGTAGTAATAAACAATTTAAAAATTGCATTTGTATTGATTCTTCAACGCTATTTAAAAAAACTTGCATAAAAGTGTGTATCATGTCCAAACTTTCAACAACATTTTTTGAATCAGGTCTTGTACCGGACAGACCTCGTTAGAGTGGTACTTCATGTTGTGCCCGATGAGGGTGTGTATGCATGTACATTTGAATGGGAGAAGCTTACCATAATGATGCCTGCAAAGGATGACAAGATCATGGCCTCCCGCTGCAAGCGACTGCGATACAGGGCGGCGCTTACTGGAATGTGGCCCCACCCACTGTGTTCGAGGGGGAAGAAGTTCACGTTTACCAGTCAGGTAAGACGCTCAGGAAAATAATGTGTTCCCTCGTTTATCGCAGGGGATAGGTTCCCAAAATAGCCCGCAATAAGTAACATCTGCTAAGAAGCCAACTTTGTTTGCAATTATTACATATGTTTTAAGGCTGTAAAACCCCTCACAATACACGTTCTACTCGTTTCTCAGAGAGGCATTAACATTTTCTTACATATCTCTCTTGTTTAAACACTCTCAATGTTCAGATTTATTTTAATTTTAATTATCAACCTACTTGGTTGGACACAAGAAATTATTAAGTAACTCATGCGAATTCACTCCTCTGATTCGGCTGTAGCGTTTTTGTATCCTTGTTAAAACATATTTTGCTCCTGCCATTGTCCTCACTAGCCACTAGCCAGTTAGCTTCTTCTTCCATTGTTTATTGGCCATTAGCACGCAGCTCACACACACTTAGCTAGTTTGCTAGCGACTATTGACCACAACAGGAAACGGCACAAAGGAGATTGATTGACAATGGTGTACAGCCAATCAGGACACAGAACACAATGGGCGGCTCTTCCTTAGCCAATAAGGACTGTGGCTCTATAGTTAGCCAGATATTGTCTACTCTGGGTTCCGTTCCTACTATGCTAGTACAGGCACGTAAAGACATAATAAGACAGGTGGAGCTGCACACGTCTTCAATGTGAGTATACAACACCCTCTACTGGTAGCATTAGTAAATACAATAACAGACACATACAACAGAGCACTGATAGCTCGCTCTAACACACCACAAGGATGCAGAACACAATGCAAGTTCATACGCTGTTAAAAAAAAAAGCAAAATTGCACTTAAAAAAATAGGCAAAACTGAGAATCCGCGAAAGGTGAACCGCGGATGTACCGAGGGAACACTGTAAAGACTTTGCAGATACTGTAGTAGTTTTGATTAAAAATGCTGATGTCCTACGTGAGGTCTCTGTCATGGGTTTTCCATCCAAGGTCTTTCTCCATCCTAAAAATAGCAACACTGATGGCAAGGTCATAGTGGGCCTGAAATACACAAAATTAAAAACACAGCAGACGCAGACAGACACACACACCATTAGCAGTGACGTGTGGTGAGGTTCATGGCTGGTGAGACACTAACTCCTTTGGAGGTTTTTTGTTAATATAGGTTGCTCATTAGGAGGATAACAAGAAAAACAGAATAATTCACTTGTTTAAAAAAATCTATCAATTTTATTTAAATAAAAACATTTATTTGAAATGTATTTTATATAGTAATAAATTATTTATTATTTTAATAAATAATAATGTAATTTTTTAATAAATGAAAACCATTTCTGTTCTTACATTTTATCTGTATATGAAGCACATACAGCCTTTCCTTCTCCAGGAAAAGCTGAGATATTTTGTTGTAAAAGTCTGATCACCTCTTGGTAAGCTTGGGTACCTAATCCATCTTGGCTGTCAAATTAAATTGTTCATTCAGAGCATTAAAATACATTGCATTTGCCTTTTTTACTCCCCAACTTTCAAAAACGGACATTTCCTCTATGTAAATGATATATATTTTATTATTCGATTAGCAAGAATAATGATGTCACACAATTACAGACATTACACGGACCGCAGAAAGTCATGGTGTATAATAAATGTTTCTGCAACATTATATTATTTGCGACATGCTGACAAACAGAAACTCTCAGGCGCCATGAAAAAGAGAGTCAGACACTGCGCACCATGGATTGCCATGATGCGTATGCGTTAATTATCCCAAAAAATGTAACGTAATCAATTAAATAAATTGGTTACCGCCATTAACGTGCTATTTTTGACAGCCCTAGAAAAAGTATTTTTTTTAAATTTTCTTCGCATAGCAAGATTACACTGCTTACTATATTGGTATGATTAAATACCACCTTTTAAAAAATTATTTTAAGTGAAAAATGCCACCATACGTTTTGAAACATTTTATCTGCCGATTTGTGCCAACTAGCAGTCACTACACTGAAGATAAAACTATACCCCAGATGCACAAAGTAGTAAATGGGTCAGTTTTGCTTCATACTTAGCGTTGCGAACAATGGTTTCCTGTTTGTGTAATACATTTTCTAACATTCGACACGACAACATAGAAATCTAAAAAAAAAGTACATATGATTCGTGCTGATATGGGTAAAGGCTGCATAATTCTATATAATTCAGGATAATAATAATATAATAATATAAAATTTAACATATATTTTTAAAGTATTTATTTAGAAAATTCTGAGATGCAATACTTGGTGGTTTTCTGTCTTTTTTTTTTGTTTTGTTTACCAGGTCATCCAGCACTGTGGAGTATCCTTTCCCAGTGGGGTCAAATGAATTCTCTCTCAGTTTCTGCCCAATGTAGTCACCCCTGGAATTGGGAAATCAAGCATTAAAATCCACTGAGTCATGTTATAATTTCATGTACTTACAGGAGGACCGCAACATCTCTCTTCAGCTGCTTTGCCTCCATGTTGGCACAGATTCTTTATAGAAGCTGCAGATGAAGATGGCTCGTTGTGTTTAAAGATGCAGACAAAGTACAACTGGTACCAAAAAACACAAGCAAGCAGAATAAAAACAGAATCTATGGAACTTCCTGGGAGAATGTTTAATTAACACAAACATACAAACATTGTCCTATGCAAAAAACAACAAAAAAAAGTATGCGTGTGTACTCACCAAACGATTCTAAATGGTAAATGGTCTTTCACTTGTATAACGCTACACAGCAAATACAGGATGTTTACATGTTGGATAGTTTGTGTGTCCGGCAGAACTGGACTGAATGCGGTGACCTTTACAAGAGAGACAAAAGGCGGCGTCTCAGGTGAACAAAGTGAACTGAATCATTTATGATCGAACGACCTCTTGGCGGTCATGTTTACCAACAGTCCAATCTAAACAGCCATCAAAATAAATGTTTGAAACAACACATTTAATAAAAAGGTACAAGTTAAAAATCAGTCTTTGGATGTTCTGTGCTTGTTCTTCTTCTTCTTCCCGTTTTTATAAACAGGAGAGCTCAGGAACATGGAGTCTGTAAATTTGTCTCCACGCCTTACTTTGCTGCAAAAAGAGAAAGTAAAAGAAATTCCCATCTTTTTGCACAAAGGGATAGGTGATGAGGTAAGCGACGCTCACCTGTTTAGGGACGGCTCCTTGTAACTGACCACGCCCTTGTGGCGCCTGCTCCTGCCTTGGTTTTCCTGATCTGGGGTGGCAATGGTATTGGTCAGTGACGTTAGGACTCGTCCTGTTGCAACACACAACACCAATTGCCTCACTCACCTGGAGGGTATTCTGTGAAAGTTTGACACCATATTATTCTACTTCCGCACAAAAATGAAGCAATCCCAGCTGGTGAATTTTGTGCAAGATGAGCGAGTAATTATTATGAGGACTTACAAAAGATTATTACTGCCAAAAGCAACACTGTCACGCCAAAGAACGAGGGAGGACCGGCTGGCCGAATAAAGCTGAGCGTGTGTTAACACTGATTATTATACTAACTATACCCTACTAAAGTTTCATTTATCAATGCTCAACATTGAACAACTTTGACATGTTAACACTTATCCATTAAATAAATAAATGCATTGGAGAAACAACTGTCTTTTTTCCATCTTTCAAATATGTCTATTTTGTCGTATTTTACTGCTAATTGCTGTATCTCACTGTGACCACTAGGGGGCAGTGTTGTGTTTTGTGACCTTTTTGTTATAATAGTTTTCCTCCAGTTGATTGATGCCTCAGAATGTTTATTCCTCCATCAAATATTGTAATATAAGAAGAGGACTACTGTGACATATACGTTTGCAAAGATTTCCCAGGTTAATATTTCATACTGCATTTTATCCCCGACGAACGGCTCAAACGTAGTGTATTCTCTTGGCTGAAAATCGATATGTCTTATAGAACTGGGCGATATATCGATATTTTTTAAATATCGCTATTTCTTTTAAGTACGATATAAAAAAACAAACATATTGTTCATATTGATAAACTGTAGACTGGATTTGCGCTGTTCTCTTGCATCTTGACATTGCGGTCTGTCTCAGTCATCACTGCTATGTGTCAGCGCTCCTTAACGGGGCTGCTGTACCCCTCAAATTTTAAGACCATTTGAAAAATTGCAAGTCTGTAAATACACAGGACTTGATGGAAATGCCTGGAAGGTGGGGAATAATAAGGGGGGGGAAATGAGCTAGGCAGTAAGGTCCCGACCTGGGACCAAAAAACTGCCTCGTGTAGCGCAGTTTCTTTTGTTCGTAGGCCTCTTCGGTGGAATCCACTGTCATGATCTCTTGATGGCAAAGGCAAAAAAGCTTTCTCTCTTTGATAGTGTTCCAATTGCTGAGCTGCACAACCATTGCTGCTGAGGCTGGACGCAGTAAGAGTCATTTGAAACATTTTAAAGGATCCTGAGTGTTATGGAACAAAAAAGTCAAGTGGTAGACCCAAAAAAATGTCACCGGCCCTGAGCCAGAGGATCCAATTGGCTGTCTGTCAAGACACGGGACGATCCGAGACTTGGCCTGAATGAAGTTTGTTACTGGTGCCGAGTGCAGTCCAATAACCATCAGATAGCATCTGCAAGAAAAGGGTTTGAAGAACAAAAACCTTCTTCAAAGGCGTCGTGTCCTTCAACGCCACAAATTTGCCAGTTAGAAATGTGAACGAGAACATCAAACATGGGACATTGACAGGTAGAACAAAGTTTTATTCTCTGATGAGAAAAAATTTAACTTTGATGGTACTGATGGCTTCCAACGTAACTGGCATGACAAGGAGATCCCACCTGAGATGTTTTCCACACGGCATGCAGACAGACAAAAATGAAACATCCTGAGTAGTTGTGATATTTCGATGCAGCTACTGCCATCTTGTGCAGTTAATAAAAACTACACCAGGAGGTCACCTACAACCACAGCTGTTATTGCCAATTTTTTTGATTAAGAGACATCGGCGGTTATTTGCTTTTCTAGAACACGCACCCAACAACTATAGGAGACTTTTAGCAGAATAGTTAATTCAAGCATTTACTGTAAATATGAATTCCGGATGATAACAATACGAAATCTAACCCTGCCTAAACTTCACAGTCCACTCACCTGGAGAAGATTCAGGGGTGATCGAGGGGATCTCCACTATGACACGTTGCCCGCCTGACGATCGCCATTTGGGACTACAGGGCAAAGAGCCCCGTTCAGTGTTGGCTACGGAGATGTTCAACCACGGGAGCTGCTCATCGGTTAGCAGGTCGCCCAGATGCTGACGAACTGCTTCACCGCCCGTCTCATCCGATGTCCTCGTGTTGCTCGGTGAAGCCCAGCCTGGCGTCTTCCTCCTGGAGACGACAAATGTCTGTCTGGGATTTCTGGTGTCGTCCAGCGGAGGCAGTTCAGACACCTTTCGCTGTGGTTTAGAATTGTGATCCAGCCTGGACTTTGACTTGGCCTGTTTGGACTTTGGTGCAAAGATGTCATCCTTTTCAGCATGCAGGTTGCCAGGATTATCCAAGAATTCTTCTCTAGGGTCCAGATGACAATCTACACCATACTCTGGAGAAATATGTTTGCTACCATGGCAATGTTTGTTCTTCTGTTTCTTGTCCGTCGAGTAATCACCACATTCATCCTTATTCTCAACTCTCTTCCTTCTGCATCCACCTGTGACCACTCTCCTTGCTTTTTTGGGCTTCTGAAATTCAGAGCCTGCGGTAAAAACTTCCTTCAGCGGCGGCATGTTGTCATGGTGTCCGCTGCCACGCAAGTCCACTTGAAGGCTTTCCGAATCCTGAGTGGCCACCCAAGGACGCTTGCAGGAGCTCAGCATCTCCGTGACAGCTCCTCCGTCTCTGCTCACCCAATGTTCGGATTCCCGGGTGGATCCTCCGTAAGAAATAAAGTCATCTGGAAACATTCGGGACTCCTCTCTTGCAAGTGCGGTGTGATCCACGGAGATTACAAATGTACTTCTGCATCTTGTGTTGTGACGTCCTGCAGACATCTCAGTGTTGTTCTGTACTTCGTTGACAGTTGCAAAGGGATGGACCGAAACATTAGACTCTCTGGGTGCAATAATACTGACTGTTTCCTGCTCATCATGATCCACCTTGGACCTGCTGCTCTCTGTGTCATGAGGTGACAACAGCATCCTAGTAACTGATGGCACCCTTTTACTTTGCTTCCTGGACCTCCTAGTAGTGATGGCGAAACTTGTTTTTTCTGGGGATTCTTTTTCTGCAGTTAACTTCTCGCTTTCTTTGGATTTGGAAGAAAGGATGTCATTATCGGTGAAAAAATCATCCCAGACACAACTGACCAAATCACCAGCATCCGTCTTGGGCTTGGTGCTTTTCACCTTCTGACGGTCGCCACCTCTAGACTTTGTAATTTTAGGAATACGGGAGATGGTTTCACTGTAAGATTTAGGTTTTTGTGACTGAGGATGATTTACTTCAGTGTTTCTAAAGCCTTCAGGCGCAAGGTTTTCTTTGTTTTTGTTCCTTGAGACTACACTGTCCTTTAGATTTGACTTCCTCGTCTTCTTGCATTTTGATTTCTCATGTTTTTTTTCCACTGCTGTGTCAATGGTGATAATCTCAGCAGTGTTACTACAAGTGAACTCCATGGTTGTATTGAGGACCACAGTGTTTTCCTGTGGTTCTGCCTCCATGACTGGGACATGAGGAGGGATGGCATCCGCGGAGATGGTGGGCATTGCAGCAGTAGTGACAGCTGAAGATGTTTGACACGGTACAGATGATGTGATGTCATAGTTGGGCTGCGAGAACATAACCGAGAGCCTCTCCACGTAATTCCTTAAGGGGCTAGACTGGAGAGATGATTTCAATTGGAGGACGTCCGGGTTTGAATGCTCTTTCTCGGTGTTGATCTTTCCTGCAGATTTGTGGAAAATTACACAAATTATTATTGCCTACGCTTTAAACACATTACTCTTATTACTATATAAGGGCAAATGTATTGGGACTTTCTACCAACAGGAAATGAAACATGAAGAAAATACTGGACAACTTCCACTCTACTGGGAAGACTTTCTAGAAGACTTTGGAGTGTGTCTGTGGGAATTTCTTGTCTGAATCTTACATTACGTTGGCTAGCAATCCATATTCTTATTCATTAGATCTGTTTTCTATACTGCTTATCATGTTACAATATGTTCAAAGTCAAGTCAGGGGGCTGGAGGCATTGTCAGGTGCATGGAAGTCTGCTATGTGAACCACGACACTACCATTTGCCCAGGTAATTAATTTAATAGCGGTCTTTGTAGAAGGCATCGGTGTGTCCCATTACGTGCACTAATCAGCTGTCTCTTTTTATATCTTGAAAAAAGTGCAGTTTTCCTTTAAGCTTTCAAATACTTCCAATATGCATATCCAATATACAAGTGTTGAAAATTTCAAAATTAATAATAAGAAAGATATAAAGTTGGGGAATGGAGTGGATGGTGATGTCCAGTTCGGCCCACAACCTAAAGTAGGTTATGAGTTTTGGCCCCCTGTGTGATAGAGTTTGACACCTCTGTATTAGGGGGTACTCACACTAGGCCAGTCGAATCATGCCTGGGCCCACTGCACACCTAAAGTGTGGCACCTTTTGTATAGTGTGAGAGACAGCACACTCCCCATCCTCTGGCACAACTGGAAGAGGTGCACACATGCTCACAACACAGACGAGTCATAGAATGACAGGAATGCAATCGTTTCTCACAAGCTCCTCCAACGACTCCAAATAAGTGTTGGAAATAATCCACAAAATCTGTGAATTGTAATAATACAGCAGTATCGAAGCGATGATACAAGCAAACAGGCCGTGGCACCAATGCTAAGTGTGAGCGCACATCAGCAGGGGCCAGGAGAGGGAGGGGGGAATCATACCCAAGTCCAGCATGGTACAAATCGCCTAGTGTGACTAGGCCAAAGCTAGTTCAGACTGAATCAACAGCGCCTCTAGGTGTCACACCCTAGTAGTGCACTCCCATTTTGCCTCAATTGCTTGAAGATGTGATGCATCAACAATCAGTCGTAACCTCGTGTACTGCGGCACAGTCATGCTGGCTGAAAACAGGGCCTTCACAAAACTGTTTCAAAACGGCTTGGTAGGACAAACCAAACGCTTAAGTGTGTCCCAATACTTTTGCCCATATGGTCTAGTGTCGCTTCCCAACCATTGCAGATAGTCGAATGTGTGGATTCAGCGAGGACGCCGTGAGACGCATCGTTGTTATGAAAGTCTGCTGGTCTTTCTGGACAGAGGTACACCGAATCCTTAGCCACTTCCGGAAGAGCTGGAAGGCTGTGAGGACGTTTAGGAGAGCGGAGTCAGATTATAAAGTACAGTACATCCCCTCGTATCCGTGGTTCGGCTTTTGCGACCCAGCACATTCGCAGATTTCTTTTCTCTGATTTAAACTGTAAATAACTACTTGTTTTAAAGATGTTTTGACTAGACATGATACATAAAGTATAATACAGTATGTCTGTAATTGTTTCTTAATGTGTAAAACTGAATATAAAATGTGTAGAACTAATAACTTTGACCGCCATATTATAGGGTTGAGTATGAAAAATAAGCATATTAGGGCTTTTTATGGATGCGCCCATTATTTGCGTTTTTTTCTCCATTTGCTGGGGTCTTGGAATGTAACCTCCGCAAACAGGGGGCTAGGCCTGTCACAATAATCAATAAATCAACTCAATCAAACGCAATAATATATATATATCAAATAATATAAATATACTTTATATAGTAATCAATATATTGACATGTGCACGTTAGCACATGTTAGCATGTTGGCCACACAGTCAGGAGATCGGGATGCCCGGGGTACACCCTAGACTGGTCGCCAGCCAATCACAGGGCACATATAGACAAACAATCATTCACGCTGACATTATGGACAATTTAGAGTCGCGAATTAACCTAAAAATTAACCTATATTATTTATTTCCGTGTTATTTCTCTTTTTGGTCAATATTCACACAATAATGAAAGTGACACTGATTCAAAATCAGAAATAATGAGTAGTCCATCATAGGCATTGTTTTTCGTTTTTCTACTGATCTATTTTTTCTCATTAATACACTTTGGGGAACTATTGTTTTACATCACGTTCCACGGCAGGTGATGTGTGTTACTCTTGTGCGAACCGACAGTGCATTGAAGAACACTTCAATTACATTGAAGTGCAATTTCGTTTACAGAGACTTGATAATCCATTTTATTTGTATTTATTGTTATGTGTGTTTTTATTGAAATGTTTTTTAAATAAAGATAGGGTCTATTTTTTACTCTTCTTTGGTTATTATTGTGATTTTTATTTAAGTGTTAAGTGCAATTTTTGATAAGAGACAGAGTAAGAGTCTATTTTATTTTTATTGTTTTTTTTTGTTTGTTTAGTTTATTATGTTGTTTGTTTGTTTAATTTATTTTATTTAGAAGCTCTTGACATTACAATGACACTGCTAAATTCTCTTGAGAAATTAAAGTTTATTGCTTTTGATACAGCGTACTTGTATTATGATGCCATATATATAGTATCATTACATTAATTTAAAAAATGGTCTCTCAATAATTTCTAGGACAATTATCATCCAGCTAAATTTGTTATCGTGACAGGCCTACGCGGGGCTCAACTGTCCATCAGACATGTTTCATTTACAGATAATGGAAAATAAAACTCACTTTGCAACTGGTGGTTTATTGAGATCATCAGGGAGGTTGTTGTGGTCCTCAGATACTTGACAGACATCCTGTGGGGGATAAATACAGTCATACTATGCCCAAAATAGTTTAAAATTGCGACATATTTTCATTAATATATTGAATTGATTGATTGATACTTTGAAAAAAATAATAGATATTGTATTTGGAAAATATATTATAGCATTCAATGCAGCACAAAAACTAAAGACACTACTGCTTGTTTTGAGGCTGCAATACAGTATTTGTTTAAAACCCTGCTCCTAAATATCACACCTATAACACGTCTTTTAAAGTTAATACCCCGAGGGCTGACTACCTAATGCACAAATATTATAGGAGACAATCAAACTTGAAAGTCTTGTTGAAAGTCATTTTTACTGTGTGTTTTGTCACAGTTAAAATGTGCTGTATTTAGATCCTTTGGGGAGGAGATAGTTGGAATCTATTATATATTTTTATAAACATTGTTATTGCTTTGTGTTACTGGAAGACATTCACGCTACACAATATATTAACACTCAGCATTCAAATTTGTCCTTACACCGTCAGGGAATAATTCTGTCACCATGTCCAAGTGATGCAGGGTGTTGCTGTGCAGATTCTTCAAGATGACAAGCTATGAGGGAACACAAAGTTGGACGGTAAGCTTCTGGGCATGTTTGCACAGAAAAACAACACAGTGGTAAGTCCACAGTCCAATGCCCTTAAAGTTGCGCAATCAGGAGTTCAAGCAAAACGACTGTTTTGACAGACGAGGAAACACATGACGAATCGTCACTGACAATAACCACAGAACAGGAAATGGAACTTACTGCAGTGTATAGAAAAGCAGTACACACATCTCTGTCCCGGCTGCTCAGTACAATATAGCCAAACTGACCAAAGTCACAAAAGAAGAACATAAAGTACGCCACAAAATCAGGTTTGTATAATTAATAATCAATTAGATGAACCACCCAAGCACATGCATTTATCTCCCCTCTACATGTCAGCTGTGCATAAGTTAATTGTGGAGTACAGTTTGTTGTTTTTGTACAATGGATAACTTATTTTTGCGCTTGTACAACTAAGCTTCCCTCGCAGGTCACCAACAAGTGAGTCATTTTTCTTTACTTTATGTTATTATACGCCAGTTAACTTATTTGTATACATGAACAATGGTAAAGAATGGCAAAATGTTCTTTAAACACACCGAGTGAAAGGTTTTATGATGGGGACATTTTGACCCCAGAACAGATTAACCCGAATGAAGTTGGCCCCCACTCAAAACTCTAGTCAAATTTAATATATTTTTTCAGTGCTACGCTTGTGCTGTTTTGTGCAGTTAAAATGAATGTTTGTGCTGCTTCCATTGTTTCTTATGGGAAATTTGAGGATTGTGTTTGGCTTGAGAGGTTTTACTGTACTTTTTAACTACAAGTGTGTTTTAAAACAAAATTGAAACCCACCAGTTTCCTGTGCTTGTACTTCCTGGTGGCCAACTCAAAGCACAGCGACTCCACTTGCTTCCTCAGGTTGACGATCTCCATCTCCAGCATCATGCTCCTCTGCTTCTCAGCCTGCAGGGCCAGAGCCAGGGCCTTGTTGTTGGTCTTTAGGGAGATCTTGAAGAAGGAGGAGGTGTCTGGCATGGCAGAGAACAACCAGTTAATATTATGTACAAAACAAAGCACAATAAGATAAAATGACATTCAAGAGACTCACTAAGCATTTTATTTTTTATCTTGGATGCTGCGGCTGAAGCCTGCTTGGAAGCTTTGGCAGGCGTCATTTTCCTTAAATGCAACATGACTCAAGTCGGCCTGCTTTACATCCACAAAAACAGTAACCTGAAAGACAACGAAAGAATAAGTACATTCAGTTATTTACGCTTTCAAGCAAGCTTGCAGGCTAAATTAGTAGCAGTGTAGACTGTGTATTTATTGTTAAAATAACATTAGTATATATGAAGGTAACAGTAGCATATAGATTCCACAGGTCTATTTAACATGATTTGAAGATAACTTTTGGTAAAGTGATGACTTTCGTAGATTCAGAGGTCAGTTAGCGGTCAACGCTGTGGTTAGCATTAGCTGCCATCCTTCGAAACCCATTTTAAATTAGCTCTTGTTTCTAACAAATTGTATTACATACTATATACATACTTAACGGTTGCAGATCCTTTTCGAGTGGATTCTCTTAATGTAAAGCGAACATTTGAGTGATATACCAACTCGGAACAAGGAAATAAAGAATCATTTCCAAAACATAACCGTCCTCTTTTTGTTTTTTTGTTTTTTGAAAACCAACACAATTCACCGCGCTTCCGGTTACAAGAGTCGGCGGGGCCAATCAGACATTAGTGAGTTCGTTCTTTGGCTCCTGGGTTTGTCTGCTCAGGCTGTGTCTGTTTTAACGACCGATTTGAGGTTACCTTATTTTGTTTCTTATGGTTATAATATTTATGCATTGTACTACTGGTACAGTTCAGTAAAAATGGTTAGAACCCCCCCCTAAACAACACAACTCGTGTATTTTACAATACAGTAAAATCCGTAATGACAATACATTAATAGGTTAGGTACACACTACTATTAGAGACACATTGGGTTGCTTATCTTGGTAACTCTATGGATTAATCACTTATAAATCATGTTTATATACATATGTAGATATATGAACTTCAACATGTATTTGTATTGAAATCTGTTAATACAAACCATCTCATTCAATCGATCACCGAGCGTGCCGGGTCAGCTTGTAATGCCTGCCCATTAAGCTAGCACTAATACCCAAGTACAAGTGTCTTCTTAAGTCAAACGTCTTTTTAGGAGTATTTAAATGTATTTTTACAGATTCCTGGCAGTTCTGAAAGGGCTTCGAGCACCGATGTAATTCATAAGTAAGTGGGTAAGTCGAAAGCGGGGTCAAAAATTGCTTGTGCGCCGGCTATTTAGCATTGGAGGCTAACAGGAGCTAGCTAGCTTGCACTAGCTAACTTGACATTATGGTAGGGAGTTAAAATACATATGAGCATTTATGTGCTTGGGTTTTGTTTTTTGCATTGTTTAGCTTTAGATCTAAAGTGCAAAACATTCAAGGTTGTCCTAAGTTTGACTGCCATTAATAGGGAATGGCAGTCTGTGATCACTGTTAAAACTTTGCGGCTCAGACAGAAGGATTAATTTTTTGTTTTGTATGTCAATTATGTTAATGATGGGCTTGGTCTGGGACTGTCAAGCGGCACGCACACAGACACACACACACACACACACACACACACACAGACAGATAGACAGACAGACAGACAGTGCCGTCAAGCAAACGGCCTGTTATGGTCACATGACGAGGTGGAGACGTGATGCTAGCACTTCTGCTATTTTCGCTACATAAGATCCCATATGACATGACATCATGTTCGGCCAGTTCTTCAAAGAGTAAGTTGAAGTAACTCTGTTTTGTTTAAAAAAAAACAAAAAAAAACTAACTGTGCGACGGGTTTTCTACTGTGGAGAAAGTTCGGACTCGATCAGTAATATTTCACAAGTCAGTCGATAACGGACTAATCGATAGCACCGGAGTTGGAGGATTAGATATTCGCATATTATAATATTTATAATATAATATTAATATAATATTTCCCAATTTTCGTCTACTTCTTGTCTATTTCGGTGTTGGATGACGACAGTTTGTTGCTGAACTTTTCAAGTCTAGGAAGTTATAGTGACGTCCTTTTTTTGTAAACGTAGGGTTCTGCATATGTTAAAATGGTAATCACATTGTTGTTATTGTAGTAATAGTGGTAGTATGTCATCTTTTTACCTCTCAGCAGTAACACATTAGTCAATTTGCTATTGATTGTGCAGTTTTTTTTATTTATGCTAGCTGTATTTAGTATAGCAATTTTTCTCTTTACATGTTTCATGTTGTAACATATGTCAGTATGTATGTCATTGCATGTTGACAATTGTAGTAATTTGTGTGGAAGTACTGTTTTATGTAATAGGACCAATGGACAATTAATGATGACTGATGAATTATTATTATCCATGCATCCTGAGCTGGAGCTTATCCCAACTGTCTTTAGGTGTACACTCTGGACAGGTTGCCAGCCTATCACAGGACACATATAGACAAACAACCATTCACACTCACACCTATGGACAATTTACAGTGTCCATTTAACCTACACAATTGCTACACAAGTACAGTGGGGTCACATGATCGTGTGCTGTGTCTTGCCCCTGTAGGAGGAGATTCCGGGAGATGGCCGCCGATGACAAGTCTTTGCCGTCAGACTGGAGCGTAGAGCCACCCGTCACCTCGCCCGCCAGTCCCTCCCATCTGACGCACTTCAAGCCGCTCAGCCCGGAGCAGGATGAGCCGCCATTGCGCTCGGCGTACAGCTCCTTCGTCAACCTGTTTCGCTTCAATAACAAAGGTCAGCCGCCGCCTCCCATCTGAAAGGTTATCATTGTTGCTTATTGGAAACAAGCGATAATTGGAAAGAAGGTGTTATTTTTCAAATGTAAAAACTCATATACAACAAGTTATTTAAACTGAAATAATGATTTGGAGAGCATGAGAAAGTGGAAAGGAATACGTAGCGGTCCTTGATTTTTTTAAGTGTATTGCACAACACAGCAGCAACAGCACCAATGTTGTAATAGCGGTAAGGTGCAAACTCCTCAGCAGATGAGGTCATTATAAACATCAGTACGGCAATGTAACACATGAGTTTCGCAAATAGTGGAGTTCATTAAAGGGGTCCTATCACGCCCATTTCCAAACACTTTTCTGGCTGCCATTTTCAAGAAAAAACGGTACTGAGCAGTTGCTGGACACCTGTCAAGTTGTCATACTGTACATTGACTTTCTAAAGGTGTGACGTGAGAAATTCACAAGATTTAGGAGCGGCATAAAAATGAAATCAGGGATAACTTAAACACACACCGACCTTATGGTATGGCACTTACACATCATATAGAAATCTGTTGTGAAGTTAAAAAAACTACATCAGGAGGTTGCCTACACCCACAGCTAATTAGAGACCCTGGCGGTGATATGCGTTTAAATAAGACTTTTGCAAAATTCCATGGAAGTTACCCGTTTTGCCCTTAGTACAGTGGAACCTCGCTTAGTGTCCGCCCCGGTTAGCGTGTTTTTCGGTTACACCACATTTTGGCCCTGTGCATTCTCCGGTTAGCGTACAATATGGCATGCATCTTGTTGTGTTATTAATATATCGCGTGAGTCCATCTGTATTCTTAATGTATTTTTTATCAGAAAACATCCTTTCTTGCTAGTATCCTATTAGCTAGCAAAGAAAATGGAAAACGGAAGTTAGCTACGTTACGTCGCCTGTCTATGATGTCACCAGCGGGTGACTCAAAAATGTGAACACAAGAATGTTTTTTTTAGTTTTATAATTATATGTTTTACATGCATTAAACAGTTCTAAATGCATATAAATGACGATGAAAGGGATAAATGAACATTTTTAGTGAACACACATTGAATGACTGCCTTTGACTTGTTCCTTTGTCTCTTTAACTATTCATTCATGTTGTGATTATTGTAATTATTGTGTTAATTATTTATTATGCAAGGTGAAGGGGTGGGGCTAGATAGGTTTTGACTTCCTCCCACGCCATTTTGAACATGCAAATGACAAAATAATTAGACTCATATATTTTTTGTTTTGTTTTTATTTTTCCTGTTATGTTTATTTGTGTGCATGTATTTAAGTTGTACTATGTTACTATGTTCATGTTCAAATAAATTAGGCAGAAAAAAAAGATTGACTTCATTCATTGATACCAAAGACGCGATGTGGCAGCCTTCCTGTATTTTCATGAGTTATTTCTTGAATTCAATAGTGTTTCTTGCCTTCTTTGTCAAAATCCTGGCACTTACAACTTTGTTTGGCTCCATTTTGGGTTGAGAAACACTATTGAATTCAAGAAATAATCTCGCTGCTACATTGTGTCTTTGGGGACAGTCACATCAAGAATCACATCTTCAGTGGCTGTAAAAGTAACCTTAAAGGTTCATTTATCCCTTTCATTCATCGTTTTCATTCATTCATTTTTGTGTGTTTGTATGCATTTCAAATCGTTTTCTGCATGTAAAACCATAATTGTAAAACTTTCAAAAAAGGTGTTTTGTCTTCACATTTTTGATGTTACAGATGAATTGGATTTAAAGTTACATTTCTTAGTGATTTGGGTTACAGTCGAACCTTCCGGAACCAATTAAGGACACTAACCAAGGTTCCACTGTATCTTGATAAAGTAAAGTTTTAAGGACAAAAAGAGTGAGCCACACATTATATAGTAATGGCACATTGAAGTTTCTCCAATACTGCATGGGTACATATGAGACTCGTTTCCAAGTACATTATTAGAAACCTCCAGCAGCAGCAGCAGCAGCTGTCAGAGTCTTGTGAGGTCATGGGGGAAATTGCTCCTTCTTTCTGGTCCTGTGCTGGCATTCGGCGGGTCACATGACACAACTCTGAGCAGCAAGATCCCTATACCGTACTGTATTAACATGTTGGTGTCATTAGGCTCCAAATTGGGAAACGGGCAATAAGATTTGTGCACTTAACACTTGATTTCCTTCACAAGGTGTTGACATTAGCCACTTCATTAGGTAAATCTCCACCTGTACTTCATGATACATGTTGTCCTTGGCAGGTTTTTTTACATGCCTTTCAAATAAACAGACATTACAATATTTTTCCTCTTTCATGCACAGAGGAGGTTCGTCCTCCCCCCGCTGCTTCGGACAAGCCGGACGAGCCATCCCCTTCCCCCCTTGAGTCTGATAGGAGAAGCTGGTCCAGCTCTTCCCCCTCCGTCTATGGCTCCAGGGCGCACCGGAAGGCGCATCCCGAGCACCTCCGACGCACCTCCACCGCCTCGGGTAAAAGCACACTTAATGTAGATGTTGTCTGTGTCACTCTTAGAGTATTTTATTTGTTCCGTTCTAATGGCCATGTAAAAGTCTATTTTTATTTCAAACTAATCAGAAGGACCTGATAACAGTACTTTAATGTGCTGTAAAATTGCCTCTTGTGGTTTAATTGCTGCTCTATTGTGGTGGATTTTTAGTTTAAAAGGAGCAAAGGTTGTGTGAAAGGCTGCAACATCGGCATTTTGCTTGACTGGAACAATTCTACACACACAAAAGCAGTTCTATTTGTGCATGCCAGTGTGTGTGTTTTGAGTTATGCATTTGTAACATTCTGTTTTCTACCCATTAGTATTTTTTCGGTGTGTTCACTCACCTGTTCCTAATGTTCATGGTTCCCATCCATTTTTAAAATTGTTTCTATTTTCACTTATTTTCAAGAATTGAAATGTGCGCTGTTCTTTTACAGTAGGTATCTGACTGAATAACTAAAAGATATAAACATAGCACATTTCCTCATATAGGGGCTACAGTTTTAAGACAAATTAAAGTAAAACATTCTGTGTAACAAGAAGTTAACCACTGTAAATAAAACTCAAATAACATAAAAGTACTCACCCTTTGAAGACGCCTGACAGACACCTAATGATGGAGAGGGAACAGGAAGGTGTTTAAAATGAGTTTGTGCCTTTGTTTTGTAATTTCCAGTGATAAGAAGCACTGGTGTTTAAGCCGCACCAACTAAATTTAGAGAGAAAAACAGATTTGTACATATAGTATATAAACTGCACTGGAATATAAGCCGCACATGTCAACGTCATAAAATGACGTATTGTGGCACGCACAAGTCCGTGAGGACCAAGCTACTCTTTGTTTGACAGGAGCCAATCGTAAGCTATGAGAAAAACGAGCTTATCAACCCATCAACCCATCAGAAGTCACAGGAGGTCATTAATATAACCGTCTTACTCACAGTGTCATCTTAATGAAAAACAAGAGTTTAGAATAAAAAAACAACTATTTTAACGGTTTACCATCATGCATTACTTCCCAGCAAAGCATTTCATTGGCCATGGCTGCCGGAGCGTTGCAATGACTCGTTCAGCTGCCCCTGTCCACCAGAGGGAGGCTGTGAGTTCACTAATGTGTAGTTAGTGATTGGCTCCTGCCAAAGAAAGAGCTACCGTTTCCTCACTGACAAGCGAGCAGAACAGTATTTAAACCATTAGTAGTCTGTCTGAAGTAAAGGAGATGTCACAGGATTAGAACATGGCCATAAATTAGCCGCACTGCTGTATAAATCACTTGGTTCAAAGTTTGAAGAAAAAAGTACAGGCTTCTACACCGGAAATTTTGGTAATTTATCTCCCATTGTACTGACCGGCCAGACCCTTTCCAGGGTGACTTCCAGTTTCCTGGGGCCTCATTTATCAACCTGTGCGTAGAAAAGGTTCTAAATGATTTTATAAAACTGAAATGTGTGCAAGTAAAAAAGAAATTCATATTATCAAATGTGGGGACACCAGTTGTATACGCACCAGTAAGTAATGCGTGTTGATAAATACCACCTGTTCCAAATGGGTATGCTCGTGCCTGTTTCATTTGCATTAAAGGGATAGTTCGAATTTTTGGACATGAAGTTGTATACCATCCCCATCAGCAGTGTAGTGCATCAACAGTGACTTTTCCCCCATTTCTTCCCGTGAGCTGATTTCTGGTCGGTTTTTGGTCTTGAAGAAAGTAGTTCCGGCTAGTTGGTGGGGTCACTCTTTTGAATGCCGTATACTGTATTTGTATTTTAGTTCATTGAGCCATTTTTATGCTTGAAAATGCTTAATTTACGCAAAAAATACGTAACATTTGCTTCAATATGCATATTTTTTTTTACTAAGAAGAGGCCGTATTCAACCACGAAACAGGATGATTTATTAATTAATATATTTTTGAAAAACTGTGATACAGAGAAACCGCAAAATTTGAATTGCTAATTGGCGAGGGACGACTGTAGTATGAAACAGGTGCCATTGAACGTGCTTTCCAGTGACCGCAAAGCAACTACACAGCACACCGAACAGGAAACAGTAAAGCAAAATAAGAGCGCAAAACAGGAAACAATGTGAAAATTAAACCAAAGCTGAAGTCCAACCTGTAACCTCTAACAGAACATGACATAAAGCATTTTATGCATTATGTAAGGGTGAGTTCCTTCCTTCAATTCTTCTAATCTAATTTCACACCTCAGGAAGAATCAGTTTGAGTCACTTGCAGCGTTTTGGCACTTTTCTATAACTTGTATTGTGTATTGCTGTTGTTGTCTTACTTTGCACAAACAGTGTTTATTTGTGAAATGCGTCCAGTGGCATTGCCGCAGAAGAAGCATCATATGTTCATTACATGAAATTACTTTGGAGGAAGAGTTGCTGCCTATATTGGTATCTGTATTGAAGTGCTGGATAATATTGGTATATCGTATATCGCTAAGAAAGCTAATATCAAGCATCTCTAAATAACATATTTTGGAATGGCTTCCAAAAACAAATAATGTTTATGTAATAATAATAATACAGTAGAAGAAGACATTTTGTATTATAATAAATATAATATACCATCATTGTCAAAGGAAAAACATATAACTCCAAATTTTGTGTCAGTGACTTTTGTTTTTGTCAACCTAAAAACTTTCTGTCCAAAAAGTAGTTCAAGTTGACTCATCCAATAATTAATTGAGGCATACCATCTATCACAGGCCACTATTTGAGGCACGACTAACTGTGTGGCACTGGCAAAGCTTAAAGATGCTTTTAGATTTTTTGTTTTACTTATTTAATCTTTTAATGCAGGTTTTGAGCTGCATTGTCACATAATACACTGGGAAAGATAACATTTGCTGTTTGCAAGCTATGGTACACGCTGTGGTTTCACAGTATTCATGTATGTGGTGTGTGTTTTTTCTTTTGTATGTATGCAAACAAACGTCCTTTCAGATAGCAGCAGGAAGTCTGATACGCCCCTGAGCAATCATGACCCCCGCACGGCTGTGCAGCTTCGCACGGCGCTGAAGCGACTCAAGGAAATTATGGATGGAAAAAGCCAGGTATGGTTCCTCCCATACAGTACTTGTTTCAGCCTGCAAGCTACTTTTAAAATGACCAAGTTCCAAAGATCTACCTCCTACTATAAATATGGAAAATATATTTATTTACTGTATTTAAAAAAAAAAAAAAGGAGTACATATTTATGTACGTTATACATGTATATCAAGGGTGCACGCACTTTTTCAGCATGAAAGTTACAAGTCAAAATGATCTACCTCTTTCTATAAAACATATAACATACTGTATATAAAATCTAACCGGTAAACTTTGAAATACTATTGTAAATATTAATGATATTGCACATTCACATTTTCAAAGTTTACAGGTAATCAAAGTAGTTGATATCATAATTATATTCAATAAAGCAATAAAGATAATTACACATAATTCCTTGTGTACATAAGTTGTGTACATAACCTGAGTACTGGTAATATGCCAGTCAAATTAGCTATGTAACGTTCATTAGGAGACACAGTTCATGTGTTACAGCCAGTTAGCATTTGCTGAAAATGATTATGCAAAAGACAATGCAGCCGAAGTCAAGCCGACATCTTAAAAAGGTTTCAGTAATGGGCACATTTTTAATTTCATCATGAAATAAGAAGCGAACGTGTAGAAAACACTGATTTCTGTAGTGGGGTTTGTGATGCGAAGCAAAGCCCTCAAACAATACACTTTTTTTTTTTGTACGTAACTAGCTGCTACAAGTGAACAGATTTTGTTATAGATATAAGCATCTTACCGCTGTGTTAGTTTGTCCACAATCAATAATACAGTAAAGATGAAAGTTGCATCTCCGTGTGTAGCTTGAAATGCTGCGGGGGAGCAAGAGCTAATCAGGAGGGGAGCTTAATGTCAGCACATGATGTCATATGACATCTACAAAGTGACGTTTATGCAATTGACCAAAACTACCTTGGTGATCTACCGGCAGCTCGCGATCGACGTAATGGGCACCCCGGCTTTAAGAAAAGTGTTTCTGAACCATTATCTGAGCCACGACACATATTTTACATTAGAACATTAGAAAACTCTCAAAACAACAAACTAAAACGTAGTATGAATGGCAACAGGTTAATGATGTACATTCTACCATCCAGTGTCACTATAAGTCTACAAAGATACATTATTTGTAGTGTAATAATCATAAAGTCATAATTTTCAGACCAATTAAATATTTACCTATCCAGGACAGCGACCTGAAGCAGTACTGGATGCCCGACAGCCAGTGCAAGGAGTGCTACGACTGTAATGAAAAGTTCACCACATTTCGCCGGCGCCACCACTGCAGGTTGTGCGGACAGATTTTCTGCAGCCGCTGCTGCAACCAGGAGATTCCTGGCAAGTTCATGGGCTACACAGGTGAGCTGGACCGAGGCGTTGCTATGACACCCACTGACATAAAAGCAGACTAAAACGTGACAATTTTTTTTCCTCACCATGTTATCTAGGAGACCTGCGAGCTTGTACGTACTGTCGCAAAATAGCGCTAAACTACGCTTACTCGGCTGAGTCGGGCTCCATCGGCGAGGATCTGAACGTCTTGTCTGACTCTTCGTGCTCTGTGTGTATGTTGGAACCCAGCGAGCCACGGACGCCTGTCGGGGGGCGCAAGGCTAGCAGGAACATCTTCCTTGAGGAAGATCTGACCTGGCAGAGGTGAAGCAATTGTGACATCCTTTTCTCCCCTTTTGAAAGACTCACACAATCAAAATCTGGCTGAACGAATCGACTCATGCACAGTTAACACCTCTAGCCATTGCCTGCAAACCCTCCATTACAAAAATGTCCACATAAACACCAGTATTTAAAAAAATATATATATTCTATTATGCATTTGGGCTTGTGCTTGTGTTTTTTAAATTTTTCTTACATGAACAAATTGAATGTTGTATTTTGTTGATTATTTTTAAATTAATTGAAACTACACTATACTGTCAGTCCACACAGGTGATTAATTTCTTTTCCAGAAATTACTGCCATTTGTGGATTTAGTATGGGTTTGACAGCTTGCAAAGGCCTTTTCATATTTACAGATTTTTATGTTTGTTAGTTAGCAAGATTACACTAAAAATAAAACATAGCCAAGGAATAAGCCATGAAATGGGATTTTTATGTACAAATTTGTTGTGAAAATATATTGCTGTTTCCATCTGCTAGCATCGGGGCCATGTGGCGTAGTTCTCCACCAACTCAAGTAGATGGAGCCAAATCAACACCCGCTTAGTAATTGATGCATATTAGCACCTAGAATGTCAAGATAAAAAAATATATTTTTTATTTATTTATATTATTCTATTATGTGTGATATTAGATTATATTTAAATATATATTTAAATACAGTATATATATATATATATATATATATATTTAAGTTTTAGTCAGTTTTATTTGTCATTGTGCTTTTTCCACAAATAACTTTCTTCCAGTTTCTTAGTTATTGTACACCTCTTGCTGGGTCAGAGTCAGAAGCACAGCACTGCGGAGTGGAGCAGTGACCCATCAGAGCCAACAGCTGGCTCTAAATCAGCACTCGCTTAGTAATTATTTCACATTATCGCCACACTGAGTGGAACTGTATCGCACAGTACGGCATGATTTGCGAGTCAGAAGGACTTTTTTAGGATCATTCGTCAATTGTATTTAATATTGTGCCTTTTCCACCAATTACTTTTAATTGGTGTATACATTTCTTTCACTCCAGAATAGTTTTTAAAAATACCAGTGTATGTGTGGACATGACTAACTTACATGGTTACATTCAGACTTTAAGTTTACGTTAATGCTTTCTACCGCACACATCTGTTCCTCTGCTGTCTTTGAGCATGGTTCAAATCAATCACAATCACATGTCCTTATAACTTGCCTGTCATAAATGAGCTTTTTCTGCTTGTGACTGCATTTAAAAAGACATCCTGTTAGGATTAGACTTAGCCAGCAAACTGGCTGTAATTCAATTCATGAAGAAAAAAGATAAAGAGGGTGCAGACGGGATGAGTTCACTTAAGCATAGTTTTGGTAAAGAATCTTCAACCACTCTTTATTTAACCTTTTTTCCCCAGCCATGCACAAAAGTGCTCACTGAATGCTCAAGTAAGGTCTTTGTCACGCTAGGCATCCAACAATGAGTTGATTTTTCCATCATCATGCTTATTGGCTTTGCTTGCATTGGAGCTTGCTGCTGCTTTTGTTTGTTTGTTTTGTTTTCTTCTGCCAACATGCCTCAAAGAAAAATATCTTTCCTCTCTCCTGGCATAGAAAAACTCCCATTGGGATGAGAAAAACGTGAGTGTCGTTGTTTGTTTTTTTTCCCCCTCCATGTCATTTCTCAGCTTTAGCCGTGTTCTCTGTAGAGGAGATAGTGTTGTGCATGCTCACGCTTAATGATGATTACCACTAGGTGGGATGGTGATGGCAAGACAGTAATGACTACAATATTAAGATCTATCTTGTGTGTGTGTGTGTGTGTGTGTGTGTGTGTGTGTCTACTGTATGTACATGTGCACTAGAATGATCCATCAGGAACCTCAGAAAAGTGGCCTACCTTCCAGACTGACCACGCTGCAAGAAGACGTGTGTAAAACCCCCACTAGGAAGAGGTGGGCCCACAAGCCTTTTAAAGGACACTCATTTAAATAATAATGAGAATAATAATAATAGTAATAATAATCACATTATTTGCATCACTTTGCTTTTCTAGGTACTCAGATGCTGGATAATATAGCAAATGCTTCAGTTCACCCCAGATGATAACTGTAGTACATTATTTCTACTTAAGTATATTCAAGAAATAATAATAATCAATATAATGAATTTTTAATAATGATATATTATTATAACCTTCACTATTTTTTTAAATGACATACAAAAATATTTAGTTTATCAAAAATCTTAATAAAATTGGAACATACATGCTTTTTATTGAACAGCGACAATAATTTATTTCATTATGTTTAATTTTGACTTTTTCATTATTGTATCCCACTTTGTCCAAGATTTTATTTTATGCACTATTTGACAGCACGTGAGAGCTCAACATGGACCAAAAATGGTGGCTCGTTGTTCAATTTTGATGAATTTGTGACATGTTTTTCTCATAGTTTAATTTCCATGACATTCAAGAGAAGAGTGACTTTCATTTGAGTTGTAGTTGTAATGTGCTCCTCAACTTTTAGGAGGATGCCCAAAGGGGTACATTGTGATCATCTGCAACCAAGCACTTTTAGTTATCATTGTCTTTTTTTGTTAAGTAGACAAATAGGGTTCCTTGTTCAAAAAGAGTTGTCTCTACTCATTAGATGCCTATGATCCTCCGTTTTTCCCCCCACCAGGTCCGCCAGCGTCACCAACCTGTCACTGGACCGTTCCGGATCCTCCATGGTGCCTTCCTACGACAGCTCTATCAGCCCACCAACCACGCGGGCCTTGTCGGGCGCAAAGAGCGTCACCAAGCTGGACCACAGCGAGGAGGAAAGGAAGAACATCCTGGTTGGCCACTTTGCTTGTCCTGACTCCACCTTTGTTTGCCGCTCGCTCACAAGGGAGGAGAGGTTGCTGATTTTCCTCGACTGGCTTTTGTCTTGCAGGACTCCTCTCAGCTGAAGGACCTGTGGAAGAAGATCTGCCACAACAACACGGGGATGGAGTTCCAGGACCACAGGTACTGGCTGAGGACCTACCCCAACTGCATTGTGGGGAAGGAGCTTGTCAACTGGCTGCTGAGGAACGGCACCATCTCCAACAGGTACCATCAGAGCGTTTGTTTAGCTTGGAATGGGCCGTTAATTGGAAGCAGGCGATAATTGGAGCGAGGCTGTTATTTCCTAAATGTGAAAACTCATTATATATACAAAATCATTTCATAACATTAATAATGATTTGGCGTGCATGAGAAAGTGGAAAGGAAAACGTAGCTGTCCTTGACCATTTATTTTTGCACAACACTGCAGTGACAGAACCAATGTTGTAATAGCGGTGCGGCATAAACTGCTCAGTCAGCATTAATAGCGCTGATGAGTTCATTGTAAACGACACGACGACAAGTGTAAAATGCATGAGTTTCACACGAACAGCAACATTTTGGAGCGCATGCTAACGTAGATAATGCTGCTGGGTGCTGATTGTGCTTGTTGCCTACAGTCACAGCTGTTAATGGCAATGTTTTTTGACCCAGCGCTAATCAGAGACCTCAGCGGTTATTTGCTTTTGAAAGGAGACTCTGTGGTTAATTGAATAAAGGCATTATTTGGAGCATTTCCAATACTTCCTTCTGGGATTTTTGTGTTCCAGGGCCCAGGCGATCGCCATCGGCCAGGCATTAGTGGACGGCCGCTGGCTGGACTGCGTCACTCACAACGACCAGCTCTTCAGGGATGAATACGCCCTCTATCGCCCCCTGCAGGTGACAGCCCTTAGCGGATGGAGAAACTCCTCTTTGTGAACCGAAATATCACAGGTGATTCTTTCAGTAAGGTAAAAAAAACACTCTGATGGTGCCTGTATGGTCTGCAGAGCACAGAGTTCTCAGAGACACCATCTCCAGACACTGACAGCGTCAACTCTGTGGAGGGACATTCCGAGCCGTCCTGGTTCAAGGACATCAAGTTTGACGACAGTGACACAGAGCAGCTGGCAGACGAGTCGGACTACAACATACCTAGTAGGTGTCGCTTGTGTATCACATCTGAACTCGTAACTTCTTTTGTGGAGGGGAATGGCATTGGGTCAAGAAAGAAAAATTTTTTGCAGATTGAGGAAAATGTACCATTGTGGTTTAAGGACAGGTGGGCAGCTTTGACGTAGGTCTGTATGACCACACAGAAGCTGAGATACCAAATTTCCTTAAATAGTAGTCCTCCACTCTAATAGACAAGACATCTCAAATAATCGCCGGTTATGTGGTTAATTAAAAACAGAAGTTCAAGTTGCTTAGTTGTGTAGTTTTATGCTTCCATTTTTATGTTCCAGGGAGTCTGCACTCAGATTGGTCTGCTTCTATCCAGCCTGCTTAGGTACTTGACATATATTACATGTAGTTGTACCTACCTACCTACATATAAACATGTTATGTGACATTAATATAAACATGTATTTGCACAAATCATGGCCCCTCCCCCTTAATAAATGCTTTACTGCTAATAGATAGCAGTTGAGGAAATGAAAACTTAGCCTGTACAGGACATAAGATTTATAGTTGTGCATCTTAGCGGGGTTCTATAGGGAGGGGGGAAATGTGAACCAATATAGTGCCATCAAGTGGCCAACTGACACAAAGACACACATCATTATTTGTTGTGTACATAATTAGTAAATAGTAACTGCCTGAGGCCTTGCCTGGCTTTGAAGGTAACAAATTCTGAGTAACTATTTTACCGGGAAGAGCTCCGTTTTTGTTACCGGAGTTTTCAAGTTTTTGTGACTATTCCTGACCATAGCTTGTGATTACAACTCTGCAAGTGAGTGCTGAGATTTCTGCTTTAATTCGGACCAGCGAGTGGACTAAACTCACCAAAACAAACGTATAGTTGGAGAGTCATATATACATATATATGTATAGGAGTCTTCTTGAGGGGATATCTCCGGCTAACAAGGCCTGGTGAGAGACACGAACTCGCTGTTACAACGAACATTAAACACCGAAAGCAGTGTAAAACAAGATAACGGCTAATTGACAACACTTGAGACGGTGTTGCTAAGCAACCGCAATCATGCCAAAGATAAGAGAGATAAAAGAAGCGGATCTACAGTAGAAGCACTCCGGATTCGGCTAAAAGTATGGAAGGTGCCGGTTCTGTACCCGCCCCCCAGTCACCGATATCCGAAGGTGCGAGTTTTGTACCCACCCCACCGCCGAGACCTGACGACGAGGACATGCTCTATTGGAAGCGTCAACTAAGTAGTCATGTGGACGCACAAATGGGGAAAGTTACGAAGAAGTTACAGCAGATCGGGGAAAAAAGCAAGAAAATAGCATAGCGCAAAAGCAAGAAGCTACCCAAGCGCAAATGCTACTGAAACTTGACAAGAAGCTGGAGCATATTGAGGAGGAGGTAATGAAGCTGTATCCCATGCAAAAAAAAGATAGGCTCCCTGCAACAAAACATAGGCTCCATGCAACAAAACAAGGGCTTCTTAATGAAGAAGGTCCAGGACTTGACGGATGAAGTTCAATGTCTAAGACTGGAGAACAAAGAATTACAGGAAAGTAATGCAGCACTGAGAGACACTCTCAAAAAAGAGTCTGAAGAAAAAGACAATCATTGAGCAATTGAAAACCACCATAGATGACATGGATCAGAACACTATGTCGTTGTGAGTGTTGTCAGTTGTCAGTGGCGAATAATGACGAACCAGATGAAATGGATGTCGCTTCAACGGACAACAAGTTGTCACCTTTTTGCAGTCTAAGGAGGTGGACGTAGACATCCAAACTATTGACACCTGCCACTGTATGGCAGGAACAGCACTACCTGTCATCAGTGTCAAGTTCACCAACAGGAAATTCAAGACTGCACTGCTGAAACAAGGAAAGAATCTGAAAGGAACAAACGTCTACTTGAATGACCACCTGACAAAGCGCAATGCTGAAATCGCTGAGAAAGCACGTGATCTGAGGAAGCAAGGAAGGATCAAAGGAACATGGAGTGCAAACTGCACAATCTTCATCAAATTAATTGGAGGACCAATTGGAGGACCTAGAACCTTGATGTCAAAGACATCAAGGTTCTAGATAAATACTGAGGTCGCCCAACATGGAGGAAAACGGCTTTAATATGCCACAAGAAGATCTACAATTGGACACCTTTTTGTTTCACAGATCACAAACAATTGGATTTGGGAAAAGACATAGAGATCTGGACTCAGCAAATTACTGTTGTTATTATACGGAGGAGCAATACAACGATAATGTTAATATCGGCAATAAGTTCTCCATTATCCACATAAACAGCAGAAGCATGTATGCAAACTTTAATAGCATCAAACAATATTGTAACCAATTCAAGGAACCCTTTAAAGTAATTGCAATCTCAGAAACTTGGATTAATGCTAAGAAAGGTATGGACTTTGAGCTGGAAGGATATGAAATGACCTGTTTAAACTGGAACAATTCAAGTGGAGGAGGTGTGGCTGTGTATGCGGACAAAAAACAAAACGGTGAAGAATATGTCATTTGTTATTGACAACATCCTAGAATGTATAACGATTGAAATCTGTAAAGAAAAAAGCAAAAATGTGTTAATTAGAACTCCAAAGTCAAGCATTGGAATGTTTGAGGACTGGATTAAGACAATCTTTACAGACATAGGTCAAAAAACAATTTTTATATGTGGAGACTTCAGTATTGATCTTTTGAATCCACATAAGCACAAGGAAATAGATGACTTCATAGACACAATGTACAGTTTGAGTCTATATCCTAAAAGTATTACACCAAGCAGAATAACAGACCACTGTGCCACCCTTATCGATAATATATTCACTAATGACTTTGATAATAAAACAACTAGTGGCCTGTTAATCAGTGACACCAGTGATCGTCTTCCAGTGTTTATCATTTACAATGAACATTATAATAAAAGACAGGTGGTGGCTAAAAAGACTTTTCAAAGACTGCACAGAGGATAGCGTCAGCGCTTTAGGGAAAGCTCTAGAAGAACAAAGATGGGAGAGTGTCTACAGTGCAAAAGATGTGGATGAAGCATATGACAACTTTCTATGGATTTATATGGAGCTGTACGATAACAACTGTCCCTGGCAAGAAAAGTCCGAGAAGAAAAAACAAACAAAAAACAACCAGCCATGGATGACAAAAGGACTAAAAAAACGCCTGTAAGAAGAAGAATACATTATACAGGAAATTTATCATACAACAAACTAAGGAAGCAGAAAAAAGTGTAAAGCTTATAAAAATAAGTTGACAACATTCTTGATTGTGTGCAAGAGGGCATTTACTAGATAAGAATGAAAATAACAGAGCAATTTGGGGCATCTTAAATAGTATAAGGAACAGCACTAAGAAAGCAGACTACCCTCACTATTTTATGGTTGGAAACACTAATAAGGATGATATGAATGAGGTAGTTGAAATGTTCAACAATTATTTAGTAAATATTGGACCAAAACTGGAAGAAGAAACTCCAAAACTCTGGACAATGGACGAATGGAATGAAACCATAGATAGGAATCTCAATTCCATGTTTCTCACTGTTGTTCCATGTTTCTCACTGTTGTAACTAAAAAGGAAATCACTGACATTGTCAACAATTTTAAGGCAAAAACATCAACTGATGCAGAACATATATTAGTAACTTATCATTTCAGACTGGAAACTTTAAAGGAAATTACTAATGCTAAGACCACAGCTAAGACCACAGAAAGTGTGCACTTGCAGTTTTTATGGATCTTACAAAATCCTTTGATACAATTAATCATAATATTTTAACAACAAAATTAGAAAGGTACGGAATCAGAAGATTCGTTTTGAATTGGGTTAAAGCTACCTAGCAAACAGGAAGCAATTTGTAAAGCTAGGAGAATACACATCTGCGAGTTTAAATATCACGTGTGGAGTACCCCAGGGGTCAATATTGGGACCAAAACTGTTCAACTTGTATATCAACGACATTTGTAAAGTGACAAAAGACTTAAAGTTGGTATTATTTGCGGATGATACCACTGCCTTTTGTTCTGGGGAAAGCACACAAGAAGTAATTAAAAAGGTCAAGGATGAAATTGTCATATTAAAGACATGGTTTGATAAAAAACTGATTATCCTTGAACTTAAGTAAAACTAAAATTGGAAATAGCAGAAAGGATACGTACGATCAAATACAAATGAATGGAGTGGATATCGAAAGAGTGAAAGAAAATACGTTTCTGGGGATCATGATAGACGAAAAAATGAGTTGGAAAACTCATATCAAAAATATACAACAAAAGGTGGCGAGAAATACTTCTATATTGAATAAAGCAAAACTCACTCTACACTCTTTACTGTTCTCTGGTATTACCATATCTAACTTATTGTGTGGCGATATGGGGCAATAATTCTAAAAGCAATCTTCAGTCACTCACTGTACTGCAAAAAAGATCGGTGAGGATAATCCATAATGCTGCGTATAGAGAACATACAACCCCTCACAGATATTAAAATTTGCTGATTTAGAAAATTTTCAAACTGCTAAAATAATGCATAAAGTTAACAATAACTTGTTACCCAAAAAAACTCATACAGTATTTCTCTTTAAGAGAGGAGAAATATGATCTTGGGAAAATGAAACTTAAAACACTTCTATGCGAGAACAACGGCGAAAACCCACAGCATTTCAGTATGCGGAATTAAATTATGGAACGGATTGAGCAAGGAACTCAAACAATGCACCGAGATGAGCAAATTCAAAAAACAATACAAGCAGTTGATGTTTGATAAATACAAGGCAGAAGAGTCTTGATTATTATACTTATTGTTCTGTCATGCTTGTTTATATTTTTTATTATTTATTATTACACTGATTACTGTATGGAAAAATATTACATGGAATGCAGCAAGTGAATAATATGTACTGCACAAGATGTGGAACAGATGGCGGGTAGGATTAAATAAGCTTTGCTTCTTCCTACTCCTTTTGGACATGTGGAACTGTGAAATGATTCATGAGATGTATTCCATTGTAACCTTCATGCATGTTCAAATAAAATTAAACCAAACCAAACCACAGTTATATTTGTTATTTGCTGAATTTGTAGATCTTTTTTTTAAATTATACAATTTATATTTATTTATATCCATCCATTTTCTCTGCTGCTTATCCTCATTAGGTTCGCGGGGGTATACTGGAGCCTATCCCAGCTTTAAAAAATTACACTTAAAAAAATTCCCAACTCAGATTTTAGATTTTTGCATGATTTTAGTCCCAATGTGTTTATAAACGAGAAACAAATAACAGTACAGTCACACATGTGAGGGTACACTAAAATAAAAGAACAAGCCACAGCAAGAAACAGTTTTTAAGGTGAGATATAAAGGTAAACACAAACGTATGTGAAAACGCTAAAAATGTCCCTGATTTCCAAAGGGTTAATTTTCCCAGTAATGTTGAAGATATTCACTTGAATTGTGCTCTAATCTGCTAGCGCAGGGGTAGGGAACCTGTGGCTCTTTTGATTACTGCATCTCGCTTTGATATTTTTTACCATGATAAAATGTATTTTTTATTTTTTTCACTGACATTTTAAAGTAAAACTTTACAGAAATCACACCGAAACTTGATTATTACTGGACAATGCGGTGGCCTACCCAGGTCATTGAGAATAAACTTCCTTCCTTTTAATCAAGTAGGCAGCTAATTCTGCAGAGCCAACCCTTTTGGCGAAGAAGATAGCGAAAAGAAATACAGAGTAAGGTGCAAAACCATGCAGCACCAGTCTTGGTCTTGGTCTTCCTTAAAAATGCACACATTTTGTTGTATTCGGTGTTAAAAAAAATAAAATATGGCTCTCACAGCAATACGTTTTAAAATATTTGACTTTCATGGCTCTCGTAGCCAAAAATAGCGTATTGAAAATAAATGAGAAAAGCACAAATATATGCAATACTGTATATAAGAACATGTTAAACACAGGAAGTGATCAGACTATCGGTACATGCTGAGACATAGAGAAGGGGTAGGATTAAATAAGCTCGGCTTCTTCCTAGTCCTTTTCAGACGTGTGCAAATGTTCTTCTGTGTATCTTCGTTAAGCATGTTTGAATTACACTAAGCCTGCTGAAACTTTAGAAAGGCAAATTAAAGATTTAGAAATAAACCTTAATCCAAATCATGACCCTGCTAAAGAAAAAGAAAAATACTACTCCTGAGAATGAAATACAACTAGCTGTCAGCTGATAAAGTAGCACACAGTCTTCAAACTTTGGCAGACGATGCAAAAAGAGAATTGGGATGTGATTTAACCATTGACAAAAAATCCAAAGCAATTCAAAGTACTAACAGTGTTAAGTTTCCAGGACCAGATGATCTGCCGATTTGAGTTTTATTAAAAGTTTAAAGATAATTCATTTTTTCCATGAGTAAATATGTTTAATGAATCATGTCAAAATAAAATTCTCCCAAACTCAGTACGACTGGCAATGATAACACGGATCTTAAAACCAGGGAAACCTCCAACAGAGCTCTCATCATATCGACCCATAAGTTCGATGAGGCTAGAACGGTACACCCCACATTTGGTGCACAAGGATGAAAATGTTTTTGTATAGAAATGTATAAAGATACTGTTAAAAAACAACAACAACATTGCTATTGCCACCATTGTCTTGTTGGTCCAGCCACAGTTCTGCTAATGGATATGTCCAGGCTCTGCCAGCGCCAGTAAGAGGACATCCGTCAGCAGCTCCCAGTCAGTGGTGGACAGTGACTCAGCAGCCTCCATCAGCCTCAACATGGAGTACAACAACGTTAACTTCCACATCAAGAAGCAGTCCAAGTATCCACACGTGCCTTCGTCCACTGAGCAGAAAGGTTTGTACTTCTGATGCATACACCTGTCGAAATATTTTCACCGCAGCTGAGAGCCTTCTTTTGGGTTTTTGCAGCTGAATTTCTGGTGTCAGAAGATGGAGGACAGAACATCGTGATCAGCGATGCCTTCATCAAAGGTATGAATGTCCGCACTCACTGACTCTGCCACATTGCCAATCGTCTTCCTGTGCGACTGCAGAGTCTCTGTTCAACCGACGTGTGGAAGAGAAAGCTAAAGAGATGCTGTTTACACCGCTGGGTTGGCACCACAGCTCCCTGGACCAGCTCCGAGAAGAGAACGGAGAGAAGAAGGCCATGGAGAGGCTGCTGTGAGAACCGATACAAGAGCTAAATCAAATAGCGTGTTCTTATTTAGCTATGTTACTCTACATTTCTGTCCTCAGCTCGGCCAATCACAGCCACATGATGGCACTGCTGCAGCAGCTGCTCTACAGCGAGTCCCTGTCACTGTCCTGGCGGGACATCATCGTCCCCGTCGTCCGACAGGTGGTCCAGACAGTGCGGCCCGATGTACGGAACTGCGATGACGACATGGACATCCGACAACTGGTTCACATTAAGAAGGTGGAGGAGGGCACGCTGAGAAGGAATCAAACACACACAAGGACCTTTTAATCTAAGCTCTATTTTTGGGTTTAGATTCCTGGAGGGAGGAAGTTTGATTCAACCGTGGTGAATGGCTTCATATGCACCAAGAACATCGCTCACAAGAAGGTAGGTCAGGTTTGTTGTGGAATAAACTATGCTTGAGCTAGCTCATTTTGGCACTATTTTTTGTTTCTCTGACGCTTTTACTGACTGCTAACGTCACCTGTGTTTTTAGATGAATTCCTACATCAAGAACCCCAAGATCCTGCTTCTAAAATGTTCCATCGAGTATCTGTACAGGGAGGAGACAAAGTTCACCTGCATTGAGCCCATTGTGCTGCAGGTCCGTAGGTCCACACTTAGATGTTTGCTTCAACTTTATCCCCAGGTTTTTCAAATCCACAAAAGATTTGTCTATATTCCAGGAGCGAGAGTTTTTGAAGAACTACGTCCAGCGTATAGTGGATGTTCGGCCAAACCTGGTCCTGGTGGAGAAGACGGTGTCTCGTATCGCTCAGGACATGCTGTTGGAACACGGCATCACTCTGGTGATAAATGTCAAACCGGTCAGTTTAAGAACTGACTGTCAAATGGCTGGTAGAGCTGTGGTATCATGTGATGTATCATGTCCAAGGGAAAGGAGGTTTTTCCTTCATGATGTCATAAAAAGCTTCAAAAGCGAGTGTTCAAAAGTACAGAAAACAAGTGAGGGAGATAATAGATTTTTCTTACATTTGGTGCTCATAAACAAGTTCTCGGAACACATATTGCTGTTAGAACATCATGCTACCATATCATATCATCACAGTCAAGTTTCCCTCCAATTTAGCAAGTCTTGGATCGAGTGAGTCGAGTGACCCAAGGTGACCTGGTAATGTCCATGGATCAACTCCTCACCAAGCCTCGTCTGGGCACCTGTCACAAGTTCTACATGCAGCCTTTCACCCTGGCCAACAGTGAGTGAGCACCTCACCATCTTTTCACTGCTCACGGAACACAGTGTGACATCATGTTTTGTGTTTCAGATGAGGTCAAGACGCTGATGTTCTTTGAGGGCTGCGCCACCCACCTGGGCTGCTCCATCAAGCTGCGTGGCGCCTCCGAATATGAGCTGGCCCGAGTGAAGGAGATCATCATGATGATGGTGTGCGTGGCCTACCACTCCCAGCTTGAGATCTCCTTCCTCATGGATGAGTTTGCCATGCCTCCCAGCTTGGCCCAGAGCACCTCTTTCCCCTGTCTGCTGGAGGGTGCGTCCGCCGAGGAGCAGGTGGACAGCGAGCAGAAGGATGTTGAGGACACAATTGCCGAACCTTATGCTGATGGTTCTGCACCACCTGGCCACCTTGATGAGGACACAGTTCCCCCTTGGATGGAAAGCAGCCAGGACCATCCACGTTCATCAGCTTCCTCCATCCACAGTGAGGAAGCTGGAATCAAGGAGACCAGGACCTCCTCGCCGTTTTCCAGCCCTCCTGCTCTTCCTCTGTCAGTATCCCCACCATTCCTCATGGACGACAACCAGGAGATGACTCCAAACACATTCGGCAGGGAAACGGGGGAGCAAGCAAATGAAGATCCGGAAAGCACGGAAGATAAGGGATCAGAAACACCCCGGTTGTTTCGGGACCCCCTCCAGGACGACACGGGCGTGTTTGTCGCCGAGCAGGTGGCGTCGACTGATGACCAACTGAAGTCCATCTCGGCTGTCTTCAAGCAGGAGCTGAAGGACATCATTTTGTCTATCTCGCCCTTCATCACATTCCGAGAACCGTTCCTCCTCACGCCTGCTGGAATGCACTGCCCCAGCAGGGACTACTTCCCTGATCAGGCATGTGGAGTTGGCATACATCACAGCAATGCACATCACAAAACACCACAAACAAACCTCAACCTCAAACGTCAAAGGCCCCACCATATTGTAATATTTTTCAACAATGTTAAATAAGTCTCAGAGGTCCCACAATAAGGTGTTATCCAAAATCTATCATTGATGCTGGAATTTAGAAAAGTGCTTGTAGTAAGCCCTACTGGGAACACCGATTGTGTGTCTGTAACTTTAATGCTAATGAGCTGTGTTTGCCCATGCGTGTCTCTGACAGTGTGTGTCTCCAAGAAGCACTATTGTGCACTTTATCAACATTTTACTTATATACACTGTACCTTGGCACTTGTCCAACATAATATATGTCATATATGGCATACAACAACGTAACATTGAGTGGGACAGGAGGACACAAATGTTAGCAACACTAGCTAGCTTTGTGAGCCACAGTGCTAACATTAAAGTTATATTATAACAGTGACATCATGCTGGGTTAGCCTAATCGCTGAAGAAAACATGATCAAACTTAGAGTCCCACATCTGTAGCTGACTGACCGATAGTTGGCACAGCTCCAGGTTTGATTTTAAAGGGATAGTTCAGATTTTTTTGACATGAAGTTGTATGACATCCCCATCAGTAGTGCAGTCCATTAACAGCGACTTACCCCAAGTTGGTCTCCTAAGTCCAGTTCTGGTCAGATTTTGGTGATGAAGAACGTAGTTCCGCTTATTTGCTGGGGCCATTTAGGTGAAGAGTTTGGCTTCACAAAACAATATGAAAAAAATGAAAAAATCTGAACTATCCCTTTTAAGATGTGTAGTGAAGCCTGCTTGTTTTACAGAGCTGTGCACAACAGTGCAGGAGAATATGGACGCTTACAAAATCATCATGAAGTGGATTATTACAATATGTTTCTATTTGCCGTGCTCATCTGTGCATTGCCATTCTGTGTAGGTTTACCTGTCTCCCCTCCTCAACAAGGACTTCAAAGAACTGGACGGGCGCAGAAAGCGGCAGCTCCTCAAGGACTCTGCGTCCTCCTCGCTAGTTGGCAGCAGTCAGACCAATGGCGTTCCTCCGCCCAAGCCAGTCGACGTCCTCCCGTGCCACGGCCTTACAAGCACTCGCATAGTGGAGCAGTTGAGCAGCAGCCAGGAACTAGCCAAGCTTCTGGCAGAGTACAGGGCCAAGGGAGGCCGCATTCGGCAGAGGGAGGCAAGCGACCCCTTCAACGGCGTGGTCAATGGCCAGAGCAGGACAGAGGAGACGTCACCACCGCCGTCGTCAGTTAAAGTGCTGGGCAAGGGTGAGGGTGAAGAAGACAAACCAAGCAAGCAGAGTGAGATGAGCTTGGCCCCTAAGGTGAGAATCCATGGATCTCAGGCTCAGTTGGCCTTGTCTTATTTTTTTTGTGTGCTTCCCAGATGGACTGTCTGACACCTGTCAATCATCAGCGACTATGTGTGCTCTTCAGCAGCTCGTCCGCTCAGTCCAGCAACGCTCCAAACCCCTGCGTCAGCCCGTGGTAAACTCCTACTAGAAGAGAACCAGTTCAAGAACTGTGTTATGAACTAGTTTAGCAGTCAGTCTTTCCAAACAGGATAGTCACCATGGAGTTTTACGGCAAGAATGATCTCTCGCTGGGCGTCTTCCTGGAGAGATACTGTTTCAGGTAGCACAAATCCGGAGTTGGACACGTTGAGGATGCCACCACAACAAGTGCAAGTTTGTTTCTTCACCAACAGGCCATCTTACCAGTGTCCCAGCATGTTCTGCGAGACTCCCATGGTGCATCACATTCGCCGCTTCGTGCATGGCAACGGCTGCGTGCAGATCGTGCTGAAGGAGCTGGACTCGCCGGTTCCCGGGTATCAGCACACCATCCTCAACTACTCCTGGTGCCGCATCTGCAAACAGGTCACTAATACAAATAATACATCTTAAGTTTTTTGTCTATTTTATATCATTTCCTGTTTTCTTATATTTCTCCCCATTGGCAGGTGACCCCGGTGGTGCCCCTGTCCAATGACTCGTGGTCCATGTCGTTCGCCAAGTACCTGGAGCTGCACTTCTATGGCCACCAGTACACCAGGCGGGCCAACGCCGAGCCCTGTGGACACTCTATTCACAAAGACTACCACCAGTACTTCTCCTACAACCAGATGGTGGCCTCCTTCAGGTGGGTCTGCGCCTTCAGTGTTGTCCATCCCCTGCTGACCTCAGTGAAGAAAGTGTCCACTTCCTCTGTCCTCTTATCAGCTACACTTCTGTGAGACTGTTGGAGATTTGTCTTCCTCGCCCCAAGATCTTCATCAGAAACCGGGGGCCCTCCAAAGCCAATGTGCAGCAGGACCTGAAGGACTTCTCACAAAAGTAAATGATCATTTAAACGGCAGCTTGTCAAATGAAAAGCCAGAATCGGCAATGACTGTAACAACAAAACAATGGTCAGAGCATTTGTTCGGCACATTTAGCCTTCCCGGCACATGCCAGGTGTTAACATGCTAATGTTAGCATGTTAGCATTGCTAGCATTCTAATATTAGCATAGTATTTTTTGCCGTTTTCATGGGTAGACACTTCTATGGACACTTAGCACTAACATGCTAGGTGTTAGCATGTTAACATTTATAGCATGCTAACATTAACATAGCATTTTTATGTGTTTTCTTAGGTAGACACTATTATGCTAGGTTTTACCATGCTAACATGAGCATACTACCATTTTTTGAGATTTTCATTAATATAAACTTAAGCAAACACTTGACGCTATCATACTAGGTGGTAGCATGCTAACATAATTATACTAACATTTTTAGCATTTTGAGAGGTAGGCACTTATACAGACACTTAGCTCTATTATGCTAGGTGTTAACATGTTAATGTTAGCATTCTTTTAGTCATTCAAACCCTTCCATGGTATGTTGTCATGGTCAAGGAATCTAAATATGTAGATAAAATAAATGTCGGTCTAATGTTGTATTTATGGTATAACTCACAATATGGAGGGAACTATGGCGCTTGGCGGGGGTCTGCTTTTCTAGTTCTCACTGATATGTGATGACAGTTAATTTCTCTGAATTGCATTGAATTCAATTCTACTTCCTGCAATTCAAATTCAGCATCCTGTGGTGTGGAGTCAATTCAATCAATGTTGCACACGTACGCTAACAGAAGCGTACGCTAATCAAGCTTTCATACATGATTACATGATTATTCCACTATACCAGTTGTTTGGGATAAATGTTACTCATTCAATGGTTTCTTGTGTCCCTTGTCTCAGAGTATCGCAGGTGTACCTGGCTATTGACGACCGCTTAACCTCCCTGAAGACCGACACCTTCAGTAAGACCCGGGAGGAGAAGATGGAGGATCTCTTCGCTCAGAAAGATGTAGGTTCTTCCTGCATTTTGTCCTCGTCCTGTTGCTTTTGGGCATGGCTTATTTGTTTCAAACATGCTCAAGTTCCAATGAGGAACATCACAGTTTTAGCTTGACATGGTTCATGTTTGAAAATGTGTAGGAAGAAGCAGAGCTTATTTAATCCTTCCGATCTCAGAAGTTACAGTTTGTTTGCGTCCTGTGTTTAAATGTTACCATTGTCTAGTTGGGAGGAAAAAAGAAATGGATAATGTGTAACAATTGATAAATGGCTTATTACAAAAATAATAGTAATAACACATCCTAAATAAATACAATGAATGAAAATTAACAAAATAATGAAAATAATAATACAAAAGGTTTTACTTTAATATAAGATTCATTCAAGGTGTCGCCTCTGTGTGTGTAGATGGAGGAGGTCGAGCTGCGCAGTTGGATCGAGAAGCTCCAGGTACGTCTCCAAGCCTGTGGTCTGGATTCCCCGCAGCAGTTCCAGGCTGTGCTGGAGTCCCTTGTGTTGAAGAAGCAGAGTCTATGTGAGATGCTGCAGTCCTGGAACAGCAGGTCGTATTCTCAGCACCTCACTGTCCTCGTCTTTCGAGCATCTCGCTTATTTCCTCCTTCCTTGTGTCCTCCTTAGACTACAAGACTTGTTCCAGCAGGAGAAAGGCCGCAAGCGTCTGTCTGTACCCCCGAGCCCAGGCCGCCACCGGCAGGCCGCTGCTGATGACAGCAAGGTGTGTTTAGGTACCCTCAAGGCTTTTCTTTGCAGTGGAGATAAGGGTGATGTGATGTTGTTGTGTTTTGATGACAGAGCACGCTGGACTCCTCCCCCCGTAACCCTTCACCTGTGGTGCAGAACGGGGACAAAGGTAAGCATGCTAACTTGTGTAGAATCATTTTTAATTAAAAAAAAGAAAAGATGCTGATGAATTTTATTTTAGCAACAGAGGACCGTCACCTCAGCACTTTACCCTCCACGTCCTCCTCCTCCACTGTGCTGCTGTCGCCGCCCATGGAACCTGGAGTCGAGCCCGTCACCCCCGGGCCCTCCTTCACTGAGCCTGACTCAGTCAGCATCCCAGAAGGTACACACTAACCCACACACATACAGTTCTGTTTGTGAAATACACTACGGTAAAATCACCTTCTGCATTTCCTGGGTCGGTCAGACGTGTTTGATGGACACCTGCTGGGCTCCACCGACAGTCAGGTGAAGGAGAAGTCCACCATGAAGGCCATCCTGGCTAACTTTCTGCCCGGCAACAACTACAACCCCATCCCCTTCCCGTTGTGAGTACAGAAATCGGCCCCTTGCAGAACACAAATCACAGTTTTTATTTGGAACATTTTTTATATGTCACTGCAGTTCGTCCACTTATGTATCGGACTTCACAGGGGAAAAAAATCAAGATGTCCGGTTGGCTACACGATGGTCATCTATCACCATGCATTTGTAGTTAAACTGTAAATGTAAAAGAATACTAAAGCAAAAATATGGCGTTCACTCAGAACTATATGCATTTTTGTGGAATATTACTATTTGTCTATGTTTGTAGATTTTTTTAGGGATGTCAAATGATTACAATTTGTAATCAGATTAATCACGGTTTTCAAATCAATTAATCATGATTAATCCCCATGTCACAGTGTAAAATATGCCTAAAATATGTCTAAAATATTTGATTGAAAGAGAGATCAATGACAGGGCAGGATGATATATATTTGTATGTATAACAGCTCCAAATGAACTGAAAATTTAAATCAAGTTAAGAGATGGCACACACGTCTCAAACTCTGTTTACCTAACACCGGTTTCTTTAATAGCAGAATATTTGAATTAGACTTGAGCTGTTATTATGAGCAATGACGAGTTGCGTTCAAAGGCACCTCGTCATTTAAGTTGAATGCACATTTTGAGTGAATTTTCTGGGATTTCCTAGCATACTTAAATGCACAAATTGTACTTCCGCATTAAGAGGTACCAAGTGAGTGATAAGAATATCCACTTATTGTTTTTCTTTGCATTTCTGTTTATTTAGCCCACACATAAACGCATAATAAATAAGTTGTTGTGATGTTCGGAGTGTCCGCGAATGCATCTCGTGGTAGGTCTAGTGACAATGAGGAAGTGTCGTTGCAATGAATGGACTAGAGACATGTTTGTGTGGAGTAGGAGAAACATACTGTATATGGTGTTGGAATTGCACTGCTGTTGATGTGTTCAGGTCAGGATGAAGTTATAAAAGAGCGTCAGACACTGTGTGACTCTGCGGGGACGCTACACTGCTGCCGTCTGTCGTCACAAGCCGGCCGTGGCTTGCCATGATGCGTATGCGTCCATTACGCTGAAAAAACTTAGTAATTAAGTAATTAATTAAATAAATTAGTTACCACCATTAACACACTGCTTTTGACAGCCCTAATATTTTCATATCGATTTATTATTATTTTTTTTCATAAGATAGGATTGCATGAGAAAATCCAGAAGATGACCGGTATAGTATGATAGGGTATATTTGTTTCAGATATGCTTCATACGTTACATTAAGGTACAACGTTACGTTACCAACATTTGGAAACTTCAACATGAAAAGGAGTAGGAAGAAGCAGCGCTAATTGAATCCTTTCTCGACGGAGACCCTAAGGGCACATCATGAGAAACAAAAAATAAAAGCTTCAAGCATTTGTTTACTGCCTTTTATTTCCGGGTCAGCTGTTGCAGCGACGCTGACGTTGGCTTCTGATTCACCAGCTTCCCATTTGGCGCTGAAGGGGAAATTTTGAAGTGGTATTAACTCCATGTGCAGTGCTACTTTTTTTCTTGATGTTTTTTTTTTTTTGAGACGCCTCTTATTGTGAAAACATTTTGGACATTTTAGCCAAGACCTTACGTTTGCTGGACACCCACTGTTGTATTTGTGAAACTTTTATTTGAAACACGTGTGAGCTGTGCAGTCTTCCATGTTTGCAGTGACCCTGACAAGCACTACCTGATGCACGAACACGAGCGGGTTCCCATCGCCGTGTGCGAGAAGGAACCGAGCTCCATTATCGCCTTTGCTCTCAGGTGACCACCCACACGTTGACGTTATTTATCACATATTAAAGTGTATGCGCATAGACGTTGTTGTTTCCGACCACAGCTGTAAGGAATATAAAACAGCGCTGGATGATTTGTCCAAGGCGTCCAACACGGTAGGCGACGAGGCGTCCCAGGCCAACAGGTGAGTCCCACGTGCTTTCAAATGGAGTGCTTTCAAGTGAACTTGACGTTCCTGACGTGTGTGGAGTAGCGGAGAGAGCCGAGCGAAGGGCAGCCCCGCCAGGCTAGGCGACTCGACCCAGCAGAGCCGCGCCAGCGCGGAAGCAGACGCGCCCAGTAAGACATTCACTGATGATGTCATCTTTGAGCCGATGACGCTGACCGTTCCTCCTCCTCCTCCTCGTCTGCAGAGGACACCGACGCAGCAGACAAACAGAAGAAGCAGTCACAGAATCCTCATATCGAGCTGCGTACGTTTCTCTCTTCCACTCCCACGCCTTCTCCGGTCGAAGGTGACTGAAGTTGTTCCCTCGTCCTCCCGTGTAGAATTCTCAGACGCCAACGCCAAGTTCTACTGTCGCATCTATTACGCCGACGAGTTCCACAGGATGCGCGAGGAGATCCTGGAGAGCGCCGAGGAGGATTTCGTCCGCTCGCTTTCTCACTGCGTCAACTGGCAGGCGCGCGGCGGGAAATCTGGAGCCGTCTTCTACGCCACAGAAGGTCGGGCCTTTGACTCCAGTCCCAGTTGGAAGCCATGATTACATCACAGCACTACATGTGCTTCTTCTTCTTCTTGCCCTCCTCCTCCTCCTCCGTTCCCCTTCACCTCCTTCTCAGTCCTCACTTTCTTTTCTTCTTCTCCGTCTCTCCCTTCTTTTTCTGTCTCCTGTCTCCTCATTTACTTCTCCTGCTCCTTCTTCTTCACCTTCTCTTTTTCTTGCCCCTTTTTCATCTCCTTCTCATTCTTCTCCTCCTCCTCGTTTTCCTTTGTGTGATCAGATGATCGCTTCATCCTGAAGCAGATGCCCAGACTGGAGGTCCAGTCCTTCCTAGACTTTGCTCCTCACTACTTCACCTACATCACAGGAGCAGTGCAGCAGAAAGTATGCAAACGCAACATGCATTTATTGTGTGGTTTCCACGGCTAAAGTACGACTGAATCTTCTTCATCCTGACACAGAGGCCGACCGCGCTGGCCAAGATCCTGGGCGTTTACCGCATCGGCTACAAGAATTCTCAGAACAACACTGAGAAGAAGCTGGACCTGCTGGTGATGGAAAACCTGTTTTACGGACGTAAAATGGCTCAGGTGAGGAAGGAGTAGAGCTCATTTTGACGGCAGTTAAAAAAAAAAAAAAGTGTGAGAAATTGTTGTGGCTGATTATTAAACAAAATCAATACAATTCTTGTTTTGGGAAAGCAAAAGAATCCTTTGAAAGAATCTCTCACCCCCCCCCGCCAGGTGTTTGACCTGAAGGGTTCGCTGCGGAACCGCAACGTCAAGACTGACTCGGGCAAGGAGAGCTGCGAGGTGGTCCTGCTGGACGAGAACCTCCTGAAGCTGATCTACGACAACCCGCTCTACATCCGCTCGCACTGCAAGTCGGTGCTACGGGCCGCCATCCACAGCGACGCCTACTTCCTGTCCAGCCACCTCATCATCGACTACTCGCTGCTGGTGGGGCGCGATGACGCCACCAATCAGCTGGTCGTGGGCATCATCGGTGAGCAAAAGAAGCTGTTAAATGTCACATGTTACGGTATTTTTATATTATTTTAAGTGTCCCACAAGGTCCCACAGTGGTGTTTTGAAATGTGTTGTCCAAATTTTAGCCTTGATGCTGGAATTTAGACAGTTTAAAAGTACTTTTGTTAAGCCCTACTGGGGGAACACACTCTTTTGTGTGTCTGAAGCTTTAATGGTAATGAGCTTTGTTTGTCCAGTGTGTCTCCAAGAAGCACTATTGTGTACTTTATCTACTTTTTACATATCCACTGTAACCCTGCACTTGTCCAACATCATAGATGCCGTATATCACATACAACAATGGAACATTAAGGAGTGGGACAGGAGGATGCAAACGTTAGCAACACTAGCATAGCTACTGTATGTGAGCTACAGTGCTAACATTACACTCACATTTGAACGGCAACATCACGCTAGGTTAGCCAATTCACTGAAGAAAAACAATCTTACAGCTGCCACGTCTGTAGCTGACATACGGATAGTTGGCAGAGCTCCGGGCTTATTTTATGATGCGTAGCGAAGCCTCTTTTTCTCTCTCTCTCTCTCACATTGTCTCCTTTGGCAGATTATATCAGGACTTTCACCTGGGACAAGAGGCTGGAGATGGTAGTCAAATCCACAGGAATTCTGGGAGGCCAAGGTAGGTTCTAGTCAGCACTAGTTGGAAATAAAGTCAACTCACCATGATGGTGTCCTCAGGTAAGATGCCCACCGTGGTGTCCCCCGAGCTGTACCGTGCTCGCTTCTGCGAAGCCATGGATAAATACTTCCTCATGGTGCCGGACCACTGGACAGGACTGGGTGTTAACTGCTGAGCGGGACATGCCCGGCATTCGCAAGTGATTGAGAGAAAGGTCCAACGTGCACGTCTTTCTTTTTTTTTATATATATATATATATTCCATTATGAAGAGAGGCGACATTCCGAGTGTTTATTTTTATCCTTAAGGATTTGAGTGTAGTGGAGGTCCTTCTTGCTGTTTTATTGGTGCCACATGTTGACGGTCTCATTGTTATATACTGTAATTTAAACTTTGAATATGTACATAGATGATGTAACTATTAAAAGATTATTAACACTGATCCTTCAGTCATTGTGACAATTTAAGAAAGCTATTGACAAACATGTATATTATATACTGTAAAATTATATACTTTAACAAGTTAGTAAAATTGCAAGTTTATTATAGTGTAGTTTTTTAACATTCTTTAAATATGATTCAATAAAACAGTACATTTTAGGAGAATAAATTGCCAGTGTAATAAAACTACTATATATGTACACAGAACTACATGTTAAAAATAATTAAAAAAATATACAATTAAAAAAAAAACCAACTTTTTGTTATTGTTTATGCGTGGAAATATTTGAAAAAATAGATAAAAAAAAACATCTTAAGTAGAAAATGTTTAATAAAACTACAACAAAATAAACTAACATTTTATTTCATGCTGGATTCTTCTTTTTTTATATGTTGTGTTGTACATTTATATAAATATTAAATCTTTTGACTATATAGTCTAATTAGTTATAACATTATTTGATATAACGTGAAAAATACAATACACCGTTTTTCCTCATAGAAACACATTGTTATATGCATTGTGGGCAAAAAATTTAAATACTATAAAATATATATCCATAAAACATCTTACCTCTTAAATACCTTTTGCCCCCTAGGAAATGTACCTTTAGTGGAATTAAAATCACTATCTTATCATCATATATATAAATCATGAATAAAAGCCTATTAATCCATGAAGACCGTACCTCTAGTAAAACCTCTTCTCTTTCCCACTTGAGGGATTTTTTTTTTTTTACCAGACAAACATACAATAAAATTGACTTTATGATGACTTACCTGCATTCTAGTTATTTGGACTCTTTTTCATGTTGTATTTTGCATTGTATATTTATTTAAATAGCAAACAAACAGAGGGGCAATTTGTATTTAAATAATGAAGGTAAACACAAACAGGCCAAACTGCACACATTTAATGTTCTAATTGTACAATATATATAAAAACAAAAAGTGTAGCTGACGAACAGCCGTCAGCGGGGTCGTACTGCATCAGGAACTGCTGTGAAAATAATCAACACGGTTTTTAAAACGACGTGCTAAGGAAACATCAGGTCGTCTCTTAAGTTAATTTAAGGTCAGAGGCTCCATCTGTCATGAAAAACCATACGAAGCATGAATATTATATAAAAGAGCAGTACCAAAGACAACCTTTAAGTTCCCCAACAGCAAGTCAGAGCAGTTTGCAAAACAAAAAACTGACATAAAAAGTCTCTTGACTCAAAGTGAAATGTTGTCCAATGAAAAGCATTCATCACCAATGTACTTGTATAACTTACAAACAACATGATCATTTCCTTAGGCCGTTTAGTTCAAAATTAACTAAAGTGCCCTCTAGTGGTTTGGATCAATAGCACACATGACCTTCAACGTGTTTCTCAGCTTCTGTACTTCACAATTCAAATGACGGAAGAACATTTGGTTTAGTCTAGTACCAGTTTGGTTTTTAATTCAACACCATTGGGAATGTTTGCCTTCCAGCTCCAGTGGAGTGACAAAAAACACACACACACACACACACACACACACTCCCACATTTCCATGCTCCAACTGAGCAACACAAATGTGAGTACACATCTATTTAACGTCTACAAATGAGTATTAGACCCACGCTGTTTGTTTCACTGTTGTGAAATTACTGTGGACAAACAAATTGTGAAAGTAAGTTCTTGATTCCCTTAAAAGGATTACTTTTCATTTGATTACTTTTCATTGTATTATTGCATCTTCATTCCTGTAAACTGACAACTTTTTTTTCTCGTACTTCTAGAACTTTGATCGTGAAGTTAGAACTTTTTTTCTCATAAAAATTTAACTTTTTTTTTATCTCGCAAGATTTTGACATTTTGCCTTTGTAATATTGCAATTTAATCCCTGTGGAAAAAAAAAAAGTGCTTTTTCCCCAGCACAATGTCCAACTTTTTTCCTTACTTTTTATTGCAATATTACATTCATTCCATTAAAATATTTTTTTTCCCATCATAATATTACAACTTTTTTAAAAATAATATTTCGTCTTTCCCGGAATGCTAAAAGTTTCTTATTGTAAAATTTTGACCTTTTTTTTGTAATGTTGGGAATTTATAAAACTTTTTTCCTGTAATATTTCGTCGTCTTGCTCGGAATGCTGCAACTTTATTATTGTACAATTTAGACTTGTTTTTTCTTGTAATATTTCACCTTCATTCCCATAGTATTGCTACTTGATTACGGTATAGTACAATACATTTTAATAGTTTTTTTTTCTGAGTGGGCCTAACACTCCGTGGTAAACGTGTGACCACCACGTCCTAACAAGTCACACAAAGTAACGGCAATAAAATGTGCTGGTTGTGATTAGGTGACCTGACCCTCTTACTGTGTACAGTAGATCCCCAGCTCTTTGCAGTTCGGCAGTCGCTGCCCCCACACATTCACAGATGTCTCTTTTCTGCTTTAAATTGTAAATTATATATAGTTTAATGCTAACTTGAACCAAAAGTGACTTGATGTTGCTATCTGCAGACAGGGTGCTGCCTCACAAAAGCCAATTCACTCAATTTTCCAGCAGGAAGATGCTTTGACAAGTAAATGTAAGGATGGAAATGATGATTTTACAATAGTAAGTAAAATACTACACAGCAGGAGTCACCAACGCGGTGCCCGCAGGCACCAGGTAGCCCCCCCACGGGCACATGACGCGCCGGCAAGCCTGCTTTTCAATTCATGTGAGAACACTAGAGAGAAATGCAGCGTTCAATACAAAATGTGAGTCGTGGACACCAGCATTTTGATAATGTCCTGGTAAAACATATTGGCTTTGTTTGGCTTGAAATAAACTATGAAAATAAACGGTACAAAAATGCGTAGCTCTTGGCCATGTTCATTTTGTAAAAGTAGCTCTCACAAGGAAAAAAGCGGAGACCCCTGCTATGCAGTCATTGCTCGTTTATCGTGGTTAATTGGTTTCAGATCCGACTGTAAAGTAGGACTCCTTCTTTAAAAATGTAATATTTATGTAATTATGGCAGAGAAAACCTGTTTACGAGCTTCTAAATATGATTTTGAACACTTGAGAGCCCTCTAGACATACGTGTGTATTACCCGATATAGTAGACATGATCAGAGAAAATAAGCCGTTTTAAGACAAAAATAAAAGGTGTGCTTGTGTGTGTCGCAGTAAATGTGTTCCGTGTGGGGGACAGGAAGTCGGGGATTCAGAGTTGAGTTTTAGCTTGCCGTGGGCTACGGCAGCAACAGTAGCCCGTGCTATTATTATGATTATTATTATATTATTGCTGTCATGCCTGTTGTGGGATTATGCAATAAAAGCCTGTGGTTTCAAGTCTGGTGCTTGTCTCAACGAGCAATTACTGACACCTAGTGACCAATGTAGAATACTACAGTCACAAGTTCAATGTCCAAATATTTGTGTCAAAGTGAAAGTTATTTTTAAATGTAAAAAGCTGTTTTTCTCCCTTATGTAGTTGGGAACTGATATTGTCCTGAAACTTACCTGTGTTTCTACTGCTGATTACTAAAGAACGGAAAAGGGTAGAAACAAAAGGTTCCATGTTTATATAGCCGTAAAACACAATATTCTGTGTGCCTTGAAAGACCAGTCAAAATGGTCGAAAATGGCCGGTAGTGAAGGGCTTGTCTGGGATTGAATGAGTTAATAACCGAGAGGCATCAAAAAGTGGTGTGTCCGTTAGTCACGGTTTTTGGCCTTTGGCAAATAGCAGGGATCTACTGTATTGAATTAGTAGGAAATGTCGTTTTAAAAACAAGCGTCAAGGCACTGCATTGATGGCACGTTGCTGGTAAGTAGTCACGTGGAGGTTGAGGGGGCGGAGCTAGAAGAGGTCAAGGCCTTGTGTTGTTTACATTTAAGTGCTGGCAGTTTTTGTACCGCTGTGTAAAATGAAAACAAAGAAAGAAGAGAGGAAGACCTCCTGTCAGGTGATTTTAACGGCGGTGTGTTAGTTTTTTTTTTGTTTTTTTTTAAGTTGCTAACGTCGGCTACCCTGGTTCACGAATGTCGGCATGCAGGAGAAGGGAAAAATCGAGTGCTTTCCGAACAAGCCAGCTTTGTGCTTCAGGTAACAAAGTGATTGTTGAGACAATTAGTCAGCTATTTTTAATAAGTGCGTCGGCCACGGAGTATCGTTGCGAGGCGACGTGTTTGATCAACGTTATTTGTGTTGATCAAACCAGCCTATTAGGAAAAACTACTAAAAGGACATTTAGTTTTGTTTTGTACAAAAAGTTAAAAAATGGCTTTTTTTTCTGCCTTTCTGGTAAAAGACAAAAAAAAAGGTCTCACCAAGCGGAGACCGAGTATCGAGGTCAGTTTGGATTTGAGCACCCGTGAAAGAACAAACATGCAACCTTCTCCTTCAGTCCGAAGACGTCACCTCAAAACGTCAGAACGTTTCCGAATCCTCAGAGTCGTTCTCTGTGGTCCCCTCGCTGGAGGGTCCCGACGGGTTCCGTGGGCTGCGAGGTCCACGGGGTCGGGCGTTGTCGGGGGGGCCTCTGGGCGCCTTAGGGTGAAGCTGCCTCAGCAGGGAACCCGGGGAGGGGGCCCCGGAGCTGCAAGGGGAGCAGAAAGGCATCATGGTAGCCAGAATGAGAGCCAGACAGTCTGCCACCTGATGGCTGGGGGCGCAAGCCAGAGCCGGGGTCAAACCTGCGGGACAGAGAGACAGAGATGGGGGGGCGGGGAGCAGGGGGACGAAGGAGCGAAACGGCAAAGCGGGAGACGAAAAAGAGGGACGGAGCGGCATTCTGTTAGTGTTTCAGCCAGCAGACACATACATGAGGGGAGGGGTGCAACAGCACATATACACTACATGGACAAAAGTATTGGGACACACCTCTGAATGAATCAATTGAAGTCAGACCAAACTGCTAAGACCTGCTAATTGTTGTCCCAACACTTTTGTCCATGTGATGAACAACACTGCACTGCAAACTGTAAGCAAACAAGTAGCTTTAAAGGACTTGAATTTACGGTTTATACCGTAAGTTCAATTTAAAATAAATGAATTACGTTTTTAAAAACAACCAAAATGATTTTGTAATTAATCATTTTTAAACTATTTTTAGTTTGTAATGTACAGTGGTGTGAAAAAGTGTTTGCCCCCTTCCTGATTTATTTCATCAAACTAATTTAAATATTAGTCAATGGCAACACAACTGAACACAAAACGCAGTTTTTAAATGAAACTTTATTAAAAAATCCAAACTTCCATGGCCCTGTGTGAAACAGTGATTCTCTCCCCCCCCTTGGTAAAATATAACTGACATTAACTGAGATCAGTGTGGAAAAGGTTATAAAGCCATTTCTAAAGCTTTGGGACTCCAGCGAACCACAGTGAGAGCCATTATCCACAAATGGCAAAAACATGGAACAGTGGTGAACCTTTCCAGGAGTGGCCGGACAATAAAAATGACCCCAAGAACGCAGCGACGACTCATCCAAGAGGTCACAAAATGCCCCTCAACAACATCCAAAGAACTGCAGGCCTCACTTACCTCACTTAAGGTCCGTGTTCATGACTCCACCATAAGAAAGACACTGGGCAAAAACGGCCTGCATGGCAGAGTGCCAAGACAAAAACCACTGCTGAACAAAAAGAACATTAAGGCTCGTCTCAATTTTGCCAGAAAACATCTTGATGATGCCCAAGACCTTTAGGAAAATACTCTGTGGTCTGACGAGACAAAAGTTGAACTTTTTGGAAGCTGTGTGTCCCATTACATATGGCGTAAAAGTAACGGTGCATTTCAGAAAAAGAACATCATACCAACAGTAAAACATGGTGGTGGTAGTGTGATGGTCTGGGGCCGTTTTGCTGCTTCAGAACTTGGAAGGCTTGCTGTGATAAATGTAACCATGAATTCTGCTGTCTACCAAAAAACCCTGAAGGAGAATGTCCCAATCTGTTCGTGACCTCAAGCTGAAACCAACTTGGGTTCTGCAGCAGGACAATGATCCAAAACACACCAGCAAGTCCACTTGGCTGAAGAAAAACAAAATGAAGACTTTGGAGTGGCCTAGTCAAAGTCCTGACCTGAATCATATTCAGATGCTGCGGCATGACCTTAAAAAGCTGGTTCATGCTTGAAAACCCTCCAATGTGACTGAATTACAACAATTCTGCAAAGATTAGTGGGCCTAAATTCCTCCACAGCGCTGCAAGAGACTCATTGCAAGTTATCGCAAATGCTTGACTGCAGTTGTTGCTGCTGAGGGTGACCCAACCAGTTATTAGGTTTTAGGGGAAAATCACTTTTTCACACAGGGCCATGTAGCTTTGGATCTGTCTTCTCTGTTAATAATGAAAAGTTTCATTTAAAAACTGCATTTTGTGTTCAGTTGTGTTGTCACTGACTAATATTTGAATTTGTTTGATGATCTGAAACATTTAAGTGTGACAAACATGCAAAAAAGTGGGGGTGGGACACTTTTTAACACCTCTGTATATTAGATATTATTTTATCATTTATAAATTATACAATAGATCGCGGGGTTCCGTTCCTCACCTGGCAGCGAATGGCAAAAATCCACAAATAATTGACCTGCCCATAAAAATGTTCATTTTGACATGGCTCGCTCCTGTCCCTCCAAACCCTCCCGCCAGACTGACGTTGACGTTTTCTTCCAATTTTACAATAAAAGTTACTTTTGGAATTGTTAAATTCGATTCAGGTCCGGAACCCACTTTCTTCAAAAATATAAATTAATCACGAATACAATAATGACTAAAAAATTATTTATACAAACTAATGACCTACTATTTATCTGTGTAAAAAGTTTTAAAATTAAATATACGGTAGTATTATTTCAAAAAATAAAATAAAGGCCTTTTCATCCATAGACACCGTTTTCCCCCCTTAGGAAAAAAATAATAGGTGTTTCCACTCAAGGTAACAGTAATTACCTACGCAAACGACCACATAGATATACATCCTAAATATTGTATATTGTATATGTAGGCTTTAGCAAGCTGATGCTAAGCTAGTATTTTTCCACCATCTCAACGTGTAACTTCTTCAGAACTTAGCGGGAAAGCAGATCAAAGCAAATTGGGCTAAAACTGCCAGAAGTCAACACTGACGGCGAGTGAGGGTGTGCACACGCAGAAAGAGGCTACTGCTGCCATGTCAAGCAGAGTCGAGTCCACCTCACCGTTCTCGTCCACCGTCTGAATGTTGGCTCCACGCGACAGCAGCTCCTGGACCGCCTGTTTGAGTCCGCTACGAGCCGCCAGGTGGAGGGGGCTGCCAGGGAGAGAGGGGAATGGTCACCGATGCGCCTCACCTCAGTGGATTTTGCCGTGGCGAGGAACTCACGTTTGCAGCGCGGCGTTTGTGGCGTTGATTCGCTCTGAGTCGGACAATTTGTCCAGGATTAGCAGGACGCACTGTTCTTTTCCCTGGAAGGAGTATAGAGTCAGGACCTCAGTCTCATTCCCGTATTTCCTCGAATAGTGGCCTCCACTCTAATAGACGCCATGTCTCAATCTCCGTATGGTTTCCCTGCTTCAGAGAACTCCTCATCTCAAATAAATGCCTCTTTTATTATTTTAATAATATTTTATTTTTCTAGCATTTCTGCATTGAAAAAGAAGTACAATGATATAAATTATAAAACTAAGTCCTCCTTATCTATAAACGCCTTACTACTAAGATACCTCCTTTTTTCACACCACAGAAAAAATAACAGGTTTTCGTATTTTAACAATACATTTTTTTTATATGCATTACTTGTGTGACAAAATTATTTACACTATATTTTAAAAAAAATTCTAGTCCTCATCTATAAATGCCCTACCTCTAATAAGTGCCTTTTGTGCCACAGTAAAAATAACAGGTATTTCAATATTATATTTTAAGCAGTAAGTGTTCAAAAATGATTAGAATATTATAATATAGGCCTGCTCATCCATAAATGCCTTACCTCTAACAAACCTCAGTTTTTTTTGCACCTCAGGACATTGTGGTAGATGACATATACTGTATGTTGTTTATATATTATAGTTTACATTTTTTAAAGTTATTTGTGTTGAATTTCTTTTTTAAATAAAGTAAATTATTAAATATCATTCTCTTCCATGAACACCTTACCTCTAACAAACGCCTCCTCTTTTTCCCCTTCAGAAAAAAAACAGCAGTTATTTAAAATGCTCTATTGTTATGTGTGGAAAAAAATAACAATCTTCTCATCCATAAATGCCTTACCTCTGATAAACGTTTGATACTGTCTGCAGTTGAGTTACTATGTTCCTTTGGCCACTATTTGAGGAAATATAGTAATCAATGATAAAAAAAAAGAAATGAAATAAAATCATTCCCATCCCTATTTTGGAAAAATAAAATCAAATGGAAACACTGTTGATGCCCGCCTTGAGCAGACAAAATGGCAAAAATTCTCAAATATTTTAGACGCCAATAAAAATGTCACATAAAATTGACACACAGCTACGTCGCCCCCATTCTCCTCTGATTTTGGATCAACATTTGCAATAATAGTGACTCTTGTAATTATTAGATTAGATTCAGCTCCGGAACCCTCCCAGTCTCTCTTCAGTATGCCTCACACACATATTAAACACATTTGGAATTATAAAACTCACTACTAATGAACAATAATGTAAGATGATGGATGAACAGATGGTGTAAAGTTATATATAAGTTTCACTTTTGCGTCTCACAGCAACTATGGTACGTTCAAGGACCGCAAAATCCCTGCCAAAGTGCAAAATCTCAACGCTTGACAAAAAACATCATCAGTGAAACAGGAAAAACATGTAAAACATAAAAATCGTGGGCTTTTTAAAATTTATATATATGTATATATTGTTGTTTTTTTTAAACCAAAAATCTGCTAGTTTGCGCTGTGTGAATGCCAAATCATGAATGTGCCGTTATCCACTGTAAAGGAGTCACCCCGTGCTGGTCAAAAAATTGTCACTAAAGTGTTTGACGCCCCCTAGTAGATACTTACATTCTTACAAGCTAGATGCAGGGCGGTGTTGCCATCTTTGTCCGTTAGATGGAGGCTGCTGGGGGCACTGTTGAGCAGAACCTCTGGAAACAAAACAAACCCAAAATAAAAACTATTTTGTGGACACGTGACAGGAAGTAAATGCCATCTGCTCACCAACGACCCCAGTGTGACCCTTCTCGGCCGCCATCATCAATGTGCTGCGACCCGATTGGTCCACGGCGTCCACTGGTGCATCGTGGGAAAGGAGCAGCTGGACGCAATCCACGTGACCCGAGAAGGCTGCCGCATGGAGGGGAGTCCTGGAAGAGGAAGGAAACGATGCGACCCCATGACGACACACACGCGCACACACACACAAACATTTTACCTTTCTTTAGCATCCTTGCAGCCAGCGATGGCTGAGCCCATGGCCTCCAGCAGCAGAGATGCACACGCCTCGTGGCCGTTCACCCTGTTAGCAACATGGAAAATAAACAGAAAAATTATGCTAGAAATTGCAAATGTAATGTAATGTAATGTAAATACATTCTATTTAGTTTCACTATTAATCAACAGTGTCTCTGCTAGCTGCAGTCATGTACTGCACTTAATTTTGCCTCAGGTGCTCCCAAAGGCATAGTTGCCCAAACACATAGCTCAGTTAATCAACTAATCAATTATTACGCCTGTTTGAAGTGAACTTACACAGCACAGTGCAGTGGCGTGAATGGGTTGCCGTCAATGCAGCGACAACCCTTCTGCTCCAGTAGAACCTCCACACAGCCCTCGTGACCTACACACACAGACACATATATATTACAAAGATGCACTGACTCCGCCCACTCTCTCACACTGACCGTGGTAGCAGGCCCAGTGCAGTGGTGTATATCCGTGGTGGTCTCTGACAGGGGGCAGCGAGTCTGGTTCAGGGCAGGCGATGCTCAGTAGCTCGCTCAGCCAGGAGGCGTGGCCGCGCGCCGCCGCCAGGTGGATGGCAGTGCGACCCTGTGCGTCGCCAAGCAACACGGAGGCCTCCTGCTCCAGAAGACACTGGACGCATTCCTCTTGGCCGCACAGCAGCTGGAAGGGTGGCGATTTGTGTTGCATTGTGTGATTATTATTATTATTATATTAGTAGTAGTAGTAGTAGTAGTAGTAGTATTAGTATTCTAGTCTATTAGTAGTCTAAAATGTATTAAGGCTCACCCCTAGGTGCAGCGCTGTCATGCCGTGGTTGTCCACCATGTTGACGTCCACTTCCCTCTCCAGCAGCAGAGACACGACGTCCACATGACCCCCTGCCACGGCCAGCATCAGAGGGGTCCTGAGAAAACATGGTATGCGTGAGATCGGATGAGGATGGTGTAAAGGTCATGTGATGGTGAGGAATCACTCACTGTCCCTGAGAGTCAGCGGCGTCTGCTAGGGCCGCACTGTCCGAATCGTCCAGCAGGAGGCGCACGCACTCCGTGTGGCCGTTCATCACTGAAGGGACAGCATGTTAGCAGACAGTTCCTTTCTAGACAGCATCTACAACACTGACTTTACCTGCTAAGTGCACTGGAGTGCCTCCGTGCTGCGTGTCACAAGTGTGCGGCGACGCCCCATGGCTGAGCAGGATGTGAACGCAGTCTGTGTGACCCCGCTGAGCCGCCATGGCAAGAGGGGTCCGGCCGGCCTCGTCCACACGGTCCACCTCCCTCTCACCCTGCAGCAGCACCTCCAAGGCCTGAGCGTGACCATGGTATGCCTGCACGCACCAAACATGGCACATTCAAGGATCAGGAAATAACCAGGAATTCTGCCATCATCTTCTATATGACAGGAAGTAAACAGGATTTCTGTTATTATCTACCATGTGAATGGAAGTAAACCGGTGTGACAGGAGGTAAACAGGAAGTCATTATCTCCCATTTGACAGGATGTAAACCTGAGGCCTGTACTCCAAATCATGTTTAACTTACGCAGGATCTCTTCTTTGTTTTCCAGCTTAACCAAGCCAAACATTGAAGGTTTGGGATAAGCAGTACTAAGAAGTTGGATACCAACTTGATTAGTCAAGTCAGGATTTTCTAGTCTCGTCATGAGCGCGTTCACCTAAAGGGGGCAGGGTTATCAGAAGATGACCAATCACAAACATGAACAATCGGCAGCGCAGCGGCTTCGTTCACTCTCGGAGGACAATCTATGTTTTTAAGTATGAAGAATATGAAGACATCATACTTGCTAAAGGAAACACGGCTGCAGCTGCTGAGTGCACGAAGAAAAAAAAAATCACTGAAAGTTTGCCACGTCATTAACGACACACATTAAAACACTGTACATACAGTATGAACTATTATTATAGTACTTTATTTTACTGATGTAGTTAGGCCTGTCACGATAACAGGTTTTGCTGGACAATAATTGTCCTACAAATTATTGTCGATAATCAATATTATTAACATTTTTGAGACCATTTTTTGGTTTTTGGCAAATTATATGGCAAAATAATGACTACATCGTATCAAAAGCAATAAACTATAATTTCTCAAGCGTTTCGAACATTGTAACTGGAATGTCTAGAGCTTTAGGTTAAGGAGAAATCCTGTATCTTAGTACAGGCCCCAGACGTCTGATATCAAGTCAACCGGAAATCAGTCTTTATCTAACATATGACAAGAAGTAAACAGGAGGTTTGCCATCAAGTAAACAGAAAACCTGCTTCCAAGTGAGCAGGAAGTGCCCATCATCTACCATGTGACAGGAAGTAGTAAATAAGAACTAAACAGGAAGTCTGCCATCTTCTACGAAGCAAAAGGAAGTTTCATGCAAATTGCTGTGTTACTCACGGCCAGGTGAAGGGGACTCCTGGCGTTAGGGCATTCCGGGTCGTTATGATAACCGTCATCTCTGTCCAGCAGCTGCACATCACAAAGAGGTCACATGATCAGTGCACCACCAACCTGTGTCACGCTTCAACTACGTTTATTTGGAGCTTTTTGGCTGAAAACGGAATACTTCATCGTCACTAATACTTAGACATAGTTTTGTGTGTGTGTGTGTGTGTGTGTGTGTGCACGTGCACATACCAGCTCCAGACAGTGTTTGTGTCCGTAGGCTGCAGCGTAATGCACTGGACTGTAACCTAGTTTGTCTTTGAGAGAGGCCGTCGCTCCGCTCTGAAGCAGGAACTCCAAACATCTAGAAAACAAGATGGCGACGCACAAGAATGTCTTACACATCTTCAACTACACATCTCTGGTCACATTAAAGCACAACAAGTGCATGCTGAAGCAACAGGTGGTGCTATAGCTTCTAAATCAGGCCTCTAGGGCCCATTTAACCCATCAGAAGCATGAAGAAAGTCACTCCAGGAAAAGGCACCATAGCAACAATGGTGAAAATTGGACCTTATAAGTTACTTGCCTCTTTCACACAGAAATCTGGCAAAACAGTCATGTTTACAGTGTGAAAACAAATAATAGAGCTTTAGTTTGGACTCACAGTGCCGCCTCTTTCTCCCTCTCCGCCTGCACTCCTTCACTCTCAGGCTCCAGAGCAACACGACGCCTGAAAGACAGGTACAGTACATTAATTATAACACGTGTGGCTGTAGGCAACCTCCGCGCGCACTTTAAAATGTTGCTACTGGTGTGAAAGTCATTTGTGTTACCCGTATTGTTGTACAGCGCTATTAATGCTCAGCAGTTTGCTCCCTACCACTATTACAACATTGGTTCTGTTGCTGCTTTGTGGTCCAGTATACTTGTTAAAAAATGCCCCTGTGGTCATAAAGAGCTACGTATTCCTGTCCACTTTCTCATGCACTCCAAATTATTATTAAAGTTTAAAATTAACGCATTGTATACAATGACTTTTCACATTTCCAATTATCTCCTCCTTCCAATTAATGCCTCATCCTCTTAGCGCCATGCGTAAATCAACACCCCTCCTATAATTAGCGCATTTGAGGTACTTTGGAGCAGGAGACGTCCACAAAGGTTGTCTGTGGACTTGCATGTCCTGTCCTGGGGCCTTACTTATAAAGCTTGCATATGCAAAAAATGGGGCCGAAAAGTTGCGTACGCCGTTTTCCACGCCAAGTATTGTACCTATAAAAACACAACTTGACATGAGAGTGTGCGCACAGCTACACCACCTTTGTAGTTGCCGTACGCACCTTTTGGAGACATGGCAAAAAGGTGACGCACATTTTAAGTGAAATCATATGTTAGAAATAAACATGCAATGGAAGCCAATAAAGTTTTATCCATCATTGCATGAAAACATGACACCATTATGGACTTAAAACATTTGTGGAACGTGTTGTTATCTGACATGACACTGATGGATATCGTTTATCATAAACATCATTATGCACGAGCGTATAGTCTGCGGATTAAAAGATATATGAAAAACTCAACGCAGAGCTTAAGTACGTCATCGTTTTATTTTCTAATCATGATAATATAATGTGTTCGGTTAATATTAATTATAACAAACATCAGGTTGTCAATTAAATAATTCTAGGGATTAAGTTTACAAGACACACAGCTAATATGTCCTTCGTGCTCTGTTTCTCGCTTTTCTTCAGACAATTTATCAAAAAAAATAAGACAGTCTTCTTTGCATATGTCAAGTATGTCCTCAATAGCTACATTTATTTACCCCAGCTTTTATTTGTGTGGATAGTGTCTGGGCCGTGTGCGTAAACTTACCCTTTCCTTTTCCACACTTCTTTTGTAGTGCTTTAAAATAACACGCAACAGTAGTTCCTCATAAAATAATTATAATATACGTAATATTTTGATGGTGTTAATGTCATTATTAAGTTAAATATTTTTTAAATATCTGGAATTACAGCAATTCATTTTCAACATAACTTAATCCCCGTTTTGAGTCTTTGCATCCACATTTAAATTAAACAGATTTTGCTAAGCTTTTATTAATCTAAAATGTAGTATCAATTTGGAAAAATGTACAAACATGCTCACAAAAAATGGAAATGTGTGCCTTGATATCCGACCACTTTTTTTTTTTTCTAGCTTGGTGTCTCTGCTGACAGCAGATTTGCTCATCTTCCTCTTGTCCTCCAAATATTGTTTTTATGGGCCTTCAGCTCTCCAAGTAAGATTTCCACCTCAGTTTCGGTGAAGTTCCGCTTCTTCGTCTTCTAAGAAGCCATGATTCAGAGGAACCGAACGAGATGAAATCAAGGGTCATTAAATATGGACGTCGCATTCATGAGCCACTTTGCATTGACCATTTGTGACAAATGGCGTGGAGAGGGTATGATTTGGACAAATCGCGTGAATGTGTGCGTATGCCACTTCTTTTAGGTCTGAATATTTTTGTCCGTAGGCACATTTTGGGTTTCTGGTCTACGCAGACTTTTAGTCAGATTTCCACACACAGTTTTTATAGGTGAGGGCCCTGGTCTTTCACCTTCGGTCCAGATCAGAAGCTGCAGCGTAGTGCAGAGCAGAGCGCCCCCACTTGTCGGTGGCATTAATGGCGGTCCCACAAGCCACCAGGGTCTCCAGACACTGGTAGTGACGACTGGCGGCGGCATAGTGGAGCGAAGTCCTGAGAAAGCGAGACAACCAAAAAACAAAAATCAAGACTTTTTTTGTATAATGGTGCACAATGCCGCGATAACCACAACGTAACCAACCTGCCGCAGTTGTCCCTCCTGTTGTGGTCGCCGCCGCTCGTCAACAATAACTTGACACACTCCACGTTGCTGCACACAAACACCAGTGTCACATGACCAATAAAAGCATGTAGTCTGAACCCTTTAAGAAAGCCCTGTGCCACCATGTTTATCAAACAAATGTGGGCAATATGTAATATTAAACTTATAAATTGGTTGCATCATATTTTTTATACATTTATTAATTATTTGAGGCCAAATGCGTTTCACAGCTTACAAATGTGTTTATTTACGCTGGGGTGGACATTTGTTTTCAACAGCTTTATGTTTCATGAAAATATCGTGCCAACAAAGCCTGCAGAAAATGTGCTTCAAACACGTAAGAGCTGCTATAAAACATGCAAAAGGGCATCTTTTTTTTCCAACGTTATCCAACATGGTGCTCACCCTCCGGCGGCGGCGGCGTGCAGGCAGGTCCTCCCCTGACTGTCGGGGGTGTCGATCTGGAAGCCTGCACACAGGACCGAGTCGTTACACATTATGCTAAACCTCCGGCCTGAAGAGGGTAGTGCAGAAGACAGAGGGCAGGGTTGGACAATTCAAGAGAGAGACAGACATGAAGTGGGGGGTGGAGAGAGAGAGAGCGATAGACAGGAGTTAGTGCGACAGGTGAGGGAAGGGCAGGAAACAGGTTAGTGCACGATGGTGCAAAATACATCTAAACACAAAAATGGAAAGTGACATCGCCGTTTTTAACACAAAAACTTCATTCAAATAACCCAATGTGCGGCACATTTGGGACAGGCGTTTTATTATTTTTCTGAGCGTAAACACTTATTCTTTCCGAAATATTTGAAGTTTCCTGTAAGGTAAAATGCTAGCAATTAGGCTACAATGATGTACCAGCATTGCCAGAAGATTATAGCACTATCACTTATATCATTGCTATGCTGCTAACAGCCACTGGAGGACACATTTATGTGGTCTCTGAAGATTGCTATGATATGCTCTGATGTGTTAAACTTTCTCCGGCATTTTCTCGCAATGTCTCTCATCGTTTACCAACTACAGTCGTCCCTCGTTTATTGCCGTAAACTGGTTCCAGACCCGACCGTGATAAGTGAATTTCCATGGAGCAGGATTCAATATTAATAAACAAAATATTTTTGTAGGTAGAGCATAGAAAACCTGTTTCTGACTTTCTAAATATGAGTTTTAACATTATTAGAGCCCTTGAGACATGAAATAACACCCCAACAGTCACTTTTACACTCCTATTATTCTTTGTTTACATCACATTGCGCAGGCTATGAGATCTCTGCAGGGACATACAGTATCAGACAGCCGCTGCTAGTATAGCAAGCTACCGCTCTAACTAGTTAGCCTCTCCAACTTACTTATTCTACACTTAATGTGTTTCAAACAGAGTAGGGACAAAGGACAAAGAAGCCATAACTTACCACCTCTACATGGAACAAGAGAACATTTTTTTCCACTCGATATCAGCCGTGGCATGTCGGCTGGGCTCTGTTGGCTCAGTAGCCAGTCTCCATGCCATGCGAAAGGTAATGTAATCTAACATCATGTCTCATAACATCACTGATGCCTGGACCGGAATACTACATATAACTCATCTTTCAATGTATTTTTTACTAATAATATGCAATAGTCAACCACAAAAATTAATTATTTTTAATGAAAATATAATCATTAATTAATTAATTTTGAATAAATGTGATATAGTGAGGGAAGACTGTAGCTTAACATTGTAGGGGGTTAAATGTATTCTCCATGCGGGTTACCTGAGGAGAGAAGCTTGCGGCAGCAGTCCGAGTGAGCATTCAAGGCCGCCATGTGCAGAGGGAACATGCCGTGGACACCTCGTCTTTATAAGAAATGGACACGGGAGGACATTTAATATCTTTGGACACATTGTCATTGTCGGGCGTTAACACACAAACCTGGTGCAGTCGGCTCCGCTGGTGATGAGCGTGTTGATCAGGAGTTCGTGGCCGTAGCGAGCAGCGATGTGGAGCGGCGTGTTGCCGTCCTTGTCCACACTGTCGATCTCACCGCCTGGAATGTCATAACTTGCTCAAAACTGCACGTAGAGGTACCATTTTTGGCCCACATTGAGATGTCATCTACTGTTACAAACACGCTAAATTTGAACAGTATCCGATTAAAACTGTGATCTGTGTTTTATGCACAAAAAATATCAGAATCCGATTTTTCCACCCCCAAGGAAATAAAGTCTCACCATTCTGGATGAGAGTCTGAGAGCGAGTAAAGCGACCGTGGACAGCAGTCATGTGAAGAGGACTCTTTCCATCTCGACTCTGCAAGGAGGAGAAATAATAGTTATAATACCTCAAAATAGTTCAAATCATGTCAACGTTGGCGCACACTTGCAAGAAATGTGTGCAGCTAGAATGCTTGAAGCAATAGACAGTGGAAGGGTTGTCAATATGATTAGCTTTGACATGCTAGCCTTCTAACGTCTGTATATTACATGTTTATGACTTTCTAAATGTGTTTTTTTACCATTATTAGAGCCCTTTACACCTTTACACTCCTATTATTCTTTGTTTACACCACATTGCTAATGCACAGACTACGGGATCACTGCAAGGACACAAGAGATGGCCACGGCTTTAAGCATAGAATGCTAGCAAGCTAACCAGCGTCCAATTTATTTATTCTAAACTTAAAGTTTTTCCAAACGGAGTGGGGAAGAAGGTCAAAGTAAGAAGCCAAAAACTTACCACTTCCACATGGATTGGGAGAAGAACTTTTTTCATTCTATCACGTCAAACATGCTATAGCTGACTACATGCAGTGTTAAGGTAATGTGATATCATGTCTTGCCTCGTCAATGTTTTGTGTCATTACTGACGTCTAGTGACCAGAATACTTGTTTTTCAATATTTTTTGCATGATAACGGGCCAAGTTCAACCATGAAACAGTGGTCATTTATTTATTAATTAATTTTGGAAAAAACACAATACAGTGAGGGAGCGATGTTCAAACTGCAAAGTAGCGAGGGACAACTGCACTTCTGTTGGGAAAAAAAACAGTTGGCCTTAAATGAGTTTGTATATATTTGGCCACTAGGGGGAGCACAAGGACACTCTGCCAGCTTTTTTTAATGTATTTTATAATTTATATTCATTCATATACTGTATATGTATATATTTATTTTTAAAAATAGTTGTGACGTAATGTTCAACATTTTAAAGGAATCAAAAAAAACAACACGACCAGTCCAGGGTGTACACCACCTCTCACCCAAAGTCAGCTGGGATAGGCTCCAGCATACCCCCACGACCCTAATGCGGACAAGCGGTATGGAAAATGGGTGGATGGAAGAAAAATAACAACACTGAGATTAATAAAAAAAAAATTTATACACTCTTGGTCAAAATTTTAAGACCAACTGAAAAATTGCAAGAATTTAGATTTTTTACTGTTGCATCTTATAGAGGTTCTAAGTAGAGCTTTAAAATGTGAAAAGAAGAAATGGGAGGGAGACAAAAAATCATGATGTAGGGTGCTTTTTCTTTTCGTGGAAGAATGGAGCTTCAGATTGTGCAGGGGCATCAAACGGCAGCTGGCTATGTGGAGATGAGGGCCCTCGTCTGCGTGGTAAAGACTGGGTTTTTCAACAGGACAACGCTGCAGTTCACAATGCCCACCTTCTTCCAGGGGAATAGCATCACCCTTTTGGGCCATCCTGTGTGTTCTTCTGATCTAAGTCCAATCGAGAACATTTGGGAATGGATGGCAAGGGAAGTTTACAAAAATGGACATCAGTTCCAGACAGTGGATGCCCTCGGTGAAGCCATCGCCACCACCTGTAGCAACATTCCCGCTAGCCTCATGGAAACACTGGCATCAACAAGCATGCCCAAACTAAGAATGGCGCAGCTACTCATTACTGAGTCCTTTTTTGAAAATGTTATATTTATTTTAGGGGTGTTTCAGAGTTTTTTTTAGCTATGGTCTTAAACATTTCATCAGCTGATGAACAGCCTATTTCAGTTTAATGGTTGTTTGCAATAAATTGCTTCCATTTTTTTCTGTCTCACTCCCATTTCTTCTTTTTGCATTTTGAGGCCCTATTTAGAAACCCCCTGAAGATACAACAGTGTAAAATGTAAATTCTTTAACTGATCAGGAGTGTACATGTATATATAGAAATGTTTTTATACCTGTACGTTGACATCGGCACCGTTATTGACCAGGACCTCCAAACAGAGCGCTCCGTGCGTGGAGGCGGCGGCAAAGTGCAGCGGTGTGAAACCTTTGTTATTAGCCTGGCTGACGTTAGCACCGTAGTCGATCAGCTCGCTCACCACAGCCTCCTGGCCGTTGAAACACGCCACGTGGAGCGCCGTGTTCCCGAAGGCGTTGGACTCATCGATCTGTTGCATCAAAAACAATTATCCCGATTATTACGACTACAAGCACACTTAAAAAGACAAAAAGAGCGATCCTGACTTCTACGGCCAGGTACAGCAGGTGCTTCACCACCGCTATCTGTCCACTAGAGGCCGCCGTGTGCAGGGGGGTGTAGCCTCGCTTGTCCTTGCAGCTTATCTCCGCCCCCTGACTCACCAGTAGACACACTACATCCAAGTGACCTGCAGGGGGTACACCGAAGCACATTCATCTCAGCCAATGCCAATTGAATCTGTTACATGTAACACATTATTAACACACTAACAGAATATACTGTATGTTAAACTGTATTATATGGAACATAGAAAACCTGTTTATGACCTTCCAAATACTGTTTTTAACATTATTAGAGCCCTCTAGACATGTAATAACACCCCTATTGTTATGTTCTGCTGGACCGCCTCTGCTGCCGCCTATCTGCTGGTCCTGCCGGGGTGGTGCCACCTGCACGCACCTGCGAGCAATTCTAATTAGCCTTCATAAGCCATGCTTGCACGCTGAGTTACCTCCGCATTGTTGCAACGTCCACGCTCAATCAATCACAAAACAGCATGTTTTATTAATGAACAAATTTTTGAAAACCCGTGTGGAAACCACGAAATTCAGAGTGGTGTGTATGCTGGGATGTTTTCCACTTCCAGGAACTGTGTACAAATCTTTGCAACATGGGGCCATGCATTATCATGCAACACAGTAAAACATGTCAGTTCTTGTATGGCCCGCATATTCACCTGACAAGTCTCTCATTGAGCATGTTTCGGATGCTTTGGATCGCTGTATACAGTATTTGAAGCAAATGGTGGTCACGCCAGATACTGGCTGATACTGACCCCTCCAGACCCCACCCCCAAAACAGTTAAACTGCACATTTTGGAGTGGCCTTTTATGCCAAATGCCAAGCTTGTATTGTGTCTTGATTGTGCAGGTGTACTATTATATATTCTTACCCATAAAAGCGGCCCAGTGCAGTGCCCGCCCATCCTTCTTATCGAAAGCGTTGATGTTGGCTCCTTTAGCGAGGAGAAGGTTGACCATCTAACACACACACGCAAACACAAGTCAGGTGATGCATAAACATGGTTGCATTCATCAGGTCTGATGACACAGCTGCTCTCTCTCTGTCTTTCACTGAGACACAAAGGATGTTCACCGCTATGCTAATCAATGAGGAGTACAAACAAATGGAAAGGTTGTCAGGTTAGGAAATATTTTACTAATCCTAAAGGAAATGACAAGGTAGCCTGTTGCAAGGAAGAAAGAAGAACAACTGATGTATCAGGTGTGCTGCAGTACCTCTCTGTGGCCATTGAGGGCGGCGTGGTGCAGGGCGGTGCGTCCGCCGCGGTCCGACACGTTGACGCTGCTCAGCATGGGGATGATGACCTCGGCGCAGCGCAGCGCATTGTTGGCGGCGGCCAGGTGCAGCGGCGTCTGCCAGTTCTTGTCGCGGGCATTGACGTCGGCCGAGTGGCGGATCAGCACTCGTACAGCCTCCTGTGGGGGGGGATGTTAACGTCTTATCATTAGCCCCCTTTAACACAGATGCTAAAAGCCGGCTTTCTCCCACCACAGCAATTTTTTCTAAGGTGATATCAGAGCTAGTTCTCATTTATCCCGCCCTGCGGTGTTGGAAGCAATGGTCACGATCTAACAGTTATTCCAAATACAGTAAAAAATGTTTAAGAAGGTCAAGTTAGACTAGGTACTTTCCCCTCGTTAGCACGGATAAAGCTAATCATCGCGCCATGTCAGATAAATGAAGGTAAGGATGCTAAAAAAATTATCACTGCATGAGAAAAATAATAGCTCACTTGTCCTGATCTAGAGCGAGGTGTCCAAAGTGCGGCTGTTTTTTCAAATTCTAAAAATACAATTTAACAAGAAAACTTGGAATGGAAAAATAAGCAGTAATTTTACAAGAATAAAAAAATATAATAGAAATAGAAATATTAAGAGAAAGGTAATCTAGCGAGTCATAAATCATAATTTTATGAGAATAACGTAATATTATGAGAAATAGTAAAGATAATTTTGGGGGAAAGTCGTAATGTTATAAGAAAGAAACAAAACAAAATAAAATCAGAATTTTGGGGAAAATTTAGTTGGGAAAATTGTAATAATATTATTGGAATAAAGTCCTCATATTCCAAAAAGAAAATTTCTGAAAGTTGAAAAATGGATTTGAAAAATTTAAAAACAGCAAAAATGGGGAAAAAAGAGCAAAGAGCACAGTTAATGCTAATAATAAGCTTTTACACCTACAGTATATCACAAATCTGAGATGCAGTTTTTTCTTAAAATAATTTCTTAGCATATCTACATGTGTTGGTTTACAACAGTGGTTCCCCAACTTTTTACAGTCGTGTACCCCTTCAGACATTTGACTTGCAGCTATGTACCCCCTAGTCCTGCACACTTAAAAAACATAATCCCTTTTATCTTATTTAACTTGATATACTGAACGTAATTAATTGGTTAATTGCGTCAGGATCAGGATCGGCTGCCGATCCGCTGGATTTTGAACATCAGATAATATTGACCCTTATTGACCCTTGCACCTTTTCATTTTCTGTATGTGGCCCTCGGTGGAAAAAGTTTGGACACCCCTGAACTACAGGAACATTTTTGTTACAGAGCCTTAACTGATCCATTCGGTTTTTCAGACTTCCTGTTTGCGCGCCTAGCATGTATGCTACATTGCTACTTGCACTGCCTCAACTGGTTCCACCTGTTCCTCGCTAGACAACAGGTCTTGACGGTGGCACTAGCTCACCTCGCTGCGGGACGCCACAGCCCGATGGAGTGGGGTGAGCCACATGTTATCTTTGGCATTGACCCGGGCGCCTGCGGAGAGGGCGGAATAGAGAAAAATGAGGAATGGTTAGGTGGGTTAAAGGTGTGTGTGTGTGTGTGTGTGTGTGGGGGGGGGGGGGGGGGGGGGGGGGGGGGGGGGGGGGAGTTTCTTACCTGAGAGGATGAGGAGTTCAGTGATTTCGGCATCATCCAGGAAGGCGGCAGCATGGAGCGGAGTACGCTTCTCAGCATCCTGAGGCGGGAAGTTTGTAACCCGTCAATGTTATTCCACAATATATTTCCCTAAAAAAATTGAATATTTTCCAGGAGCACGATATCTGGTCTGGTGAAAACAGTAGTGCGCAAGCTATAGGTGGCTAATAAACACTTTAAATCCAAACAAGTTACCCAAGAGACTCTGGACAAATATTGTATGTTTATGGCTTAATACACCATTTTTGTGACAAAAAATATCAGCATATTTTACCAAGTATAAGCCTTTTTGTGCCACAATATAGTTTTTTTGTCCAATATTGCATTTGTATTGCACTTCGCACTTAAGTGGCTAAATATGATTTTTTTCTGACAACGTCTAACATTTTGTAATATAATATTTTTTATGGACAAATTTAGTGGCAAAATAGTAAAAGTACACAAAATATAACGTCTTTATAGCAACATACAGCCTATTTGTGCCACAATGTAAGACTTTCTCGTCGACTATAGCATTTTTATGGACAAATATTGCACTTTTGTAATCAAAAATAACAATTTTGTACCACAGTGTAACTTTCTGTTGTCAACTACAGTGAATCTCTGCATATTTACAGATCTTTTTTTCTGTTTTAAATTGTAAATAATTAGGGGTTTTTTTGGTAAGTTTAATAGAAAGTGGTTTGATGGCGCTATCTGCAGGGAGGTGGGGGAAAAAAAAAAGAGAGTGCTGCAGCTTGCACTTTTTATTGCAAAATATAGCCTGTTATACCTATCTGTGTGTTTGTGGGGACTTTTTGTGGGAGATTAGTGAGGTCAACGTTCACTCATCTTAGGTGTGTCCTCATACTTCGTTAGGAACATTTAGCATCCTCACCAGAGCATTGATGTCTTCAGACTTGCATATGAGCATTCGTATATCCTCGGGGTCGGCGCTAAAGATGGCCTGGATGAGAGGAGGCTGCAGAGAGGACAAGGACAGACGGTCACTGAGGGAGGACAATGGAGGCATGACATGTGAACATCAGATGACCAGCGTTTGACAAGACGTTGCGTTTGCGTTAGCAAAGACGACAACAATGTCCTTCACTGCTACAACAGCTGACTTAGAGGACATAATATAGAGGACCAGCAGGAATATTTGCACCAAGCACATTTTTGACAATCAAGATTGTGTGTGTGTGTGTGTGTGTACACCAGGGGCCCTTTGTCCCTGAAGCCCTTATTTTCCCTCCTAGATGTCAGATATGAGGTAAACAGAGGTGAGTTAGCATTGCAGTGCAACATTCTCTCAGGAGCAGCATGGCTCAGATGGTAGAGTGGTTGTCTGCCAACCTGAAGGTTGTGGGTTCGATCCCCCACAACCTTCCCAGGACAACCCCCCCACAGTTGCTCCTGATGCTGCATTATCAAAGCACTTTGAGTGCCTTAGCGGTGGAAAAGCACCATACATGTGAAAGAATGACCATTCTCTTGTGTCATTATCAGCGTATGTCAAGTTAAACCAGCTACCTACAATATAACTTGCTTCCATTTAACTCAAGCGCAAGTTCAAACTTCCTGCTTTGCATCCTGTTGCTCACGCAGCGGAGCGTTTCACTTCTGCTTTTGAAACCACTTCCTCTTCGCACTTGTTCTTACCCCCAGCATGAGGCCCTACATCATCATCATCATCATGCCCATTACATGTGACATGGCCTTTAGCCTGACGACTGACACAAACTACCGTTATAGTTTCTTTTTGCCATCAAAGTTAACATAGAGTTAATGTTTTTAACGATGGTTACTTTTTTTTTTTTACACTCGTGTCACAGCCAAAAATGTTCAAACGTGAGGCACCTGTGCGACATGAATCGCTTTCACATGACATCATTTGTCCATAATGTTTTTAGCTTATGCTTTGCCATCAACTCCTTTTAAAAGTAAGAAGTAAGATGCGCGTCGCAACATGATTCACTTTTCACATGTCAGTGTGCCTCCATTTTGCTCTATAAAACAAAGCCTACATTCCGTCCAAAGGAGAGAAGCTCATCTCCGTCCCCTCGGGGTCAACAACACATGCTCTTGTGTTGGCGGCCCGTGCCTTTCCACAGCTCCCTGGCCAACAACTTCCTGTGTTTCCTGCTATAGTCCCAACTATGGGAAACATGCAGGATTGTCCTACAGAACCTTGACCTTCTCAATATTTATTATTCACGATTGATCTTTCAAAGTGCCTCAAGGGTATATCTCCAACTACAGAAGACCACAAAATAAAAGAGTAAATCTCTGTTGAGTAAAGGAATTCCGTTATCATGCAGTCTGCAAATAACAGGAAGTCCTGCAGTGTGGAGAAGTTACGTGAAAAAAAAAAAAAAAAAAAAAAATCAAGTTATTCCTGCCTTGCTGCAGACTGATGACGCTGCATCACGTCAGGAATGTCTACAGTGGAACGTCAAGCCATTCCCCCCGGAGCACTCACCGGACAAATCATTAGGTGCACCTGCACCATCTAGTTTGACCCAAAAGAAGAGATGCATCAAATAAATCCTTTACCTCAGTTAGCTTATACACAAAGCCACGGGGTCAAAATATTAGAAACACCTCTCAGTATGATACAGCACAATTAAACTGAGCATTTTTGTCTTTGCAAATGCACGTTTTGGGTCTTATTAGACCTGTACAGGTGTACCTAATGTAGTGTCCAGTGAGTATATAACTAGTATATAACTGAGCTGTGTTGCGTAACACCGACGCTTGCTGTGTTTCCTCCTTTATGTAAGCACACGTGTGTCTTGGTGTGGCAAAAAAATTACACTGTCAGCAGATATTTTTGGTAAGATGTGTGCATGGGACACTTATTATTCTAGAACCTATTCCGGATCTTTTTAGGTCTTCAGGCTGAATAGTGGGCCAGCAGAAAGAGTCCAAAAAATTATTTTCTAAGCACTTTTGGTGGGTTATTACGGTGCTTAAGCGTCTTAATGCTGCTAAAGAGAATCATGTGATGCCGTGAAAACAAACCCGGCATACATGGTGACACCATGAATGCATATTTATCGCTGTTGTGCAACGCAAAACGCGTTACTGAAGCACAAAATACAAAGTTCAGCTCGTTTTAATTGCTATTTTTCCTCAACTTAAATGATTATTGCTTCTGAAATATTTGACTATTTTCTGCAAGAATTTAAAAAGGAAAAACATGGAAATAGATGCAATTTGGGGGATTGCTATGATCTCTTATACAAACTAACAACACCAATAAAATGTTATGCATAAACAATCAAATATGTACTGTACATCGTGTTATTTATATTTTTCCATTCCAGATGTAAGAATACATAAAAAATCTGCTCTAATTGACGCCGCACCCCAATTATTCACCAGGTGCATCGTCCACATACACAAATACAAACCTCCTTTTTCTTATCGTAAGTATCGTACAGAATTTCAACACATTGTTCGCACAAAACATTATAAACATGCATTTGTATAAGTAGCCATCCGCTTTGTAAACACCTTACCCTGACTAGGTGCCAAGTTCTCTCTGCAGTTGAGTAAATAAACGCCCCTAGGCGCTACATGAGAAAACACGGTAGCTAATTTGGTAAGATACACACACATTGTACTTAAATGTGACATTAAAGATGTTTGTTTCGATGTTGAACAGAAAGCGAGTGTGTTTTGTCCTAAATGATCTTCAATAATGAATTCAAAGGGAAAAATCAGCATGAGCGCGTCCACTTCGTATCAGTTTAATGTGATTCAGCTGCACAATTTAGGCTAAAACGTGATATAATTGCTCAATCCCAACACACTAATTAGACACCGATGTGCTATAACTACAAATGTGGAGATAAATGTGTTGCGGTTGTGTGTGAAAGTGAATCACCAAGCATGTTGGATGAGAGCAGGCTAAAGCTAGCGGCGGCTAGCGGCTCTACCTGGTCGGCCAGCTTGAGAACAGCCATCTCTGCCTCGTCTCCAGCGGCTCATCCACGCACGCCGACACCGCAGCACCACGGGCGATGCTGGCAGCGAGGTCCACTCCTCCTCTCCGGCTAGGCTGTGTGTGGGGCGGCGGGGGGTGGGGAAGTAGGCCGGGCTCGGTGCGAGCCACTTAGGGCCCGTTTAGCAGCGGCGGCGGCAGTCTGAGCTCGCCGCTGGTGGCTTGTTGGGAGCGAGGGACGCTGGAGTCTCTGCCCGCGCAGGCTCGCTGCTCCCCGGTGTGTAGGAGCCTGAAGGCGGCCAGAGTTACCGAGTCGAGCTGGACGAGGAGGAAGTTGGAGGCTGTGTCTCTTGATGCACTGGGGGCCTCCTCAGCATCAACACGCACACACTATTGCTGCTGCTGCCATCCATCGGATATGGATGGAACCTAACAAACACCGATCATTTTATTAGGTACACTTTCACACACAAAAGTATCATCGGTAATCAGTTTTTGCTATTCATGAGGCATTCTTACAAAGTAATCTCCATTTAGGATTCTTAGGAAAAGGGTGCAGCGACATTTGCGGAGTTACAAGAATGCTGTTGGCGTGGCTGAGGGTTATCTGTAGAAGTAAAATAGCTTTACTGTCTTATCGTATGACATTTGCTGTTATAGTGATAAGTTCAGGCTGCCAAGGCATCATCCGTTGTGTCATTGACTGTGTCGAGGCCAACTGGACAGCATCTGTGGGGACAGTCTTGCACAACATGCAGCGCAGTCTGGTCAGGAAAACCAGTCACATGCGGCGCTGTTCATCTTCCACCAGTGGAGATGATGAGCTGCGGAAGGTCGAAGTCAGCTGGTTTGGATGTGGATTCCCCGATGAGTTCTTGGTTAGTCTCTTCCCATAATCTCTGCCACTGAGTTTTACTAATGTATTGATTGTATTTGATTTGAACACAAATCACATTTTTTCGACTTGCAAACACACTACTGTACAATGTTGTCAAAAACAAGCGCTCCTCCTCAATCAAGCTGAGCAGAAGAGGACCGTGTGTGTTCTGCAGCCTGCAGGAATCTGGGTCACAGCACATGGTCCAGGAAGGGAACACAGCAGTAGGAGGTGGGGGAGGAGCTCCCCTCGTTTCCATAGTGTGTGTGTGAGAGCGAGAGAGCAAGGGAGACTGTTCATGCATGTGTGAGACGTTTCAATTGTAGAATGATATGACCTCAAACCAAAGGGCACAGAGGGAAAGAGGTCAAGTTGGGGGAAAACACTAAAAAGAGTTGAGAGGAGGTGGCGGGGTATTAGGACCATGCAAAAAAAGAAAACAAAAACATTTTTTTCCTTAGAAAAAGGGTGCATTTATCAGCAATAAGAATGGTTTTGACAAAAGCCAGTATTGTTTTCTTTTTTTTTTTTTTATAAATCAAAGTCACACTTACAATAAAGTCAGAATTTGGAAAAAAATGTTGTAAAGATGGAAGCTTTAAAATAAGTAATCACAAGAATAAACCAGATTTTTTTTTTTTTTAGAAAAAAGTTTCAATTTTAACAACAAAGTTAAGTACATTTTTGAAAGCAGAAAAAATCTGAAAGGTGGTAATCTTGCAAGAGTAGTTGTATTTTTGGGGAAAAAAGTTGCAATCTTTAAAGAAACATATAAAAATTATATATTTCAGACTTATAGGAAACTAAAAACTTATGAAGTTTAAAGAGTATTAGTATTTTTTGAGAAAAAGTACAATTTTTCAGAGGGAAAGTGTGTTAATCTTTTCTCCAGATGCAGTGTGTCATCCTTTAAAAGGGAGCCAACCCAAAAAGCCCCAATGCACGCCTTCATGTGCTTATACTGTATATCCAAGCAGTCGGAAGCTTGATCTCCTTAAAGATTATTTTAGTCCAGTATGTATATTGATGACTTTACATTACTGTATGATCTAGTGGACAACGTACCGGTACTGTGATATTACACAGTGAGGCCCATTATTCATGTGTACCCTCATTATTAAATAATTGTAGTTTGTGAAGGATGTGATGACAAGTGTACATAAACCTTTTATTTGGTTAAATAAAAACAATCTAATAAGAGAGGAGATGTGAAATGAGAGGAAACATCCCACCAGAATCGTTACATAGGAAATACGCAAATATTTAAAACAATTTCAACTGATCTGACATTGATGGGGAACTAAAGGGTAGGGAGAGATGTGTGTTGTAGATTACGTACAGCCTACATTGTTCTTGTAGTGGGACTGCACCTACTTTTAACACTCACTGTGGACCTCCAAGAAGCTGTTGATGATAATAATAAAAAAAAAAAACAAGGAAGGAGTATTTACAAGACATAGTCCAGCTCATAGCGGACGTACATGTTCTTCTCGTCGTTGTACACTTGAGGGTAGTGAGCAATGAGGGCGTCCTGCGAGCCGATGTAGATTGAGTTGTAGATCTTCCAGTACACGTCACGCACCTTCCTGGCTGGATGGAATAGACCCTGACAGCACACAGGACACGATTCAGTTTTCAATATCATCTTTGAGGGTTTACAATTGGCCATGTTTCAATATCATTTGTTTTTAAAATAAAGTGTTTTTCCTCATTTTATTATTTAATGCCATCATAAAGAGTAAAACACCAAACCTGAACAAAATCTGACACTGATTTGACTTTCAAGTTGTTCTAATTAAAAAAAATAATAATAATAGGAAATAATGACAAGTAAATTAATCTGTTCCAGGGTCAAACTGTGGCCATCCTAAAGGCTTTAATAACCGTACCCAGGATGGATGGATGGATGTTCCTCAACAACGTGTGAATGAGCGAATGGGTCAGTGTCGGATCCTTTTGTTTAAGTGTTATTTACATGAAAGTGTTTTCATGTTAAAATGTTCATGTAACTGAATTGTGAATTGGTTTTCATTCTTATAGTAGTTATTCATAATTTATTTTAATGGTTTTACATTTTTTATTGTTTAAAACATAATTTTCACATTTAATATGATTTAGTCTCGTTTTCCCGGTTATAATATAGCTTGGCTATATTGTAAATCACGCCACTACCTCAATATACTTCAGAGTTTAAAATAAATAAATACATTGCTGTGATGTATTTTTATGTTTTGAACTACAGCGCCCTCCATAATTATTGGCACCCGTGGTTAAGATTTGTTATTTAGCTTCTAATAGGTTTTTTTTTTTTTGCTAAACAATATAGCACCATCCTGAATATTGGAGGAAAATGTAACCTTCATCTCAAGTGAATTTTAACAAAATAATAAAAAAAAATCCCAGACTAAGAAATAATTACTTTTCATAAAATGACCTATCCCACAATTATCGGCACCCTTAACAATTCCTAGGAAATAAATGTAATTGAAGCATTTCTGTCATTTCTATAGTAGTTTCCAAAGTTAATCGGAGAACATTTAATTAGTAATTCATCCCTTCCTGTTTCTTTGGGGTATAAGTATATAACACAGAAGCCATTTCTCTTATCCACTCTTCAACATGGGAAAGAAAAAAGACCATACAATTCAAGTAAGGCAGATGAGCGTCGACCTTCTCAAGTCAGGCAATGACTACAAGAAAATAGCCACTCACCTGCATATATCTACTGTCAGGGGAATCATTAACAAGTTTAAAACCACAGGAACAGTGGTAAACAAGGACGAGGACGCAAGTTTATTTTGCCACCGCGCTCCGTGAGGAGGATGGTAAGAGAACTAAAAAAAAAATGCTCCAAAGCTCACTGTGAAAGAATTGCCACAAATGTTAGCATCTTGGGGTCACAAAGTCTCCAAAACAACCATCAGGCGCTTTCTACATGCATTTCTCACTCCCAATCATAAACGTAAACGTGTGGAGTTCGCTAAGCTTCAAGTGGGACCGTGCGCTTTCGTCAGATGAGACCAAGATAGAGATTTTTGGCAACACGTGGATCTGGCATAACGCAAAAGAGAAGTATGCAGAAAAGCACCTCTATGCCCACTGTGAAGGATCGGTGATGCTGTGGGCTTGTTTCTCTTCCAAAAAGGCCCTGGGAACCTTGTTAGGGTGCATGGCATCATGAATGCTTTGAAATACCAGGACATTTTAAAGAAAAATCTGGTGGCCTCTGCCCAAAGCTGAAGATGGGTCGTCACTGGGTCTTTCAACAAGATAATGACCCTGAACATGTGGCCAAATCTACACAAATAGTTCACCAGACACAGAATCCAGCTCCTACTATGGCCATCTCAGTCCCCAGATTTCAACTCCATTGAAAACCCGTGAAGTGAGCTGAAGAGAGGACCCAGGTGGCTGGATGATGATTATAGAGGGCACTGTATGCTACGATTTTAAATCCACTACTAAAAATAAATAAATAAATACCCTTACCAAACACATTAGGTGTATTTGCACAAAGTCTCGGCATTGGATCGGTATTTCAGATACCAGCCAGAGTTTACTCAGTATTGGAAAGGAAATCGGTGGTATCGCACATCACTAGGGGGTCATTTCCAGGTTAGTCATTAGCCATTGTGCTTTCAGCTACATGCCATTTATGTTTTTCTGTAAATGCAATCAATTATTAATTAATTGTATTGTTTGTACGTCACAATTAAGTTCCAGGTTCTGGTTCTATTATCATAATTGTCCTCCTTGCAATGACTTGTGGTTCTACACTTCTGTGGTGGTATCACAAAAAAAATAAATAAATAAATAAATAAAAAAAAGGAAGCATGAACGTTCTGAATGACCTCTGAGTCAAGAAAATTGTGGTTTCACTGTACCATTTTTGCGGTTTTGACTTTGGGGGTTCCACTGTTAGGACTTTCAGGCATTTTGAGCAATATCTATATATCTATATCTCTATCTATATATCTATCTATCTATCTCTATCTATCTATATCTATATCTATATATCTATATATATCTATATATATCTCTATCTCTATATCTCTATATCTCTATATCTATATATCTATATATATATATCTATATATCTATATATCTATATATATATATATATATATATATATATATATATATATAAAATAGTATCTTACCTGTAAGCAGTACTGAAGCATGCGGCACGGCCCGATGGCGACCCTGAGCCCCTCTAGGGCGCCCATCACGGCCTGGATGACGTGTGGCGACGTCTCAAACACATTGGGCCATACGTAGTTGAGCAAGTGGTTGAGGGAGTCCTCGCAGCCAAAGCCATAGACGCCCAGGGACATGTGCTGGACCACAGCGCTGGCTGTCTGCCTGTGGACGAGGTCTCTGTGGTGCCACAGGATCATGAGTCATGGTCAAACAAACACCCAATGTTATTCAAAATGTATGACTCCAGGGTCGTGCGACTCACCTGTCCATGAGCGCGTCCTCCAGCAGTGGCGTGACAGCATAGATGTAGTCCTTGCCCATCTCACCAATGTACTCGAACAGGAAGGACAGTGACTTGAGCACGCCGTTCTGCACGTTGAGCTCGGGCACGCGATACTCGTTCATGAGCGCAGGAAGAACGGTGAACGGCGAACATGTCTCGGCCACAATGGCGATGGCCACCGTGGTGCATACGCGGTTCTGCCGCTCCTGCACCTTCAAGTTGTTGAGCAGCGTGGCTAAGACGTCGTGGGGGCTGGAAAGAAAGAAGACGGGGGGACATTATTCACAGGGTAGGATTTTGTGGTTTTACATACTTTTGAGAAAAATAAATACAGGCTGAAAAGCAAAGAACACTCACCCAATAGCCTTGGCGATGTAACCAAACGTGTTGACAGTCGCTCTGCGGATTGCCTTTTTGTGGGCCTTGAGAAGCTCCAGCAACTCAAAACAAATCCTCATCCACTCTCGGGCTGACACATACTCAGCACCTCTGGAGAAGTGATCAAAGAACAACAGATCAGATAAGCATTTTCACCAACACACAGAAAAAAAAACATCTTAAGAGGTTGCTGACCTGTCCGCGATCCTGCCCACCAAGTCGATGCAGTTCTCCTGCACTTTCTCGTGTCTGTTTTTCAAAATGGGCGTCAAGCGAGGAAGCAGGTCTTTGATAGGCGGAGTCATCTTGTGCATACCTGTGTACACGAAGGAAATTGTTACAAAAATCCAAGTTCTTCATTGGCAAAGTATGTTGTAATGGCAAATAATAACATGTATAGACTTACCAATGACATTGACGATGGCCTTCAGTGCACCCAGGATGCTACCCAGCACTTCAGGGTACTCTTCTCCTAGGTACTCGTAAAGCACAACACCCAAGTGACCCATCAGTTTTTCCTGCAGGGGCACACAAAAATATGTTACGACTGGCCTTATGTAATTAAGAGTGGATCAGTGCGGTGCATACCTCCTGACACGTCTTCATGACTACGGCAGTGCGAGAGATCAGGTCGGCGGCCTGCTGACGCACTTTGGCTGACTTGTTGTTGAGACGCCACAGCACCGTACCACAAATCTGAGGCAGGTAGGGCTTAACTCGCTTGCCCAGAGCGTTGACCACTGTGCCGAAACCGTTGAGCATCACAGAATCCTGCAGAGAAATATCTAATTCAGTTAGTGGACTTCCATTTATGTAGCATTAGACGCATCGTTGTCATTCTGCTCACCTCAGTCGTCTGTTCCTGGAAGGCGTACAGGATGCCATCAATCAGCTGCTCCTCCAGCTTGTGGTCGATGTCGGCCGCTCCAAGGTTGCCCATGATTTTCTCGATGGTTTCCATCACCATCTTACGGTACTGCTCCGCCTCGTCTTTCAGGTCGTCCACAATGCGAGAGATGATTTCGGCCGCTCCCACCTTATTGGCCAGCTCCACTGTGGTGTCCACCAACTGTTGAAGGCATTCGCGCATTAGCGTTTGACTGCTAGTAGTTTAGACAGAAGGCGCCTTGCCTTTTGTCTTCTTCCAATTATTATTAACAGACTGCAGTGTGTTAAACTCCACCCCTTAGGTACAAAATTGTAGCAGAAGAGGGTAAAATATGGTTCCCTTCCTAACATTTATTTACAAGACCTGTACCTCTTGATTCGAGAAGTATTTTCTGGTTTGTGCGATTGCTGACCTGTCTATAGTTGCGTCTGTCCAGGGCCATCCTGTGCTGCCAGAAGTGCTTAAAAAAGGGGGGCAGGATCTCAGTCTTGATGTAGTTGGCTTCCACACCGTCTGTGCCACAGCACTGCTTCACCACCTATGAGACGAAATAGGTGTCGGTCAGATGTGGGGGAAAACTACAGAGAATGTGTGTCTCCAACGGGTGCAGGGTGAGAACAGAGAGGACACGCGTCAGCTCTGCAAGTTCTCATGTTGGAAGTCAATCTGGCGGACTACTAGCCCTGATTCAACCACAAACAGGTAGAACAGGCGAGAATGAGCCGCAGGGTGGTGTTTGAAGTTTGGGTGACTACTTGCCTTGAGCACGATCTTTTTCATCTCCTCATCTGGGGACTGGAACTCTCTGATGAGGATCAGCATCACCTCCCTGGTGTAGTAGTTGGCGTACTCGGCATCCATCAGTGGGATGAGGTAGCCGATAGCTTTGAGGAAGGCGGCCAAACCCTGGCATCAACAAAAAGCAAACTGTTAATACAACTCATCCCATGGTAACTTGTTATAGTCTTTTGGCATGTCTGAAGCTGTCACTAGAGTATTGGTGGCCATTTTTATGGCCTCCACTGACAACAGCAGCCCTAAGGTGGAGATGCTATAGCAAGGAAATATTCACATTGCAGCCACATGCAGGCCTTGTGCTGGGTGTTAAGCTTGCATAATGCTTTATCCTTTTATTTTTAAAAGACCTCAACATTCTCACCTTTCCTCTGTGCTGTCTTATACCCTTCCAGAGAGGCTTGAGGACAGAGTCGAAGGATTCAATACCATATGGTGTGGCGGCTTCAGCCAGAGCAGCGATGGCCAGGGCACTGATGGTCCTCACCTTCTGCTGCTCATCTACCAGACCTGCAGTGACACAGCAAAAGCACTTGTCAGAGCTGGCATATGTATATAAACAATGATGGGAGTGCCATAATGAAAATCTTGCATTTGACTGACCGTGCTCAATGATCTCCACCAAGCTGCGCAGGTGAGGCAAGATGGCGCAGCCCATAAGAATGGCAATCTGTTGCACAATCTTGATGCCTGTGTGCCGGGCCTGCCAGGACTTCTTGCTTTTGCAGACGGCTTTGAGGAAAGGCAGAAGGGACGGGATGCCCAGGGCTGATGCCACCACGGCGAAAGCTCTGGCGGTGGTGTTCCTGACATACTCGTCCATGTTGTCGATGTCTGGTCGCATGGTGGAGATCATCGTAGCCAAGCCAGCAGCCTGGGAAGAGTGGGATATTGGTTATGCGGACAGGAGATGTTCTGGACGTCACAAAGGAGGGACCAAATAACAATCACTCCATGTTTTCTAAGTATGTTTTAGGCCCACTGTACTTGTTTCCATAAGAAATAAAGTTAATAATGCATTTATGAAATCTTGAGCCTTCTGTACAACATGATTGTAACCAGGTGTAGGGTGGGAGCAGACGAAACGTTGTCACGTCTACCTTCTCTCGTCCTGGTGTCAATCTAGCGAACGCCTAGACCTGCTCAGCCCACAGACTAGTCGAACAGGCTGAAATGGTTCGCAGGAGACAGGGTGAAAATAAAAAAGTTGCTTCAAGTTACCTTTGCCAAGTTGGAAATGATCTCTCTGCCTTCCACTCTGGCATAGTAGTCCTCATCAATCAGCAGTGGCTCGATCACCACAAGGATCTGAGCACGTAAACAGTTGATCATTTTCAATCTACAGTCCAATCTACATGGAAAAGGCTTTAGAATGGGAGGGGCTACCTTGTGTACGTAGGGTCGAACCAGATCGTCCAATTTGTAGAGAATGCGGTCGATAACTTTGACCAGCAGATGCCGCTCTTGGTCCTCGAGGGTGGGAGACATGAGCAGTGGCAGGATCTGGTTGAACAGGGGTCCAGCTCCAAACTCACGAGCTTTATCTGTGATCTGACGCAGGGCCGCCTAAAAACAGGCAAGACAGTAGTTTACATCACAAACCAACAACAGGCATTTACTGCACAGATGGCAGGATTGTCTGCTACTTCCAGCAGAGTTAGACGATCCACACTGGAACCTCCACTGAAAGCAGCTGTTGATTTAGCAAGAATCATTCACACTAATGCCACATACAGGCTGAGTGCTGGGTGTTGACCTTGCAGATATATAGATTCGACTTAAAGTACACTTAAAAACCCCCCACAACAAAACAAAAACCTTAATTCAGAACAAGACATGCTAACAGGAAACACTTTATCCAAGAGGAGAGACTGTAGTAATGTGGAGACTAACAGGTAGAATAATGCAGTATTTAGAGCAACTCAAGACAGAAAATGGTGAAATGCAACAAAATGCGTACCCGGAGAGCACCGAAGTGTAAAAGCGTAATTAACTGTCAAAATGCATGCAGGATTCAAAAAACCTTGGCAGGCCTGTGAAAATGGTAATAGTGCAGGTGCTAACCTTTCTCATGGGTGGAGTTCCATTTTTAATCTTCAACAGCAGCTTCATGATCTTCCTTTCCTTCTGTTCTTCGGGGCTCAACGTTGACTCATCCACCTCAACCTGACACATTCAGAATGTTTAATATCTTCAGTTGGTGGATTTACATGTTATGTGGCTTCAATGCTCACCAATAGTTTGTCAAAATACTGGATGTCATCAGGTTTGAGGAAGGGGAGGTTCCCCGAGGGTTGGTCGTTCATCTGCTTTGTGGTGCGGTCCTCCACTTGCATGTGAAAGCCTGTCATGCCGCCAATGGGGGTGGGTGTGGCGGCAAGCTTGCGGGCTGGTGTGCGGATGGGCACGTAGCCGGCTGGGGGAGGCAACACCTGCCCAGAGAGGGGCAATAAAACAATCAGTATTGTAAATTACTTGGAGATCGAAATGTAATATAGCAGCAATGGAATGGTGCGCTGACCTTGTATCCTTCAGGAAACATTGCATCAAGCTCATCGTCTGTGAGGGGCCGGTTCCTCTCGTCAATCTCTCGTTCCCACCTCCAGGCCTGCAGCTGCTCTGGAGTCATGTTCATCAGGTGGCCTGGACAAAACAGTGCAGGGAGACTCTTCAAAAAAAGCATTATGGTGTGGCTTTTTAGCACAGAGTTACATCCACCAATGAGGATCAGGACAATGGACCTTTAGAGGCATTCCTACCTGGTGTTGGGGTTGCCATGTTCATGGCAGGTGTTCCAATTGGGGTCTTTCCAGGGGTGAGCAGTGGTGTTGAGGAGCCCATCTGACTAGCAGGGGTTTCATCCCAACGGGACTTCCTCTTGCTGGCACCCGGAGTAGGAGTTTCTCCAACGGACTCATCCCCCCTGTCTGTGCGCGGTGTTTCAGCCCAGCCACTCCCGTGTCCGGGGGTCTCCCTCTCTGTCTTTGGCGTTTCATCCCAGCGGTTCTTGCGCACGCTTCCTGTGGCTCCTCCGTGGCCAGGGGTGGCATGGCCGGGAGTATCCCTTCCTGGAGTGGCAGCGCCAGCTGGTGTATGGCTCGGGGTGGGGTCCCACATGCGGGTGCTGGGGGTGGCGCCAGGGGTCTCGCTGCCTTTGGGACGGCCGGGGGTTTCGTCCCAGCGGCTGTTGGATGGTGTGTGTGCAGGAGTGTGTCCTGGGGTCTGAAAAAAAGACAAAAGACCAATTAAACAATTACTTTATAAGTCCTGTGCGTCCCTTAATAACTTTCCACATATTAATGATAGTGTTTATGTGGTGTGTTTATTTAAATAAAATAAAATAAATACCTCAGCCGTGGCATCAGCCTGATCCCAACTGGACATCTTTTTGGGGGTGGCATTGGAGGGTGTTTGGTCAGCTGTCTGGTCCCAGCGGCGCTTGCGTTTAGCAGCAGCTTGGCTGGCAGCAGACCCGTTGACAGCTTTCAGGTCACCTGACTTGGCCTTCTCTGCCATCTGCAGCCGAATCTCTCTCTGTAAGCATAGAAGACATGAGTCAGCTCATGATAAAAGCTACAAAGCCACATTTTTTTTCTTACCTCCTCCTTGGATAGGTTCTGCTCCCTCATGACGTCCATGTATGACCTGACCTGCAGCTTGGGATCCGGCGTTTTGCCTCCTGCGCGAAAGAGCACCAAGAAGAACAGAGGACAATCATCAGTGCACATTCTCGGGGAACACCTTGCTCTTCACACCAAGCACAAACACAGTCAGCTAACCGTGACTCTCTTTTACACATTATGTTCCTGTGTCTTTAAAAAAACAGCTGAATCACACCAAAAAAACATTACGTTGAACTATACATAGTTCTTCCTCTCTTACATAGACATAGCATCATAAGAAAGAAACAAACAGATACATAGAGAGAAGAGCTTAGGTTTGTGGTGCTTTCTCTTTTTAAAGTGGATATAGATGTTATAGCCATCACTGATGCAGGGGGTCCTGGGCTGTGCTCTTCAGAATACGTACACTTTCAGTGCCAAGGGTCCATCTGCAGTCAGACTTCAACCGGCAGAAAAGCAGCCTAGAAAATTGCTCTTTACCATTAGTAACACTTTGGAAAAGGGTTTAAACTTACACACAACAGTATACCACCTGTGTTACATTGATATATGGCACTCAAAAAAAAAATCTTCTTGGGGGACAACCCATGTAAGTACAAAAACTAACTGAATTCAGTCATTTATGCAATTAAAATTTGATCTTGACTGATGTTGGTAGCTGGTGAAATAAAAGCCTGTCTTGATTTTACCACAAGTCAAATATGAAAAAAAAAAAAAAGGGTCTTTTTGGGGAATCGAAAGTAGTTCTAGCTGAGCAGGTTCCCTTCAGAGTAACTAACAAGTGAACCTTGACAAAAATAGTGCACTGTGTCCCCCATAACCTACACAGGATGAGTTGCTGCGCCCTTAACAGAGTGCAGTACAGGACTGGCAAAGCAGTACTGCTGTAGGAGAGAAATTAAGGACAGTTAGTATGGGCCTGTGGTATGGCGGCACACAATGTTCTTTATAACATACTTCTATTTTACATAGAGCGTTGTAAAATTTCTTTTACAACAACAATTTATGTACACATTGCTGTCGCTACATGCAGGCTCCGAATTAGCCTCCTAGCGTTATTTTTATTTTTAAAAAACTAGCTTCCTCATGTATATAATTAACACAGTTTATGCACGTATGTTGCTACTAGGGATGGGCATAACATTTGTTGATTACTTGTTTATTAGATAGTATAGATCGTAAATTCAGACTAATTTAAAGCCATTGGGCAAAACTGAGCGCACTACTTGGTACAACCGGCAGAGGTCTAAAGATAAAGTTAAGATGCACGTACGCATGAAAACAGGAATTCAGAACATTCTTTAAGAGATTCTCCCAACCCTTGATTGCAACCCAACTTATGGAAAGTGAGATTAGCTTGTTAAGAGCTTAACCAGGCTACTGAAGTTAGTATATTAATAAATACAGGATGGGAAAGTTAGTAATCTGCATACTCAACTGTGTTTGACTTGGTTAAGTCTAAACAAATTTAGTCAAATGCCCACCCCTAGTTGCTACTTACAACTTGTGGACTATGTTTGTCATATGCTGAATAACATTAAGAGTGAAATATTGTGCCATGCCGTGTCCTAGGAGTAGTACATCTAGATTGAGAAGACCTAACACATCCAAGGAGCTAAGAGAGTGTAGATAACTGGTCCCTCGTCTTTCTGTGACTATAATTTGATTTTCAGATTATTAGCTACCCAATAACTCGTCTGAAGTGATTACATCACAGCTAAACTTCACAAGTCGCTGCACAATTTAGCCTGACTGTCACGTGGGATTGTTAACCCTTCGACTCACACACACAACCCATCTGCGACCCACGTCTGTTAGGGCGAACTATCAGATTCCAACACCTAACCACCTCTCCTACTCAAAAGCATGGTAATCCTACTAAGAATTTACTTTTTTTTTTTAAGCGTGCAAGCCCTCTCCCCCCGCAACCAAAACCTTGATGTTGGTGGCAAATGCAAAACTACTACAAAGACAATAGACAAGAAAAAAGGATTGACCACAGGAAAGGCATGAAGTCTGGGAGGCAACAAACTGCATTGTGGTCGAAGGGTTGAACAGCTACCATATGTGGTCAAACATAGTAAAAACATGAAGAGAGAGGAAATAATAAAACTGTAATAACGAGAGGTGAGGGGGAAAAGGCAAAATTTACCATCTGCAAATGGGTCGAGACGCTCCGGCGAGATGATCATCTGCATGCGGCGAGCTTTGTATTCGTCCTCCCGCTCTGCGATCTTCTGTGGACGATGCTCCGCAAAGGGGTCATACTGCAAAATAAATTGGATGAATTAACTGGGATTTATGGGAAAATGAATGGTAAACTTAAAATTACGTGCATCTGACACTGTGAATCTGCTGACACTTACTTGTTCATCTGACTGAGGGATGGCATTGAGGATGGCCACCGGAGCGTGGTACCCTTGTTTTTTCTGTCCCAGCAAACTTGTTGATGTGTCCTCTTCATCGTCCTGGAAGATAAAAAATGAGACAAGAGTCTAGTCACGGTGCGCCAAAACAGCACAGCCATGGTTGCTATCAAATGCAGACAAAGGGGGAATGGAACATGTCAGCTACACAGTTCAAACCAAGGGAAACAAATACAAGTGAATAGACACTTATTTGTCAGTATAAAAAGGGAGAGTAAACCATCTTACGTCTTCCTGTTCGTTGGCAGCGATGGAGGTGACATAGCCAGCAAAGCGGCTGTCGCTTCCTCCATAGATCTCCTGGTCATAAAAGCCAGTCGAAACCAGGCCTACTCCCTGCTCTGCTGCTCCTTCTTCCAGCAGGGAGGCCTTCATCCCCTGGATCTCCAGGATCTGGGCCTCGATATCTACTCAAGACAGACAATATTTCATTACACAAATACTTTGCTCCACGAGACAGTATTAAAGATGGCGATTCTCACAACTAACAATGTATGATTGCGTTAGCCTCGGTGCCAAAGTCAGGATAAATTTCTTCATAATAAACTGTGGTTGAGTTCTAACTCAGGCTACGCATGAACTAGATTAAATAATATTGACGGCTCCATAATGTCAACAATAAGTGGTAAACGATGTGCACTGTGAAGGCCCCGAGCTAACATGCTAACAAGTTAGCAACCAGCGCCATTATGGAATCCTGACCGCGTTGCGTCGCATCCCGACCCGTTGGTTTTATCGTTTTAAAGACTTAAATCAAGCATTTACATAACGATACACAGTGTTTTAACAACAATGAAAACATCACATATTACAGCTGAGATCCATATTTAAAAAAACTACATATAGATGCGTCTATTTTAAATAACCTACCTTCGTGCGTTGTGGCGATCTTCGCCATTTTGATGGTTGTAGCTGTTCGCTACTGAAACCGGAAGTGACTGATAAACAAAATAGGAAATGACGACACCTCCACAAAATAAAATATAATATCGTAATTAGTGATAAATAAAACCTAATCTTGTGAAAATATTGTCTTTATTTGTTTTAACGTAGTTAGTTTAATCAAGAAAGACGACATTACAATCAATGTACTCAAACACGTTTAAAAATATAAATGCCGAATTACAGGCAACATATTTGGGACAATTGTACATAGTTTGTAAACATTCGAGTCAAAAGTGTTGTAATATTGTTTGCGTGTGTAGGTAACCTGAACCTTATGGCATCTAGGCCATTTGGTTTGAGCTATTGCGCTCGCTCTCGCATGCTTCTTAAAATGAACGCAAATTAAAGGTGGTTAACTTTCTCGTATTAACTAGAAACACTTCAAAATATTTTCATTTACCATGGCAGTTCTACGCTTCCTTAATAAACGCCTGGCGTGACGGTTAAAAAATAAGGTGCATGACTGTTGTTATGACCGTTATTTTGTATTTTTTAAGATTACTTAGCCTCTTTCATACAAACATCCCGCAACATAGTTCTGAATGTAAATTTTTTGACGTTTCAGCACTTCCTATTTAATAAAAGTAAAACGTATAATAAGATATATTCTGTCTTTTAACAGCAAGTGTGATAAATGCCGTATGTTGGTGAAATATGTATCTATGTATGGATCGATAAAAATCAGTGATTGGGCCAAAAAGGTTAAAGTCCATTACTTGTGTAGCTCATGTTCAGATCTCGTGACTGTGTACTGCTTGTATGATTTTTCTTGATTATGTACAAACGACCAATTAGAAGCCCTCAAATGTGACCCAGTTGACCAATAAAGTGCCGGTATGCCAGGGTAGGGGCGGAGTCAACTAGTGTGGCTATCATATTGGTGTATGGAGAAGAAGAAACTTGTGACAGAGAAGATGGCGAGAGGTGCTCGAAGCTTGAGAAATGTCGCAGAGTGTGTGAAGCGCTTGCCGTCCACATCCAGCTGGAACGTTCACTCCAGGAATAACGTCAGGTATTATATATGTGTCAATAATGGCAAAACTAGAGCTAGTGTCCCAGGTTTTCGTCGGAGTGGCCAAGAATATCCGGTTTAAACTAGTTGCTGCAATTATTTAAATCACCAACAATATTCAGTATTTTCTAGGATTGAACGTGAATTTGATCCCTGCAAGAGTGTAAAACCTAATTTAAATCATTAGCCTTCGCTCAATATACTAACCTAGTAGCTACGCATTTTTAGAGTGGCAACGCAAACAGTGTATCATGTCAGAGAACGCCATCAGCAACAATGGCTTTCTGGTTTTTTTTGTTGTAATTGATCCCAACTCAGTTATGTTAATATCAAAGTACTGGAGAAGGCGAGATGTGGACAGAAAATCGGTCATTAGGTATCAAACAGAACATAGCACATTATGCTCTACACAGCCTGTATATTTATAATGTCGTGGTAGCTATGATATGCTGTGATGTATCAACCCGTTCATCACACTACTACATTAATGCTAAATTGCCCTGATATAACACTTTTAAAATATTATACAGCTCACTTCGACATAAGCACCAGGCCAGGGTGTACCCTGCCTCTAGCCCAAAAGTCAACATGGATAGGCTCCAACATACCCCTAGTGAGGACAAGCGGCATAGAAAATGATGGGATGGACGTAGACATAAGACGTTGTCGATATAACCAAAACTAGTCAGAGACATGAGAATGGGCGATAATAAATGAGTTTTGAACCCACTGTGTTCACATTTAATTCATTGTGAACCGTGGTTATGTTGTAGCTTACTGATAATGATAAAGTCAACTATACGACGAAACGCCGACATATACAGACCGATTTTTAGATAATTTTATGTCGACAAAAGCGGTCGACCGTGTATGTCTACTTCAGTGGGCACATTTTAATAATGAGAAGAACACAGTGGACCAGGACTTGATGAGTTGTTCGGGTTGTCGACATAAATCAGACTGACATAAAACTAATGCACTGTACTGTAGCTACTCTTCAATGAATATCAGATTAAATCAGCAGCTCTGTAAAGGTGATAACTGCTAACGTTGTAATCTCAATATGAAGGTGGTTTTTATCTTCAATGAGCAAACATTTGTATACATATATTTTTTGATCAACACTGCTGCTCTGTTATCTGATCACACTGCTGCTAATCCTACTGGAATGTCTTAAAAGTAATTAAAATCCATATCATCAGAGGCACTTTAATCCAAAAATTATGTTTCAAATGGAGCAAACATGCAGAAACAGAAGCATTTATGTAGAATTTGTGGAGCTAGTGCTGAATTGTAGAAATAAGGTGTACAATTCGTAAACCGGTGCGCCCCTAAAGTGTGAGATTATGCCAAATCTTGCAAGATGTCAATTTACTCAATAGGATGAAATACTGTATGTGTGCATATTGCTTTTTCTACGTTCTTTGTGCCTTTTTGCGAGAGATAAAGTCCAGATGCTGGAGTTGGCTGGCAACTTCAGCTGCTAACTACAAGTACCAGTTAGCCAGTCACCGTCTGACTAGCTGCTAAGCATCCATTGACATCAAAGGTAGCCTCTTTTATTTACTGTATTAAATTAGTGGTTAACTTTGTTTTACACTTGTGTGACACGTTGCATGACTGTTATTGTGCCCTACTTATTGATCTTTAAAAGTAAAATTCCTGCCTCAGAGCCATAATGGAACATCTGTCATTTATCCGCTCATGCCTTTTAGACAAAACTGACTATTGCTTTCAACACAACATGGTTAAACTTCACACTCCGGTCCCGACATTGGAGAAGTACCGGACTATTGAGCACCTAACCTTGAATATAAGCCGCACCCACTAAATTTAAAGAGAAAATTATACTTATATAGGCCGCACTTGTCTATAAGATGCAGGTGTCCACGTTGTAACATGGGATGTTTACACAGAAAGACACACTATAAACCTTGCAATCCTAATGCCTCTATGTACCCAGTATCACTCTTCAACAGCTGCTGCAGTCCAAGCAGAACATGTAGTAATTTTACACTTGATCAAACTTACTTAAGATTTGTCAGATCAAAACCAGATCGCTGTATAAGACTTCAAAACATGTGATATTAGCTTCTATTGTGAAAATGCACTACTTTATGTTTCGGCACAGCATCTGTAGTTCTTTCAACCGTATATTAGCCGCATCATTGTTTAAGACGGGTTCAAAGCATGTAGAAAAAGTAGCATCTTATAGTTCGGAAATCACGGTACCTTCACAAGCAGGCGCCTCAGTTAGGGCACTGATACAACCACCAAAGATTTCATTTGTTTTTGCCGCTTTTGTGTTATTGTAGTTTACAAAGAGCTACACTGAGGTACAGTACAGTACAGTACAGTATGCCAATTATTCAGGCTGGAGTAGGACAACTTGCTGACAGGTTTGAGCTACCAAGGCCAGGATGTAATATACAGCGCAGTCCTCACCCTACCCTACCTTTATCCTCATTGAATAATAGAACACAATCATAATACTAAAAACATAATTATCAAGCATTAAGCTGTTTTACATTGGCAGTGTTTGCACTATTATGAGTTAATTTGACTTGTGTTGGATGGGTTCTGTCATTCTATTTAGAGTTTGCACTGGCATTGACCACCGGGAGTCAGTCACACGTCAAGCATATCGCATTTCAGGCGGTCAGGATAGGGCTTCCTGTGTGTGTGACAGTGGGAATAGGAAGAACAGTTCTGCCTTTCCGACCAGCACGGCACATCTTTTGCATATTTGATGACATTGGGGTTACTCTTGATGACACGTCAACCAGTTTTTGTATTGTCGTCGTCTTCAATCATCATGAAGAATCCCAACCTAATAAACCTTGACCTATTCAAGACATGTTGATGTTGATGGTAATGATGAAGTAGGTAGTCTTTGGAAGACGACTGTATCATTATGTGGTCCTCCCTAATAATTAACCTGCCCCCTCCCGCCCAGCCAAACAAAGTATGTAGGCGGGCACACAGTGAAAGGTTAGGTATTTTAATTTACGTCTTCAACACTCCAGTAACGTCAGCAGCCTTGACCTTGACCTATTTTGTCGTCCGCAGACACATGCTTTTTTGAATGAGGGCTTCCATGTAACCTGTCTCGACGTCTGATTAAATGAGTTGTCTCTACCTGCACTACATATTGTTCTGGCCTCAACCAGTTTTGCTGCCTAAAGGGACTGCGGTAGGAATTTAAATTCAACACAAACAAGGAAGATGCGGGGTGTATTGTTAATGTTGAAGTGTCGTATAGACCTACAACACTATAGGACAGTGAATGCAGTTAGGTTAGTTAGGTTCCCAGTCTAAAGCTCAGTTCATACTGCCTGTAAAGCCATTTTTTCCTAGCAGATTCTTTGCTTTGGATAGTATGAGATACAACAGATACAGGCTGTCAGCTGTATGTAAGGGTATTCAGTAATGTCAGAAACTGTCATGTGAAGTCACTCCCCCTGCACTCTGTTGTGTTGACAGCAATTGTTACTATTCAACTACACTGTATAATATACTATATAGTATAGGTATGTAGTATACGCGTATACTATAAATATATTAAATCTCACTTATACAGCATATCTCACTTGGCTGGGTTGTGTGTGAAAGGCACAGTTGGGTAAATGCTGGATCTCCTGTTACGGCTCTGATGTGCCACATTTTGTGGGATCTCTTCGTGAAAAAGGCTCAAGTTGGAGCGCCAATATGTCAGCATTCCTGCAACTTTGCTACTCGACTGCTTTCACATGTTGACACTCATACTGTATTTCAACAGTAATCAGAATGGTAATGGTTTAATTTTCTTTCAACATGCATACAAGTTACAAAGGCATACATCACATAATTCAATTCACAGTTCCACATGTGCAAAACGAGTATGAAGAAGCAAAGCTTATTTAATCCTACCCTCCATCCATATGTGATTTTTTTTTTTTAATACTGTACATTGAAGAATAAGGTAATGTAACAATATGATTATGTAATTAAGATTTTTTTACAGTAAATATAATCAGTATAATAATAAATAAATAATAATAGAGACAGGCATAACAAAACAAGTTCAAGACTCATCTTCCTTGTATTTTGCAAACATCAACTGCGTGTATTGTTTCTTGAATTTGCTCATCTTCTTGCATTGTTTGAGTACCTTACTCAATCCGTTCCATAATTGAATTCCACGTACTGAATTGCTGTGGGTTTTTAGCGTTGTTCTCGCATATACGGTAAATGTTTCAAGTTTACTTTTTACCTAAGATCATATTTCTCCTCTCTTGCAGAAAAGTATTGTATGACATTTTTGCATAATAGTTTATTGTTAGCTTTATGCATTATTTTAGCGGTTTGGAAATTTATTAAGTCAGCGAATTTGAATATTTCTGATTTTAAAAATAAGGGATTTTTATGTTCTCTATACATGGCATTATGGATTATCCTCACAGATCTGTTTTGCAGTCCATTTAAGATTGCTTTTATAGTTATTACCCCATATCTCCACACAATAAGTTAGATATGGTAATACCAGAGAACAGTAAAGAGTGTGGAGTGATTTTTGATCAAGAGCAAATTTTGCTTTATTCAATATTGAAGTATTTCTCGCCACCTTATGTTGTATATTTTTGATGAGATTTTTGATGAGATTTCACCTCATTTTTTCATCTATTATGAACCCCAGAAATTTATTTTTGCTCACCTTTTCAATGTCTACTCCGTCTATTTGTATTTGGTCGTACGTGTCCTTGGTGTACCTTTTATTATTTTGTTTAACTTGGCTTGAGTATTTTACTTTGAAGAGGTTTATCTCTGAGCCTCAGGTTTTTTTATCTGTGTTTAAGTAATGGATAATTGTTGGAATATAAAGTTCTCCATGTGGAAAAAACATGCTTTGTGCCATGTCCAATTAAAAGTGACAAACTGATCATGAATATTCTCCACTGCCCCACATTTTTCCTTGAATGCCCATCCCTAAATCAGGAAAGGCATGTTGGAATTCTAAGGCATCGTCGCTGTCTTGGTTTACACGCGTTACGTCGCAGTAGAACTGGGCCAAGGTGAAACTTGAAACGTCCACCACACAAATGTTTTGTGTCCTCCAGATATCTGTCGTCATGCGGGATCCTGATGAGCCGCATGCCCCCTCTGCTGGGTGCCGCAATGCCCCTGGGCCGCGGTGTGGTCCTGCCCATTCGCACATTCTTCAATCTTGCTGATTCCTTGTCCAAAAGGAGGGAGTACTCAGAGAGACGCATCATCGGGTATGTGATTCATGTTTGGGTTCACTTTAGAGGTGGATTTTGCTTTTTATCCAACTGTTAATATGTGATAATATAACGGGTGTTCCAATTTTAATTATGTTGTTTTTTTCAAATGTATTTATATACCACCAGGACACATACAAGTCACATTTTAATTGTTTTTGTTGTTGTTGTTGTGTCTTAACGGTTGAAGATGTCAATATGGGTCTAAAATCTGCTACAGTGGAACCCGCTTAAATTTGTCCCACTTAGGTCGACAATGCGTCGACCAGCTCATCATGTCCCCGGTCAACGTGTTCTTATTACTTGAAAGTACCTGCTTAAGTGGACGTTGACGTACATCGTCAACAACTTTTGTTGACATAAATTTCAGAGTAATTTCCATGAAAAGTGGGTCAATTTAATGTCGACAGGTGTTGTAGAATTGTCAACTTCATCATTATCGCTTAGCCGCGTGAAACAACAACAGCAATATAACTACTGTATAGTTGCACAGTAAGGAAGAAAGATTTCTGCATGTACAAAAACTTTGTCATTGTGGTCGAGAAGTTACAAAAATTACAGCAACAGCTCTGTTAAATAAGAGTATAAAGTATCATAGGAAAACAGAAGACTCCTAATAAAAATATGCACAAATGGAGGAAAACTATTATCGTCCATTCTCCATATGTGTCTGCTGAAAGTTACATGTAAATGTGCAATCAATGGCTCGTTTCAGTTTCAGTTTCGCTTATTTATGTGTCGAAGTCAGTCATCCGGTCAGAGGGGCATCAACATAAACGGCTTCCACTGTCCCCACAGTGACTGATTTATGACATTTTTAATGACCAACTTACCCACTAGGTGAATCAATTACTAATGTTCTTTCTGATACAATACCAAGTAGATTAGAGCTTGGTATTACCAATACCGATAGCAATACTTTGGTAAAGTGTATTGTTTATTTTCCAAACAGGTTTGTGAAGTCATTTATGGAAATCAACATGCACTGTGCAACACTTGGTGTTGTTACATAAGAGGGATAAAAATATCTTTGAATGGGGTGAAGGCGTGTCGCAGCCTTTACAAGTCAGTCCATGCATGCTGTTTGAGGTGTGTGTGAGTGACGCATTGAGTGACCTGCTGTGTTCCGCAGAGATCGCCATCTGTAAATCTGCTTGCATAACTAGACCCAACGGCCCCCAATTGCAGTGGCCACTCTTACATAACAGAGACAGTTTATATTGTATACAGTATATTTATATTTCTTCTATCTGTTGTTATTGTGCATGCAGGTATTCAATGCAGGAGATCTATGAAGTGGTGGCAGGTGTGGAGAACTACCGCCTCTTTGTTCCCTGGTGCAAGAAATCCGATGTTATTTTCAAGCGAACCGGGTTCTGCAAGGCCAAGCTGACTGTGGGCTTTCCACCAGTGGTGGAGAACTATACCTCGCTTGTCACCACAGTGCGCCCCCACCTGGTCAAGGTGCTCTAGTTCTCACACTTGTTACCTTAATGTCTGTTGAGGTTTGTTTTAGACAGTTGCAATGGAGTTGTCTTTGTGGTCCCTCAGGCGTCCTGCTCAGACGGCAAGCTGTTCAACCACCTGGAGACCGTTTGGCGTTTCAGCCCAGGCCTGCCAGGATACCCTCGGACCTGCACTGTGGACTTTGCTGTAAGTACACAATCCAGTGTGCGTCAAAATATGCTAAGCTAGCTGAAAAATGCACTCCAAATCATTACTAAAGTAAAAAAAATTTACTTGTTATATGATAATGAGTATTACAGTATACGTATAGATATATTTTTTTCCTGTAAAAGTAATCAATCGTTTATCGAGTGTTTTTAATGAAACATTCCATGTGAATGTTCTTTTTCCAGATATCCTTCGAGTTCCGCTCACTCATCCACTCGCAGCTCGCTCACGTCTTCTTCGATGAGGTGGTCAAGCAGATGGTGTCAGCATTCGAGCGCCGGGCCTCCAAGATCCACGGTTCTGAGACGCCCATCCCCCGCGAGCTCATGTTCCATGAGGTTCACCACACGTAGCGTCGTGTATACATAAAAAAAAAAAAAAAAGAGTCAAAAACATGTCTTCCACCTGAGATCAGCAACGTGCCTTTTTCGTACAGGATTATTTTTATCAATGAAGTGGCTCACTGTGAATGCAGATTTGTTTTTCACTCTGCCTGCTTGACAAAGGTGGCAGAATCATGTTACAAGCCCCTCTCGATGGAGTTCAGAGGCCAGGCGCAGGCCAACAAAGCTTTTGTTAGAAGCAGAGAAGACCACCCATTATGTCACAATAGTTTGTCGTAATGCTTCTTTCAGTGGTACTAATGATAGCAACAAGCTTCTTGAGTCATGTTTTTGGGGAACACCTGCCTTTATTTTATTCTTATTTCTACTTTACCACATTGTTAGTTAAATGCTGCACACGAGTTGCATCTTTGTACATTAAATAGCCTTTTTTTTTTTTTGCTTTGTTCAAGTGTGCAATATAAGGAATCTTTGCTTTTAAACTAGTACTCGCTACTGGTACCCCGTCAGTCAGGATGTGGTTTAAGCGAGGCCAGCACAATTCTAACCGCATCTGCCCCACTAGCATATTTATCGTTACTTTAAAGAAAACCTCAATCACATATTTATTGTGTAAATACCACAATGAGCTGCTTAAAAAAATGTGTTTTTGAGAAAGGGATTGTGTGTTGACTGATTAAGAAAAAAAAAAAGATGTACTGACAGCATGATGTATAAAGTATTTTTTTTTCTAAAAACATTTGTGTATTTCTATCAGTTGCAGCCCCCACCCCACCAAGACAGGACAGAAATAGGTTCATCATGTGAGCAGTAAGAATAAACTAGTCACACTGTCCTTGAAGGAGACACCTTTAAAATGTCTGGACAAATTACCAATGAGACCCCTTAAGAAGACATAAGAACCCAAGAGGGCAACACATTAAAATAATTAGAATTTATTAAATAACTGAAAAATCACCACTAAGCAATGTCTACATTGTACAAAACAAAAATTGAACAATCGCTGCTATGTTAGTTTTGAGGGAATAATGTATTGGCAAAGAAAAAGCTACTCGTTAAATGCAGGTTACATGTGGAGGACATCATACATACACTCCTGATCAAAATCTTAAGACCAGTTGAAAAATTGGTAGAATTTGCATTTTGCACATTTGGATCTTAATGAGGTTTTAAGTAGAGCTACAATATGCAAAAACAAGAAGGGGGAGTGAGACAAAAAAAAATTTGGAGCTTTTAATTAAAACAAAACAAAAACTGAAATAGGTTGTTTATCAGCTGATCAAAAGTTTAAGACCACAGGCTATGAAAGACCAAATCTGCTCAAAATGTTCATTTTCTGTCAGGCATTCACACTGTCATGCCCTCCTGATGGCTAAAGCTAAGACGCTTTCTCTTTTTGAACATAGTCGGATTGTCAAGCTGCATAAGCAAGGCCTATCGCAGCATGTCATTGCTGCAGATGTTGGGTGCAGTAAAGCAGTCATTCTACATTTTTTGAAAGATCCTGAGCATTATGGAACAAAAAAGTCAAGTGGTAGACCAAAAAAATAAATCACACCTGCGCTGAGCCGGAGGATCCAATTGGCTGTCCATCAAGACACAGGGCGGTCTTCCACCCAAATTAAGGCCCTTACTGGTGCCGACTGCAGCGCAATAACCATTGCATGGCATCTGCGGGAACAAAAACAAAGGAATTCAAAGACCTCGTCTCCTTCAACGCCACAAAACTGCCCGTTTAGACTTTGCCAGGGAGCATCAAACATGGGACATTGAAAGGTGGAAACAAGTTTCATTCTCTGATGAGAAAAAACATAACTTTGAAGGTCCAGATGGCTTCCAACATTACTGGCATGACAAGGAGATCCCACCTGGGATGTTTTCTACCCAGCACAGTGGATGGGGGGTCCATCATGATCTGGGGTGCTTTTTCATTCAGTGGAACACTAGAGCTTCAGGTGGTGCGGGGTCATGAAACGGCGGCAGATGTTGCAGCGGGCTCCCTCATGACTGAGGGCCCTCGTCTGTGCGGTACCAGCTGGGTTTTTCAACAGGACAACGCTGCAGTTCACAATGCTCGCTTGACCAAGGACTTCTTCAGGGAGAATAGCATCACTCTTTTGGACCATCCTGCATGTTCCCCTCATTTAAATCCCATAGAGAACATTTGGGGATGGATGGCAAGGGAAGTTTATAAAAATGTCCATCAGTTCCAGACAGTTGATGCCCTTCGTGAAGCCATCTTCCCCACTTGGAGCAATGTTCCCACTAGCCTCCTGGAAACACTCGCATCAAGCATGTCCAAAGCAATTTTTTAAGTGATTAACATGAACGGTGGAGCTACTCATTACTGAGTCCTACTGAGAACATTTTTGGTTCTGGTTTGGAGAGTTTTTTGTTATTTTTTTGGTCTTAAACTTTTGATCAGCTGATTAAAAAAAAAAAAAAAAAAAAACTGAAATAGGTTAATTACAATCTCCACATTTTTTTTGTCTCACTCCTTGTTTTTGCATGTTGTAGCTCTACCTAAAACCTTGAAGATCCAAATGTACAAAATGCAAATTCTAGCAATTTTTCAACTGATCTTAAGATTTTGATCAGGAGTGTATGTTTTTAACAAAGGCCTCGGGTGATCTACACTGCAGGCACTCTGCATTCAATCCACAGACAACAAAAATAAGTTGAAAAATTATTTTAATTAAATCAAATAAGCCTTCACCCACATCAGCAGGGGAAAAAAACATGATAGATACATATATAAAAAAAACAAAATTAAGTAACGACAAATGACAGCAACACATTCAGAGCTTCACTTCACGCTCTTCATGATTTTTTCCTCAGTGTTATGTCTTTTAAAGATGAGCTTCACAAGATGTTTTTCCACTACAGGAAGTCATCAGGTGATTTCAGAAAAATGGCTGATGGTTGTCTTACATAACTACGTCCATATTAAGTCCCCGATGTGCAGTTGTAGGATTGCAAGTCATGTGGTCTTAATTGTTGGAACGACCCACAGAGGGCTCAGTGCCTGTAAACGTTCACCTGACGTTCCTGCAAGGGAAAAAATGTTGTGGCTAACTTGGACATGTTTGTGCTGAGAAGTTCTCCTCAGATGCATGGCAAGCTGATGCTGGCTCCTCTGGGGAAGAATTGCCGACATCCTGGTGGTTGGTCAGTGAGTTTTAAGGGGTCAGAGTTTGGTGGAAATTGGTGCAGGAGTCTTGGAGGCACCACTCTGTCCTTTCAGTCTGTACAGTTGTGGAGGGAGGAATGCGGGCTTTTAGAAACCCATGCCACCACCCATGCCGCCCATACCACCCATACCACCCATGCCGCCTCCAGGCATCTCCTTCTCCTCCTTGGGGATCTCTGTGACCACAGCCTCAGCGGTGGAGAGCAGGGAGGCCACACCCGCAGCGTCCAGCAGTGCAGTCCTTACCACCTGTGGGGAGAACCTCGTCAATCACATCACAGGTGGACCAATAAGGGCTTTGGAAAGTAGGAGAAGTTTTACCTTGGTAGGGTCGATGATGCCCTTCTCCACCATGTTGACGTACTCGCCCTGCATGGCATCGTAGCCCACCTCAGGAAGGCCCTGCAAGATCTTCTCCACCACCAGCGAGCCCTCCACGCCGGCGTTCTTGGCAATGGTCATTGCAGGGATGCGGAGTGCCCGCCTGATAATGTCCACACCTGAGAGTAGAGTGGTTAAAAACAATAAAATAAAATTTAAAAAATAAATAAATAAAACATGATAAAAGTAGGGATTGTTCCCTGTAGAAGTTATGATTTCACTACATGGTGACAACCAGCAGGAACCCTCGATGTACTAACCAATTTTCTGGTCAGTGTTGGCGGTTTTGAGGCTGTCCAGGGAAGGGATACAGCGCAGCAGGGCACAGCCGCCGCCTGGCACGATGCCTTCCTCCACCGCGGCCCGTGTGGCGTTCAGGGCGTCTGTCACGCGGTCCTTCTTCTCGTTCACCTCCACGTCGCTTGTCCCTCCCACCTGAGAGAACAATCAAAATTTAGTGCAGTGTTTGTGACAACGGAGTCTTTTCCATCGGACACACACACACCTTGAGCACGGCCACTCCATCAGAAAGCTTGGCAAGACGCTCGTTGAGCTTCTCCTTTTCGTAGTCGCTGGTGGTGCTCTCCAACTGCTCCACAATCTCGGCCGCCCGCCTCTCGAGGTCAGCCGGCTTGCCGCCTCCCTTCAGCAGCAGTGTGTCATCTTTGGTGATCTGCACCTCGCCCACTTTGCCGAAGTCGTGAGCCTGGATGTCTTCCAGGGCCAGACCAAGGGCCTCATCTCCAAACACCTGAGGAGCAAACACACAGATATAGCTACAATTCTCCTTTCATGTTCAATGTCAGACAGACAGACAGAGACAGAGACAGAGACAGAGACAGAGACACAGAGACACAGAGAGACAGAGAGAGAGAGAGAGAGAGAGAGAGAGAGAGAGAGAGACAGAGAGAGAATGGACCTACAGTGCCCCCGGTGGCGATGGCCATATCCTTCAGCTGGTTCTTCCTGTTGTCACCAAAGCCTGGAGCTTTGACAGCTACCACCTGCAGCCCCACTTTAAGCCTGCACAGTTAAAACACACAACTTAATGCAGGGGTGTCCAAAATAAGGCCTGCGGGTCAAATGCGGATGCCATCCATTTATAACATGCCACTATCAAATCTTAAAAATATGATGGATAATGGCTAGCACATATGTTCTTAAGTGTTTTGTAATTCTTAGTTTAAACACTAGATGGAGCTACTGTCTTGAAGAAGGGCAGCGTGAATAAAATGCTGTCATCATGAGAAGGAACCTTTGTGTGAGGAGATATTTCCCCAGCAGATCGCTCATTGATGAAGGCATTCCTTCAAACAATAACCCACAACCTCCCAAACTGAACATGTTGAAGCGGCCACCTGAAACACCAGCTAAGTCAGCAAAAAAAAAAAAAACCCTTGGAAACTCATCTTGCTGGGTTAGCTTAGTTTAGCAGAGCATGCTATTGCAGCTGCGTGTGTGACTTAGGCTATATGTGTTTACACCGTATTTCACCGTTTAATGAAGCGATTGGAATTGCATCAGTGACTACGTCTTAACCACAAGCACGAGCATGTTGAGGATTTTGTAGCAATGTGTGCAGAGGCTGACAACCCATTAGAAATGTTAGCAAAGCTAGTGGACAACCTTACTCCCCTTCCATCGGGCGATGGCTCAAGCCGCGAAACAGTGTGCTGAGTCTGGGCACAGGCTGGTAGGTACCACAACATTGTTAACCTGATCAGCTGGGTTTAACTTTGAGCTAATGTTTTGCACCATAGTTGTTGCTGTAGTAGTAGTAGTAGTAGTAGTTGTTGCAGTGACACTGGCAGTACTTTGGAGGAACAAATGCAAATCATTCAACAACTCATACTTTAATAAGCAGTCAATGCATCAATGCTTCACAGTTAAACTAATGCGCAACAGTTTTTAGTAGAACTTGTTTCTTCATTTAGACCGAGGGTGTCCAAAGCACATTTTGGGGCCCTTTTTGTGTGGCACACGTAAAGAGAAAAGACTTGAAAAAGTCTCCCTGCCTTAATGTATATTAAAAAAAAAAAAAAGTGGTTGTGCAGGTGTGGTAACCAAACCTGTTGAGAACCAAGGTGCTGAGGGCCTCTCCATCCACGTCCTCGGCCACAATGACCAGAGGCTTGCGGTGCTGGTTGGCGATCTCCAGGGCGGGAACAATGCTCTGCACACTGGAGATCTTCTTCTCGCTCAGCAGCAGGTAAGCATCCTGGAACTCACATTTCTGACCTGGAGGAGCAATAGTACATTTAAATGCCACGCTATCGACAAGAAGCCACAGGAGGTTGTTTTCTGGTTACGTGGAGTGAGCATTTCTTACCCTTGGCAGTGTTGATGAAGTATGGGGAGATGTAACCACGGTCGAACTTCATACCCTCAATGACCTCCAGCTCATCATGAAGAGTCTTACCATCCTGGAACAGTAATAAGAACCATCAGATTAATCTTCCTCTACCCAATTAACCGCAGAATCTCCTATATTGCTGTGTGTTTGGTATCCAAAAGCAAATGGCTGCCGGGGTGTAATAGTTGTAACATCCTGATGTAGTTTTTTTTTTTTTTTTTTTTTTTAAAATGAATTCCACAAGTAGCTGCATTTGAAGTCTCGTGAGAAGCTTCATCTACGTCTGCATGCGCTTTAAAATGTTGCACATTTAGGAAAATCAATGAGGAGCATGTAGCCAAATATCCAGCCTACTGATGTCACTAACCTTGACAGTGATGACTCCTTTGCGGCCGACTTTCTTCATGGCGTTTGATATGATGTTTCCGATCTCTGTGTCGCCATTAGCAGAGATGGTGGCGACCTAAAAACGCAATTATTGTTTTATATAAAATAGTTGTTTCCCATAGTTTTCATTTGCAAATGCTGACCTGAGCAATCTCCTCGGGCGTCGTAACGGGCTTGGAGAGCCGCTTCAGCTCATTTATGACATTCTCAACAGCCATCATGACGCCACGGCGGATCTCCACGGGGTTGGCGCCCTTGCTGATGGTGTCGAAGCCCTCCTTGGCGATGGCCCGGGCCAGCACGGTGGCAGTGGTGGTGCCATCACCCGCCTCCTCATTGGTGTTGTTAGCCACATCCTGCACCAGCTTGGCACCAATGTTCTTGTACTTGTCCTTCAGGTCAATGCTCTTGGCCACCGTCACGCCGTCCTTTGTGACCTTAGGGCTTCCCCAGCTCTGCTCGATGATGACCGTGCGGCCCTGAGAGACATTGATGCATGAGTGAGGTCCAAATAGCAAACTGGATGACAAGAGGATTCACTCTGCACATTGGTGACGTTAGTTTCATGTTGTATTGTACTGTATTGTATTTGTACCTCATTTATTGGACGTTGGATATTCATCTCAGTCGTGAATTTCACGTTAGTAGTTGAATAATTGGCCCCGTAGCAACAGCAGTAATTCTCCCTCATTGTGCCCGGATTGCTCTCATGGTGCGGTGAGCTCGTACGGGAAGAGTGTGTTTCCCCAGCGGACCGCTTATTCACAGCAGCATGTCCTCACAAACACTAACTGGCCGTCTCCTGAACTAAATATGGTCAAGCCGGCGGCAACCAGTGTGTGTGAGTGTGTGTGAGTGTGTGTGCGTGTCACTCAGGCTGTGAGTTGTGTTTTTCATGTAAAGCAGCGTTTTAGGTTGGCCGCTGACTTTGTGCAAGTTGTGTGTGAAATGGGGACAACAGCCACGGCTTCTAGAGGCACTCGCTAGCTACAGTATCTCACTTAGCCATAGTCAAAACATATTTTCATTACACTTCCAGGCTTCAAAATAAAACCGGCACACATCCTGGCTAATAATGGTAATAAAATAAGGGTGTCATAAAAAAGGCTTACATTAATAAAGCTATTACAATTGCATCTGCAATTTTATTTAAAAGCGCTTGACATTCCAACTACAATGTTAAATATTCTTGAGAAATTAAAGTTAATTGCTTTTGTACTTGCATTATTATGCCATAATTCATTTAAAAAATGGTCTCAAAAAATGTTGTCAATATTGATTGACAATAATTTGTTGGACAATTATTGTCCAGCAAAATTTGTTATCGTGACAGGCCTATACCGGTATATAAAAATGATCGCCCAATGCTAATAAATACCTAAATTATACTCTAATTAAGTCACTCACACTGTACACAGAACACAGGAAGGACGTAAAATACAGTAATAAAAAGATTCAACCTAAGAATTAATTGAAACTATAATAAAAAGGAGAACTCCTTACTTTTATCCCTGTGGTTGTCGTACAGGCCTTCCTACCTTCTTAAAATCAAGCTAATCTGAAAGAATAACCTGTTATCCCAAATGTCCTTGTAACATAGCACAGAATCCGTGACTCATCTAGCATTCAGTAACATTCAATAATCTTTATCCTTTATGATGGCCGTGTCTCCTGAGCTTTTTATGATGTTCATTTTCACTTCCATGGTGATGGCATTTTGTTTCTTTGGCGGACTGCGGATTGGGAGATATAATGAAATCCACTAAGTTATCTGCTAAAATAGGTTATTCCTCCTAAGTGTGGCTGTGCAGGCACATACTGTATTTGTCCACCCAGCACAAAGCCTGTGTACTGTAAATCCTCCACCCTTCTTTTGCATGTTTTGTTGCTTTTCTACTTGAAGACGCTCGCAGTAATGCCACTCGTCTTCTGCGCTGGAGCGCCACAGCAATCTTGTGTGTTCCACAGCGGAAGACGATGCGAGCGTCTTCATCACATACACATGAATGCACAGGCGACAGTGCGCAGGGACAAATATATCGCCAGGCGTTTTGTGAAGTCTGATTTTTTTTTTTTTGGAGGCGGCATTTTTATGATGCGAATGCATTACTCTTTGAAAGCATATTGTTTTGAGAAGCCAAACTCGTTACTTAAATGGCCCCAGCAACTAAGTGAAACGTTCCTCGTCACAGATCTCAGACCAGAACTGGACTCACGGGACCAAAATCCGAACCAAAAAAAATCCAAACTATCCCTTTAAGGGGGTACCTTTGGGCCCATGGTGACAGCAACGGTATCGGCCAGCAGGTCAACACCCTGCAGCATCAGGGCACGGGCATCAGCTCCAAACTTGACGTCTTTGGCGTAGGAGCGCGTTAGGTGAGGAGCCAGCCCCCTGCACACTGGCCTCACCTGCTTCATGACAGTGGGTAGACGAAACATGTCTGTGGAAGGGGGAGGAACAAGGTGCAAAGAATGTCAAGACTGGAGCAAAGTCCAAAAACAATCATTCTCCAAAGCCAATTGTCCCCCCCCCCCCCCCCCCCCCACCACCACACACACACACACACACACACATACTGTGAATTTCTCTTGGAGATCAATAAAGTATATCAAAAGGGCAAGTGGGTTACAAAGTGAACTCCAAGTGTCCACTGGTGGTCTGAAACCCTGCAGGGAATGAAGGGAAGGCTGTATGGATGGGTGAAATTCCACTTTAAAAAAGGGTGTACTCACATTTCACCATTCGTACAGTACTGAACTTGGGCACAATTACCCCTCCCTCTCTAGGCCTGCGCTCACAGTTAGCATTCGTGCTCTGTCTGTTCACTTTTATACAACTGCAATTTCCGACTTTGTGGACTATTTATACTTATTTCGAGCCATTCTGATTAGTCCTATTGTGCAATAATTACTTACGAGAGGAGTGATCGCATTAATGCAATAAAAATAAAAATCACAGATGAGTGTGTGCACAATGGCTTTTGACTTTGGGATTATGTTGGGTCATCCATTCTAATTGATTTTTATTATGAAATGTGTCTTGTCATTAAAAACTTGCAAGGAGCGATCCAATTAGTCATTCAATGACTCTGCCCTTGCCCACTTCTTCCAATCCAAAGGAGGGGACATGCGGCAAAAAGGATCAAAGCGCACGCAGTAGCCAAAGGTAGTGGACTTATGGAATGAAGTGGTTCCAAGTGTGATACAATTAGCATAGCTCAGCCTGAATTATGCTTCTGAGTAATCACTACAGCATTCCCTCTTATGCCATCTGGATCCCTTTCATTCATCGCGTGTTGTGCAATTCGTCACCAAAACGCTAGGAGCGGTATTTTCTGTTGAGTAAACTCAATGCAGCCACAATATTTGTAGACTATTCAGCTTGTCAGCTTCCTATGTTGCGATTGAACAATGGCAATGTAAGAGAGAGGGAAGGTTATTGGACCTGGAACTAATAGATGTATTACCAGAGTTGCTTTTATTGCAAATGTTATTCTAAAATTGGAGAAGGCGGCATATGCCTTCAGGCTCTGAACAAGTCGTACACACTTTAAACAAAAAAAAAAAAAAAAAAAAAAAAAAAAAAGTGCACGTCAAGGTACACGGTTTTGCGAGGGAGGAGCGAGCCGATGTAGCATACACTGGCTCGTCAGGAGAATAATCCAGTTTTAGAGTAAACCAAAGTTCCTGTTAAATTACTGTTAGGATTTCCAACCCTTAATCCCTTCAGGCATTTCCCTTTGCTTCTTGTTTCTTATACAAACTTCGTCAGTCACATGAAAGTGATGCTGTCAACAACAGTGGTAACAATCAAGACAATCATATGTTCCCAAAGGCATAATGAATAAATTTAGTTTTTTCCCCACCCCGGGTAAATATTTAAACCCTCTGGTGTCCCTAAGGACTTTTTTGTCCTTTCAGGTACATTTTTGCTTGTTTTTTTGGTCATAACTTTGTGTTACTCCATATGGCATGACTTTTCCTAAGTTTTTTTTTTTTGCTTAGATCTCACCAACTCTTCACCAACTTGAGTTTTAATAAAAAATACCAAACATGTCAATATTTTAACCCTCTAAATGCCCATTTGATTCAATGAGGTTACTGTTTTTGCTTAGAAAAATAAAAACAAAATGAGTTATTTTCCATATAATAAATGTTAGGGGGCTAGGGCTCTGTCAAAGATCAGGCTTAACTACACATAAGATTAGTCAAATTGATTTTGACGCTTTACTTTTTTGCAGGGTCAGATTCCAAACTTCCCACCCTTTCGAGTAACTAGAGAACAACAAAAAAAAGAAGTTCCATTGATTTCCATTATAAGCACCATTTTTCAACACACCATAATTAGGCAAAAAAAACATTCATATTCTAGTTTCAGGGTTTCATTTTGTTGAAAAGTAGTCCAATCTGTCATATTTACCGTTTAGAAGAGATTGCACAATTTTCACACTGTGTTTCCAACTGGAAAACCCCCATTGACTTCCATTATACACACAATTTTTAAATGCAACGTAATTAGATATATATAAAAAAATCATGCATTAAAATTTGTCCAATTTGTCATATTTACTGTTTAGAATGAGTTCGGACAATTTCCACATTGTGGATAAGTGTTTCCTGTTGGATTTTGTGACTGGTGAGTTCTGATGGCAGGCAGGGCTTACTGATGTAATGGTCCATGATGACCATGAAACATGTGCAGTTGGCATTTCGTGCTCAGTGATGATAAAAAGTCATTCGTGCATCCTTAGCAGAAGTCTACACTAGCCTAGGAGTTGTAGGTAGTTGCTTTTTTGAAAAAGAGTATCTATAGTTTTGATTATTTGCTAAATATAGTACACACAGTACACACGCATATGCATGCATCATAGCCATGCCTGCACATACGCACTAAGCACATGCATAGACCTCATCGTTTTCCATATCTTCATTTATTCATGGTGGTCTACTATATTTAGCGAGTAATCAGAACTATAGATACTCTTTCAAAAAAGCAACTACCAACAACTCTAGGCTAGTGTAGACTTCTGCTAAGGATGCACGAATGACTTTTTATCATCACTGAGCACGAAATGTTTTTTTTGTATGTTTTTAGAGCAGTTTTTGGGAGTAGACTGTCTTGTAGGTCTAGGGACCACAGAGGGCTAAAAGCAACCGTTTGTTTAATTAAGCCCTGCTGTTGTGCGTTTTAAAGATGATAGTGGATGAGCAGACTGGTCAAAATGTGAGGCTAAACATCACATTGCTAACCAGCCACCACACGTGTTTTCTGTAGGGGTCATGTCTCACAAGGTCATGCACTCACAATGGACTGAATCCCCATCTTTACTACCCTGATGAGCGACTATTATCACCTTCTTGTAGAACTATCCCCAACTGGAAATTAATTTTAAATTTATTTAAAAACCACCCAACCTTCACATGATGCTCACATGTTGCTAGACAATTGAATTAGGTTTCATTTTGAGACAGTAAGGACATTGCTAAGAACAGTCTTTTAAGAGTACATATCCTTCATTAAGTGTGCATTTGCACATAAGTGAGGTTAGCAAGAAGCAAGTTAAGCTAGCTCGGAGGTACGAATATTGCGCCACATTTTTAACTCTATAGCATATCGCGATAATCCAGAGCAGTATAAAAGGTCATTGTGTTGGTAGAAGAGACTTAAGAGAATGGAGCCACTTACTTGTGTTGTGAAGAGCTTGAAGCGGCGAAAAGATGAGGCACGTCGAGTAAGACGAGGTGATAGCACGACTGGAGGTGAAGACTGTCCAGATGGAAGTGCACATGGCCTATCACATCCGGGTACTTAGCCGGCTTCCCCGGGACTCTGAATAATATAATCGCAGTCATTAAAACTATGATATACCTCATTTATATGGAAAATAAGCAATTTTTCACCAACAGTCTTTTTTCATATTATACAATTGATAATCGTGTTGTTGTATTACATTGCTGTCTTGTAAAAAGAGGGGAGTTGATACATAAATGCTCGTTCCGGGGCCCACGCTTCCAGAAATTTCTCATGCGCTATTGGAGGAAAAAAACAGAGGTCAAAGTTGACATTGTGCAACATTACACTATGTTGAAATTGGTAAAAAAAAATCACAACATATTGTCGTAACATTTCATTCCTCGATTAAAATACTGTTATTTTAGACAACCTTTAGTAGTGTAACATATAGTTTATTTGGCTTTCGCTTGTAGTGTTCTGGAATTTCCTGACACTTGAGTAGGTAAATGAAGGACACACGGTACTGCGCATGGGCAGAAACCTTCTGGACTTTTCCTCACGTGGAGAGAGACACATTCCCCTTGAGTCAGGTTGTCGCTAGCAACTCTCCAGGTGTCACTTCGTCGACTACCAGACGTCACACATTAAGTCATGGTAAGCTTCAAACAGCTGTTATGTGTATACTTGTAATTTATGTAAAAAAAAAAAAAACCTTCGCCATTTGTTGTAAACCCTCGACCGCATGCTAGCATATTTGCCGGCTAGCATCTGTCAGCTAAGTAGTTGGTTACCAGTAGCAGCTAGCCAAGCAACTTCTGATGCTAGCTTCCTATACCAGTCACATTGGCAAGGTCACGCAGCTAAGAAAACAATGTGAACTATATATTTTTTAACATTGTTCAGAAACATTGAGAAGTGCATACAGCTGAGGCCTAACCTATAGGTATACTGTAGTTACATGCGGGCGAATGAATGAACACCGTTGCATCCGTGTGTTAGCGTTCATTCATATTCACGAGCTACGGATTACTTAATAATCAAAGAAAATGTAATATGTCTCTTTGACACAAATTAGTGTCCTTAAAGGGAAGTGCATAATGAGGTACACATGATAAAATGACTTACGTTTAGAGGTGAAAATCTGGTTAAAAGCAGTTGCAGTGTAATACAACAAGAATTTAGTCAGTTTGACTTGCATTTGAGTTATTTTCATGTTTTCTACTCGGCACTTTTAATTTGTAGAAGGGAGACACGTGGTGTTGAGATAGTACCTGTCAGTGCAACTTGAATGCTGCTACTACTACTACTTGAGCTATGAGTTGAGCTTGAGTTATATTTTGTTATGTTAAAGTATGAGGCTTTGGCGTGTATGTTATGTTTTGTAACTGGGTTCATTCCTTCAAATTTCTGCGTTTCTTTTGGGTATCAGGAGTATTTTATCCCTGAGATAAGGGGTCCTCGTCCTTTACTGCAAACAGCAAACACCCCACTCTTGATTACTTTGTCTATCCACAATCAAAGCTAGCTATATCAACTCCAAACACAGCAGTTTTACAGGTACTGTCAGTGTAAATATGCCTCGTATGGTCCACATTGTAATGTTTGAATGCAATAAAACCCACTGTCTTTTACAAGGAAGGCATCAAACTAGAGAACCTTCAACACCCACCTCCCTCCTCCACCCCCAGATGACCTTGAGTCAAGGTCGCTTGAACATTTGCTGCGCCCAGGCAACCACTTTTGGTGTTTTAAGCCTCACTTACACCACTGCAAGCTGATGTTCTTTATTCATCTGCAGCTTGCTAGCAAAAGATTAAATGAAGACAAGCTGACTTTCATTTGCACTCAATTGACTTTGCAAAATTTTTGTCTCGTGACTCCCTTCCCTGTGTGTCCATCCCATCATGTTTGTCATTCTTTTAGACGGATTTGATCTTTGATTACTTTTAGCCAAAACTGTGCTTGTGCATTTATAACTACAACGCAATAATTGATATATTATTCAATCATTATTGTAATGACATTGCAGATTACTGTACATTTAATTCAGTTACAAAAGCTTCATGTTGGAGGGGGAAACACAAGCTCTACAAAGCCCCCTAGTGGTCGTAACGTTGCTACTGTAGTTTAGTTTTTCAATAAGAAAGTTATGAGGAAAACACTGTAATGTTGCAAGACAAAAGTTGTACATTTTATTAGAATGAAGTCATATTTTGAGAAAAAGGCAAAATAAAAAACCTCACCGTATGAGATAAGGGGTTACTTTTAGAGGAATAATCAATTTCTTTTTTCATTTCTTTTTTTTCCCAAAAGTTTATACGAAACCCTCTGAGTAAAATACAATCTCGACACAGCCCCACAGTGGTCTGTCTTGGTTACTCTGGGTTTTTTTTTTTTTATTTAGTAAAAATGTAGTCAAATAATTTGTTTTCCTTTTTCAGGCCTTCAGAAAGTTTCTGCCGCTGTTTGACCGGGTGCTGGTGGAGCGCCTCACTGCAGAGACGGTGACCAAAGGAGGCATCATGCTGCCAGAGAAGTCTCAAGGCAAAGTGCTGCAGGCTACGGTGGTGGCTGTTGGACCCGGTTCTGTCAATCAGGTTAGAATGTCATTTGAGGTCTTGGCCATGTTGGCTGTGATAAGATATATAAACAATCTTTGTGGGTTTTTCTTTTCCTAGAAAGGACATCTACAGCCACTCAGTGTGAAGGTTGGAGAGAAGGTCCTCTTACCAGAATATGGTGGAACTAAAGTCAGTCTGGATGACAAGGTATAGTGTCCCTTTTTCTTTTTCATCCATCTTTCTTAAGACGTCTGCTTTAATACTTTGTCTTCTGCCTACTTAGGACTACTTCCTGTTCCGTGATGGTGACATCCTGGGTAAATATGTGGACTAAATCAAGATATGGAAGAAGTCATCCCCCTCTCACCTTGAGAGAAGAAATCATGTCTTGTTTTGTTTTTTTTTTTGTTATGCCAACTGTATATAATTCTAACCACATTTTGTAACAATAAAAATGATTGCCATTGGTGTTTGTCTCATGTACACTACCACATCTAATAATCAGCTATTTGATTTTTTTCAGTGTTTATTCACTAGCAAAACAAGCAATTTATAGATAATGTTTTTAATTATGCTGCAATTTATTTTGAGTTTTTGGAAAAACAAGATAATTGAGTCTAAATGAACATTGTTAAAAGTTCTGACTTGGTAGAGCGAGTTCGCCAGAGTTAACCATCAGTTTGATTGCATGAAAATGAGGGATCTTTTCAACGCACAAATGTATTTTTAAGAAGAAAGTTAGTTTAATGTGATAGATGCCATTTTTTCTCTCGACTGGGCATATATGGCAGGAGCTCTGTTGAAGATCGTGGAAATTTGAACTATTTTGGTGCTTTCCTGACTACACTTCACAAACACAAGATCAGCACTGCTTGCTGAATGAACGCCGAAGATGAACACTGACTCGGATAAAAAAAAAAAAAAAAAAACTCCAGGAAGAAAATAGAGCATTATGCAATTATATAAACATTCTTCAGGATGATATGAAGGCACTATTGAAGGATAATGCTGCCTTTCGGAAGAGGAAGAAGAAAAAGAATCAAAGAAAAATATCACTAAGCAAATTAAAAACTTAGTTGACGAGATGGATTAGAATGCACGAATGAATGATGTGATCCTCCAAATTACACCCAGGTCAATTGATGTTCCTTTAATAAAGCAACAGATTGCTAACTTCCTACAATCAAAGGAGGTGGACATAGATATCAACACTATCGACCCTTGTGCCCCACGGTATAGCACAAACAACACCACACCTGTCATCATTGTTAAGTTCACCAACAGGGAATTAAAAACTGCACTGCTGAAACAGGGAAAGAAGCTGAGAGGCGCAAACGTCTACATGAATGAGCACATGACAAAACGCAATGCCGACATTGCCAAGAAAGCACGAGACTTGAGGAAGCAGGGAAGGATACAAAGCACGGTAAAAGCTTCATCAAACTAAATGGAGGACCAGGAGAAGCAAGAGTGCTTGCCGTCAAAGATATCAACGATCTGGATACATATTAAAGATCTTATTACTATGACAATAAGGATAATGGAGGATATAACAGAACCAAAATGATTTTTGTCTCAGTCCCCCTTCTTGTTTTTGCAGATTGTAACTCTACTTAAAACCTCATTAAGATGCGAATTCTAGCAATTTTTCAACTGGTGTTAAGATTTATTAATAAGCTCTGTTTCTCCCTTCTCCTTTTCGGACATGTGGAACTGTGACTTGTAACATGAAGCATTCAATGTATACTGTATGCATGTTCGAAATAAATTAAACCATAAACCATTTTGAAGAGTAAACTTCAATGTATTTTGTGAATTGTTAAATGTATTTTTTATGTAGAATTATTAATTGCAATTGTGTAATTCACTGGTAGACGAACAGACAAACAAAATTGTATGTTGGTAATGTTTAAGCGTAACGCGATACAATACAAGCCAAGTATTTGGAAAAGTAAAGCACTACAATGATTTCAATGCCGAATCTATCGACGATATCGCTGGTGTTGTAAAATGATGGTACAACACAGTGACTGGCCCACATCCGGGTATTCTGTCGAGATGGTCATGGCGGAGGGTACTGCAGTTCTCAGGAGGAATCGGCCTGGAACCAAGGCGAAGGTACATTCTGAGCCACTGGGAAGGGACGAATGTTGCTTAAAACGAACAGCCGACTGGATGTGATATGTTGTTGCTCGACGGGTATTCTTTTACCGCCTGTCTTTGGTCGAATTTGTCGGCCTCGGACTTCACTGTAGGAAGGCCTGAAACCGGAGCTAGGCTAGCTGACGTTAGCATTGCCTACGTCTAGTTGCGAGACTGGCTATACGTCGGTGATTGTAACTCATTTGCCTTTATAAAGGAACGTGTTAGTATAGTTAAGTAAAAAGGTTACGAATAAACAGTATTTGTTTGTTTCACCGACATTAAACCCCGTCTGTTTGTGTTAGCTTTGCAGGAAGCAGTCATAGCCCAGTAGCTAGCCTGCAGCTAGCTTCTCAATCGTGAGTCATGGCCGAACGTAACACCACATTCAGTGAACGTATTTATATATTTATCACATTCGTTACCTTTTGTTGCAAGTTTGGAAGCATGTGTTATTTTGTGAAGTAAACACGTAATTTCCCCACCCCCTTGTGTAGGACTTCTACAACTGGCCGGATGAGTCATTCGAAGAGATGGACAGCACCCTCGCTGTTCAACAGGTGTGTGTGCATAAATATATATACAGTACAGTGGAACCTTGGTTTAGCGTCATTAATTCGTTCTAGTGACTCTGAAACAGACGCTAACCGAATCAATTTTTGCCATCAGAAATAATTTAAATCTAATAATTTACAGAAAGCCAAAATTGTTAACGCAAAACACAAAAGTTTTGGGAAGTTTTTTTCAGCAGCCCACAGTTGCAAAGCTTGTTAGTCAGTGATCAGTGATGTTAGGACAGGTATTTGTAACACCTATTTGTGTTACAGTACATCCAGCAGAACATTCGGTCAGATTGCTCCAACATTGACAAAATCCTGGAGCCCCCAGAGGGTCAGGATGAGGGCGTGTGGAAGTATGAGCACCTCAGGTATGAATGTGTGCTATTACACTGTATACCACAGTTTTATGTGGTTGCTAAAGTAATTATGGTCATGTCTGATTGTGGTCTGATTTTTAGGCAATTTTGCTTGGAGCTCAATGGACTAGCAGTGAAACTGCAGGTAGGTGCACCTCAGACACACTTTAAATCTCTGATATGTGGCTTTATCGACAGTGTGATTGAAGCACTTTCCTCATCAGCCTGGGCAACCACAATTCGCACTTCACTTTTCATCTCTTTCTCACTCAGAATTACAGTATTACTATAAGTAGAGGATATTTTGAGTAGAGCTGCAACGATTAATCAATGAATTGATTATCCAATGAATTGACAACTATTTTGGTAATGGATTAATCATTTCATTTACAAATGTACTGTAAATATACTGATTTCAGCCTCTCAAATGTGACTCTTCTTTTAAATTTCCTTAGTCATCCATGAAACCAGACCTATAATCTTTGCGTTTCAGGCAAAACAGGGTAGTCACACTTTGGAAAAGAGCAGTCGACATTTTTTCCTCTTACTGATATCTTCCAAAGCAAACCCCGAAGAACATTCCCACGCAAAGTATGGGATTTATCCACTTGTATTGTGCATCGGAAAATGCAGACATTTATACACAAGTCTTACCGTGCGTACATACAAAACCTAGTGGTAGAACAGTCCATCCATCTTCTATGCCACTTATCCTCACTAGGGTCGCGGGTATGTTGGAGCCTATCCCAGCTGACTTTGGGTGAGAGGCAGGGTACACCCTTGACTGGTCACCAGCCAATCGCAGGGCACAAAGAGACATTCATACAATTTAGAGTCACCAGTTAACCTAACATGCATTTTTTTGGAATGTGGGAGGAAACCGGAGTACCTGGAGAAAACCCATGCACATGTAAACTCCGATTCGAACCCAGATCTTCTAGATCTTCAGACTGTGTGGCCCACATGCTAACCACTTGGCCACCGTGCGGCCTGTGGTAGAACAGTGAAACTACAAATAGCTATGCCTGTCCAGTGCAGGCCATATCATCTTGCTACGTGCTTCACAACTTCACCATCAAACAAGGCACCGCCCCTCCCCCCAGAGCAGATGAGCCGAACACAAAGCCTGCCCGTAAAGTTGATTTATTTGTTATTTCTTAATTACTGGTGATGCACATGTAGCAGTCTGTGCCAGTGACTTGTTGATTTGCAGTAGAGTATTTGTGATGTTTGTCAGTTGATATTTTTTTATACTTAACTTTCTACTTCAATTTTGGTATGGGAGAAATTCCTCACATCCGGAACACATTTATTGCAACACATGAGTACAAGTTTTATTTATGTCTTATATGGCTTATTTTCTCTGATTATATATACTGTTTTGGGTAATATGAGTGCAAAGGTGACTATATGGCTGTTGTTTCATGTCTAGAAGGCTCTAATATGTTAAAACCCGTATTTAGGAGGTCTTAAACAGGTTTTCTGTGCTCTAACTATGAAAAAAATTACATTTATAACGAAGGAATCCGACTTCATGGAAATTCACTTCTCACCGTCGGGTCTGGAACCAGTTAACCGCGATAAATGAGGGATTACTGCTGTAACACAAGAAAAAGTCGCTATTTGATTGTTTGAGAGAAAAAAAAAGTCTCTAGAGGGCTCAATAAATACGCAATAAATCTAGCAACAAAGTTGCTAAGTAGGCAGCACTGATCCATATTGCAAAGTTGTCTTATTCTCTGGCGGACCATGAAGTGTGTTAAGAAGCAGAGTTATGATGCATACTGTAACCTACTGTGCGTAGTTGTAATGACAAGCTACATTCACAGAGAGTTCCATTACAATATATGTTTACAAGCGACAGCGAAAAGGTAGTTCCAAATCTTTGTGTGGTGGCTTGCCCCAAATAAATGAATGTATGTCCAACACTGTCATTAAAGATAATATTTAACAAAACATAGCAAGTTGAACTGAGCTTTATTTATCCTCTTAGTCAAAATCAAATGTCCAAGGCTGCTATTGAGTGATGTTGATGTTCCTGTCAGAGCGAGTGCCATCCAGACACGTGCACCCAGATGACGGCCACCGAGCAGTGGATCTTTCTATGTGCCGCTCACAAGACTCCTAAAGAGGCGAGTCCCAGGCCCCGTGTTCTTGCATGTAAAAATCAAATGAATTTGTGCTATATTATTAGAGACACTAATTTTCTTTATCATCTGTAACACAAAGCTAAGATGATGTTTGTTTTTTTTTAAATAGCTTAGCACATGCATTGGATTGTTTTTAGACTCCTTAATCCATTAAAATGCATTAAAGTGGGCCCCTGGCATTGTTCAACTTTTCTGGTGGAAAAAGTTTATATGTTTGGTGTTGTGTATTTGATGCATTTGCAGTGTCCCGCCATCGACTATACCAGGCACACGCTGGACGGAGCTGCCTGCCTTCTCAATAGCAACAAATACTTCCCCAGCAGGTTAGTTAATCTCCTACCCTGTGTCCATCACGCTAGTGATTGTACGCAACTTTTTATTTGTGCTTGCAGGGTGAGCATCAAGGAGTCATCGGTGGCCAAGCTGGGCTCGGTGTGTCGTCGTATCTACAGGATATTCTCACACGCCTACTTCCACCACCGCCAGATATTTGATAAGTATGAGGTTCGTATGGACCATGGACAGGAATAGGATAAACTAATTTGTAAAAGGAGAAACTCACCAAGTCTTTAAAAAAAAAAAAAAAAAAAAAAAAAAACCCACTAAAACTACTGGTGTGTAGATATCCCTACAGTGTTCCCTCGTTCTATTGCGGTTCACCTTTTGCGGATTCACTGTTTTGTGTATTTTATATATATATATATATATATATATATATATATATATATATATATATATATATATATAATATAAAAATAAATAAAAAACAGGGAGCCTGGCCCTTTTTAAGAAGAATTGCATTGTGGGAAGTTGTGTCTATCTCTTCCCTCTCTCGTCCGTCTGCACCACCCATTGTTTTCTGCGTTCCGATTGGCTGTAGACCATTGTCAATCACTCTCCTTCCATGCCTCGTGTGTCATCGCTAGCTTGCTTACTAGCTTGTGACTGAATCTTCGGTTCGTCTGCAGCAATATGTTTTAACAAGGATACAAAAATGCTACAATACAGCAGAACGGCGCCAGGACGAAAAGGCACAGCCACAGGAGAAAAATATGTGTGAGTGACTTAATTTCTTGTCCTACCTGTAGGTTGATCAATAAATTCAAAAGTTGGCTACTTCGCGGATTTCATTTATTGCGGGCTATTTTGGGAGCCTATCCCCCATGGTAAACAAGGGAACACTGTATAACCGCTTGTCACGAAGCTACTTGTTGTTATTAGGGCTGTCAAAAATCACGCGTTAACGGCGGTAACTCATTTATTTAATTAATTACGTAATTTTTTTGTGTGTAATTAAAGCATGCGCACCAGAGCAAGCACGCCTCTGTTATGACAGCATGGAAGCACAGTGGAGCGTCCCCACACAGTAATGCTGGACTAAAATGAACTTAAAAAAAAAAAAAAATTCCCCGCCGTGAGCCTGAAAATGGGAGTGCGGTTAATACACGGGTGCGGTTTATACACTGTGCTTTACGGTAATTGTTATGCATTGTGGTAGAATACTAATACTATCGTATTGTGAAGTACACGTCCCCCAGCTGATGGTGGTTGTCAGCCATGTTTTTAGCCTTTGAGTGGAACATTTTGAGTTTGGCCCTTGTTTGTTCCAAGTGGGGTATTTCCAGTTTTGCAGCAGACTAGAGCAGATGAGTGCAGTCCAGTTCTGTAGGTGGCAGCAATTTGCAGTGCAACAATAGAACTGAAGAAAATTGTAGACTTCTGGACTTATCTTCTTCACTCCTTTTTAATTGTGAATTGCCACCACTCCAGTTAGGCCCTCCACTTATGTTATGTAGCCAAAATGGTAACGACTGAGGGTGGATAAGCGCCATCGCATCGCGCCATCTTGACCTGAAGACAGAGTGTACTCAATGAAGAAGGATGCTAACTTCAATGACTGCGCGCAATCATCATAGTCATCATCACATCTTTCTTTTGGACAGAATGAAACGTTCCTGTGTCACCGCTTCACGCGCTTCGTGATGAAGTACAACCTGATGTCCAAGGACAACCTGATCGTGCCCATCCTGGAGGAGGAGGTGCAGAACACATCGTCAGCCGGCGAGAGCGAGGCCTGAGGCTCACCGTAAAAAAAAAAAAAAAAAAAAGAAGAAGAAAGGGAGACAACAGAGAAAACAAACTATAGACAAACACATGACATCTATTCCACACTACTGTACATACTAAGACTCCTGCCTGGTAACTGTTCCATAGTCACCTGTGTCTACGAAAAGAAACAAAAAAAACCACCTGCAGGACCATTTATTTAACTTCTTTGTTTGTCCAAAACCCCACGCTGTCGCACGTCTCCTTTTAGGGAACATTTGATCTTTTAAGCAGCTGGATTTGCAAAAAAAAAAAAAAAAAAAGAGTAATCACAGTGCTTTATATTGTTGACAAAGGCACACACTGACAGCTACCCCCACCCCCGTGTAAATAAGCCCCAATCATAACCTCTCTGTTAGGTCCCGTTTTCTGATGGTGCTTCACTCTTTTTCTACGTCTGCTTTTGTTTGCATTGTCTTGTTTAGAGGGGAAGGGTTTTTCGGTGGCTAGAGGGTGGGGGTGTCCCAGCCCCTATTAAGTAGCTCAATAAATACGTTTATTTACGATGCTACGAAGCAACAAAAGTTCCTGTGCGGTAGAGAACATGTAGTTTACTCCCAAGTGAGATATGATGTCCCCCTGTTTATAGACACGCACCAATGTCAACGTGCCCAAAAAGGCGTCCTCATCGGCCATGTTTTAAACCGACCGAGCGCCACCTTCCTTCTATCGCCTGCATTAACTTATTTTCTTAATCCAACCCACTTTTTTTGGTTTTTAAATGGACTAAAAAGAAATTTTGTTACTGTCGACATTTTCATGATGTCTGTTAATAAAAAACGTATTATTCTGGATTTTGCCTTGGAATGTTAATTGGCATGAAAGGACAAATGATGGGGTAAATAACACCTGTGTTTATTTCAGTAAACTCTTTCCACAAAAGGAAGCAAAGATACAACTCAAATGACAGATGGAATTACAGAAATACATCTGTTTTAAATGGCTTTTTCACTGCAGTATCCACATTTGGATTAAAAAACAAACCCCGAAAGGAACATTTTCACAATATGGAAGAAAACTGGGTTGCATTTACCGTGTCTCTCTTTAGATCATAGATTACTGCTGTTGGCTTTGTAACAATGACGCACATCATTGGTTCTCAAACTGCGGCACATGTACCTTTGGTGATAGGCTGGTCCCATCATGGTAAAGTACTGTATATATTAGAAGAAACTTAGATACTTCAGACCCCCGCCAGGGTCTTACAAGTCAATTCACTCAACATTTCCAGCAGGCAGACACAAGATGAGATGTGTAACTGTACATGTACTATGTACGATATAGTATAGTGAATACCTGAAATTGTTTCTTAATGTGTAAAACGGAGTTTTAAAAATGTTTAACTGTGAAAGACATTATAGGGTTTAGAGTATCAAAAATAGGCATTGGGGGGGCTTTTTATGGTTTATTCACCTTTTTTCACCATTGACAGGTGGTCTTGAAACGCAATCCCGACGAAAAACGGGGATCTACCGTATATTAAATAATCGTACAAATCAAAAGATTTGCTGAAATTGTAATTCAACCTTAAAAGCGGTGGTACAGTACTTGCAAAATATTTTTATCGAGCTACTTGATGTAAAACGTGACAAGCGTTGATTTAAATAACTTTTTTACCCATTCATCATAAGGACAGCCAGTACCATACACACTTAATACTGTTAAAACGTTTCAAGTTAAGAATACAAGTATACAATTTTCCAACATGTCTTGCTAAATCGAAGAGTTAGGATTCAAGAGGTATTAATCAAATTAAGGTGTAAAGTCCCACAATTTTGCTCCATATAGTATTAAAATGAGGTTTTTAATCATCAAATCTGCTCTTCTTAGTCAGTCTGTGATGGCCTCCCACGTTCCAGGAAGGTAAACAGGAGGTGCTTGGAATGTTTCAAGACATTTGTAAGGGTGACCGAAAACCCTTGAGGACACAAAAATACTATAAAAGAAAGCATCTAATTGAAGATAGAAAAGGACCACCAGATTCCATGCAGAAATGTGTGCATACTGTTAAGTGGTGTTGTGCATAAACCTTCTGTAACAATGTTGCTTGAGCACCCTCAGCAGTGATCTTTTTCTCATTATGGCTTCTGTTAAAAAGTGCTTCCACAGGAGCGTGATAGTGAGAGAAATGTCTAGAAGATGTGGACCTCCATCCAGGACCTCCTGAGCATCAGTCCGCAGAACAGCATCACATGCAGGTGACCTCTGCTTTCCCCTCCTCGGGATCGAAACCACCCTCGTCCAGGTGGGACAGTGAGTTGGGGAACCCGCCTCCGAACACCGGGAAGCCCCCGATGCCTCCGGCCACAGGGGAGAGCTCCTCTCTGGGTGCGGTGCTGCTCACAGCCCGGCTCAAGGAGCGGCTGGCCACGTCGCTGTGCACGGACAGGATCTGCAGGTACAGTGGCTTATTTGACACATTTAAAATGTAAAATGAGACCCATGCAAGAAATGTAGCATTAATTAATAATTAATGCACATTTTGCCAATTTATGTTTATTATTGGTACAATAGTGCCTCCTACTGAGAGATCTTTCTAATATTTTGGTTATTTAGCTTCATGAAGGCGTGAAAGTGTTATCAATCATCCCTCAATTATCCCTTAGTTATTGTTACTTGTAGTTTTTAAGGCTGCATTGACTTATACAGCCTGGCCGCAGTTCCAATATAGGCCACCAGGGTGTAGTGGAGTCAGTAAATTCCATGTTCTTACCTGCTTCCTCTGTTGTACTGCAGCCTGATTCCTAACGGGCCTCTGAAGAAACACAACCTGCTTGGTGGCCAGATTCCCATCACTAATAAGAAAACAAATAGTTAACATGCAGGCAAGAATAACATACAGCTCACCACCAAATTGCACCATCTAATAAAATCCAATCCAAAATTCCACCCTTACAAAGATAGGAATGCTCCGTAATGGTATTATTCAATAATATTTTTAACTCAGAGGTTGCAGTTTGCAGTGTTAACTGAAAAGGAGCATTATTATCAATTGAAATGTACTGGTGGGCCACCGAGTGTATTTGAGTTATCTATAGACAAAAACATTATGTTTGTGTTTGTTTACCTGTCATGGCGGATGATGGGAGTGGGCAGCACACACGTGAGCAGCCATCCAAACTCAGCCAGAGTGTGAAGGAGTGGCCCGTAGTCAGTTTTCACACTGGAACCCTGCACACAACCCTTGCTTAATACTACAATACATAAAATAAATCCCAATAGAATTTTAGACTATATGTTCGTACATCACCTGATTTCTTTTTTTGTTGTTGCACGTTTGTCACACTTAAATGTTTCAGATCATCAAACAAATTGAAATGTTAGTCAATGACAACACAACGGAACACAAAATGCAGTTTTTAAATGAAACCTTTTATTATTAAGGCAGAAAAAAAATTCAAACCAAAGGGCCCTGTGTGCGCCCCTCAGGATATTTACTTTAAGCACGATATCAAAGCCAAGCATATCGTTGACATCGATATAGACTGGATGTGGGCTGTATCTCCCTCATCCCTGCATGCAGGAGGAGGAGGAGGGGTGTAGCAGAAGCCCGGTGGCTCCAGTTGAAGTGACAGCGTCTGCGGTGGAAGAATTAGTCAGCAAGGAATAAGCGGAGATACTTCAAATGCAGAGCATCAAAAAATCTTTTTCACCAGCTTAAAACTTGGCACAAACACCAATACGAGGAATGTGTGAAGCTGTGTGTTGTCTGCCGCACTCCTGTTGGTCTTTCACTTGTATAGATATGGTCCCCGTCTCAACAGTGGAAAAAACACCTTTAGAAAGCTGCTGAAAACGATGGACTCACGATGTCCAGCGAGCTTCGCAGTCACAATTATTTAGCAGGAGACAAAAAACACTGCTGAAGAAAAAAGAACATTAAGGCTCATCTCAATTTTGCCAGAAAACATCTTGATGATTCTCAAGACCTTTGGGAAAATACTCTGTGGCCTGACGAGACAAAAGTTGAACTTTTTGGAAGGTGCATGTCCCATTACATATGGCGTAAAAGTAACGGCGCATTTCAGAAAAAGAACATCATACCAACAACAACATGGTGGTGGTAGTGTGATGGTCTGGGGCTGTTTTGCTGCTTCAGAACTTGGAAGGCTTGCTGTGATAAATGGAACTATGAATTCTGCTGTCTACCAAAAAATCCTTAAGGAGAATGTCCGGCCATCTGTTTGTGCCCTCAAGCTCAAACCAACTTGGGTTCTGCATTAGGACAATGATCCAAAACACACCAGCAAGTCCACCTCTAAATTGCTGAAGAAAAACAAAAAGAAGACTTTGGAGTGACCTAGTCAAAGTCCTGACCTGAATCATATTGAGATGCTGTGGCATGACCTTAAAAAGTTGGTTCATGCTTGAAAACCCTCCAATGTGGCTGAATTACAACAATTCTGCAAAGTTGAGTGGGCCAAAATGCCTCCACAGCGCTGCAAGAGACTCATTGCAAGTTATCGCAAACGCTTGACTGCAGTTGTTGCTGCTGAGGGTGACCCAACCAGTTATTAGGTATAAGGGGCAATCACTTTTTCACACAGGGCCATGTAGGTTTGGATCTGTCTTCTCCGTTAATAAAAAGGTTCATTTAAAAACTGCATTTTGTGTTCATTTGTGTTGTCACTGACTAATATTTCAATTTGTTTGATGATCTGAAACATTTACATGTAAGTGTGACAAACATGCAAAAAAATAAGAAATCAGGAAGGGGCCAAATACTTTTTCACACCACTGTATATCAAACTCCAGACACCCCGAAATATGTGCCCTAATTGTTGTGAGCAGTGCAGCATACACAAAAAATTTCAGTAACTTACAATATATTTATTAATATGGACATGTTTTCTGACCTCGATGACGGTCCACTGTTCCACCACAATGGTGTCATTGGCGGGAGGGGCGGTGCTCTTCTCTTCGTACACGAAAAGGCCCTCCAGCGACCGTGGCACGGGCTCTCCTGAAACACGGAGAAAAATCATATCGTTACTAAGACACAACGCGGACATATTGACCAGCATTCCGCAATGCCACGGTGGACGAGAGATCTTTTAGAAGTGGTTCCAAAGAAGGCCACGGTTTTGGACATAATCCTCAGAGAGAGCACTCTTGTGAAAGAAACAGGAAGTGAGACGGTTCTAAATATAAACACAGTGGACAACTGGAGGGATTGGTCGTAATCACAACAGGAAGAGACGGATTTTGGAAGCATGAATCCATTTTCTTTAGCAAACAACAATTGGATGTTCCAAAATCAACAATAGCGCCATAGGAGGACGAAGACGCCCAACCTTTAGGAGTGTCCCAGTAAACAAAAGAGTCCACCAGCGACCAGCCTCTGCGGTAGTAGGCCGCCGTCAACTCCAGCCAGTCGGCCTCCAGAGCACTGACCACTTGACCCTTCCTGGCCACACGCATCGAGAGTGCCCCCTGGTGGTAATGGCAGGCCAATGACTCCAGGGGGGCACAACCGGGAGCCCAGGAGTGGAAAAAGACCAGGAGTCGCATGTCTGGACAGAAAGAACAAGGATGGGGGTCCAATCGGATGGACACCAATAGAACATTGGAACAGAGGACATAATGAAGGGAAGTCCACTGACCAGGGCTGTACGTGTTCTCCTCCAGCTCTCTGTCTCCAGGTGGGGTGCGAGGAGGAGAGTGAGGAGGCGAGCGACAGGCCCTTTTGGGGCTGTGCATCCTGCCGCCATTGCTCACTCCGCTCACCTGCTGGAGGACTGAGCCAACGAAGCGAACCCCTCCTCGGGCACTGCTATTCACCTTCCAGAGAGACCAAAAAAGACACCACTTCACTAATAGTCCAGAGTAGGGAAGGCCATAATAATGTGTGGAATCGTTTGTTGATTAATCATGTCATAAAGCTATGGAGGCAAAATGGAGTGCACTACTTGGTTGCAACCAGTAGGGGAGCTCTTGAGTCATCAAGTTGTCTGTCTGAAGAAGTGCAACATGACTTCAGCTATGGGAAGTTGAGCTACATCCACAAAGATCTCCTTTATGGCACTACTCCTCAAAGAAGTATTATTCTACCCAATACAACACTGGCATGGAAACAGGAGTTCAGAACATGCAGAGAGAGATATCCCATTTCATGTACAATATTTTCCCTATACTGCATCAAGGACATTATAAGATGACCCTATCAAGACCTTGGCACCCTGAATCTTAAGTTCAGTTTGTGTTTTTGTTTGAGGGTTTTTCCTTGCCTCCATCACCCAAGGGCTGGTTCATGTGGTCATGTGGACTGTGATTGGTTGTCTTTAATGTATGAAGACCGTGGTTCCAGACCTACTACACATATAAAGTGCCTTGTGATAACTTCTGTTGTGAATTGGCGCTCTATCCAACAAATTTGACTTGACACTCACCCTGTCGATGAGCGCTCGAACGGTATCGCCAGTCAGCGAGTCCCCGGGTAGCGGCCATTCCTCCACCCTCAGCATGGGCACGCTGTGACACATGGACGCCGTCTGATGACTGCAAACAACAACATTAAAAAACACAAATTAAACTACCAACATCAAACTTCTAGAAAGGGTCTCTAGTTTTTAAGTGTTATTCTTCTTCAAAATTCTGGCCAAAGGAGCTGACACTTTGTTTTCTTCACATTTCAAACAATTTCACCATTGGTAATAACGCAAATAGACCTCAACCTATTGGTTAGTCATCCCTGTTGTCAAGTGGCTTTCCAGCCAATAGAAGGGAGCATTTCAGTCAGACAATAGTCCTCGCCGGCGTGACCTTCTTGCATAGTTTTGCATGAAATATGCAGCTGTCTCCATCAATCATTCATGGATTTACTCGACAGTTTGCTGCTCAATGGGGCAGCGCAGTGACAGTGCACGTGTGGTGGCAAAGAAAGAGCTTTCGTTTAGTTTTTTAAATTTGCAGTGAGCGTTGTTGGCTTACCTCAATCTGGGCCGGGCTAGGACGGCGCGGTAGAGCAGGCTGAAGGGGAGCGAGCGTGTCCGGCCCACAGACAGGATAATGGGGTGCAGGGCCGCCAGGACGTAGCCTTGTGTGTAATACGGCTGCAGGGCCTGGGGCAGCTCGGCCAGCGAGGATACGTACTGCACTGTGGGACGGCTACCTGCAACATGATTCGGTGGACATCGCCAGTTTGTTACCTCAGCCCAATATGAATTGTGATACCATTTTTTGCAACAAACCATAACATCATTCATATAAGCAACAGCATGACAAGTGTAACACGCATGACTTTCACAGCTGAGAAGCTATACCAACATTTTCAAGAGGTAGATACAGTCATGATACTTCAAATGCAGCTACTTCCTCATTCCTGCAGCCATAGCTCCTAATGCCAATGAATTTTCTGCGCGGGGGTTGGGGAATACATTGCGTTTATAAAAATTGTTGTTTATGTATGTATGTAAAATGTATGCAATAAAAATGAATATATACTGCGATCAATCGTTTTAATCATCGATAGATTAATCAACAATCCAAATAACGGTTAGTTGCAGCTTAACAAAAAACTACAAATGCTATTTGATGCAGTTAAAATGCTAATGTTAGCTCTGCCCATGACCACATGACCACACCCCCGCGTAAACTTGGAAGCGACATGCTTGTTTTCAGTGCAGCTCCTCCAAGCTGTGGTCAGCTAAAGCATCATGGAAGACCTGGGCTTAAAAAGTAGTTATATCCTAAACTAGCTCCGCCCCCTTCAGCTACTGAGCCCAGTGGACAGCTGTGAGACCGCCAGAAGCCCAATGAACGCAGTCAAGAAGCAGCCGGGCAAACAGGGCTACAGTTTACTGGCATTCCTGCGGGATCGAACACCCCGCCCTGCCCCTCTTAGCGTGCGGATATACAACAACAACAACACAACATTCCTTAGCTGCACAGTGGACACAAGTCACTTTTACGACGCCTCTTGTTACATTTTAGCACAAAACAGGCTGAGTTAAACCCTGGAAAACTAGTCTAAAGTCGAAACAAGGCTGTATTTAATGTGTCTCTTGAGGACCATACGCACGCACGTGCGCGTGCACACACACACACACACACACACACACACGCACTGTGTTTTGAGTAGCAACACCCCCTCCCATCCCTCTGCCACTGGTTGTGTCACCAGCACACTGAGGCCTCTGTTCAGAGCTGTGAGGGACCAACAAAAAGAGACAGAGGACAAAGTAAAAGCACTGACGGAATGGCAAAGAGGCGGAAAATAAATAGAGGTGGGAAGCAGAGGAGGTGGGGGCAACAAGAGGAGTCTCATGAAGCCATGACAGATAGACGAGGCAGAATGGGGCCAGGGTTTGGGGTATGGAGCAAAACAGGCAGTTCGAAGTGAGGTTTTTATGAGGCCATTAGTGAATGGGAGAGTTTTAGGACGGTATTAGGAGAAATATGACTGGCAACAAGCATATCAGTGACACAGGGAAGTGTAAATAAAGGTTGCGGCAACTTACTACATGCTAACAAGCTCATGTCGCTTCTAGCAACCATCATATTTAGTAAATCGGATGAAAATCAATACAAATGGGATTAATAACATATTTTATTGTTTACTTTTTTCCCAGTTAGCTTGCTAACTTGCCCCGCCCTGTGTTCTGTGTTAGCATGCTAACACTAGTGTTAAATTAAGAGCTGTTGACAAAACCTCGTATTTTTATTTATTTAATCCACATGCTTAATAAATTGGTTTGTTGATGCAAAGTAAACTATTCAGTCAAATGTGTCCAGCAACAAGCAGCTGAGGAAAGAAGTGGCACAATGTACTATTAGCAACAATTGCAGGCCACAGTTTTGAGCTATATACTAAAAATGTCAGCGTGCTATCGGCTGCTAGAACACAATGCAAACATAATTTTGAATTGGATTAAATCCAATGGTAACAATGGGATTTGTAAGATTTGTGATTTGTTTTTTTCATATTTTGTCTACTACTACCACTACTACTACATATTCACACCTGCCGCATGTTAGCTTGGCTCGTCAGCATGGATGGAGCATCATAGTTTAAAATTTTATTTGGTCAGAAATCCAAATAAATAAATAAATTAAAACACTGGTCAGGGTGTCAATAAATTAACTACGCAATGAGAAATCTTCCTGGCAACAAGCTTCTCTGGAAACAACAGTTACAAATTGAAGTGTTAGCAGAAGCCACCGCTTTGAGCTACATGCTAACATGCAAACTAACATGCTGTTTAATTTAACAAAGTCAGTAGTAAAGTTATTTCTACACCGTTTGAATCCGTCTGCTCGTTTTGTCATACTTTTTTTCATGTTAGCGTCTACCTCACCCATTGGCCTTGAACACCAATCAAATCAAATCAAATGTTTCCCAAATTAGAAATCTGCCTGGAAACAAGCAGTGTAAGAAACAAGACTGACACAAACACTGAGACGTGTCCAACACGAGCCTTAAATACCAAGTGTACTGTAGTTGACGGAGTATCTAGTATCCCAATTATTGTGTCAAGGAGCTAATGCTAATATGCTAAACCGTATTAATGTACCAATTTACACGACAACTCTACATTATCCCGACATCAGACGGAGATCGGCGGGGACCGTCATCCACGTGCCCGCCGGCCTTTGTCAGATTTAATAAATCAAAATCCCGACTTTAATCTGAAATAATCCAGATGAGCAGATTAGGCAGAGATTATAGAAAACTGCACTCATCCCTGGAAATGATGATAGACACACGTATACAGTAGTTTCATAAATGGGACAGGGAACGTTGGCCCCCATCGATATTCTGTACCTTCCTGACAAAACGTCAAGAGACTTTTTATTATGCGGGTTTGTGGTATTTTGTGTTGGTGAGTGTTTGTTTGTGGAGCGAGAATAAATGGCGACACACTCCAGTGGTCATGTGTCGTCTGGGTCCTCTTTTCTGTGTTATTCTACAAGACTATTATTGTTTTTTTCAGTAACCTCTTTGTTAGTCACTGCTATTAATGGGCAAGAAAAACACAGATGTGCACTAACTGCAGTCCGTCTGGGACTTCTTACCAGGGGTCAAAATCGCTAAAAAAAGGAACCAAACCAAAACAATTTTAGCATTCTTGGATGGGTCTGTGAAACATAAAGGCAGACCTGTAAGATTTGTGCATTATTTATAGTGAAGAAGTACGAAAAACACACTACAGGTTCTCATGAACAGAGTAGATTTTAATGAAATTGATTTTAAATAGTTGTTGTTGTTTTTTTATCCTAAAAATATAAAGGAAACAAACCCATTATGTATGTATTTTTTTTAAAAAGTTGCCATCAAGCCTATTGGGCATTCAATGAAATCCTTAAAAAATAAAAATAATCCCAGAAAATTATTGTCATACATACCTTTTTTAAAGTATTTTTTCATTTAAAGAATAAAAATCATACAGTATATTGATCTACTGGTACCATCCATTCTTTTTCATTATTTCAGGTACTAAATATGCTTCCTTGCCATACACCATCTTTGTTGTCATAGTCAAACCACAGGTCAATCATCATGCCATTTAATTTCGACCCAACTAAATACAAGAGTAAACAACTTTTAAAGTCCTTCTGACCTGGATCTCCTCACTCCATTGAAGCCACGTTTCTAGGACGCTGTCAAACTTCTCTTGCGCTTGAATGTGGAGATGGAGCAACTAGCGCCCTCCCCCAACCCCCTCGTCTCGGCTCCCAGAGCTCCCAGTAACCCCATTCTACATGCACCTCGAGGAAATAAGAGCACATCAAACCAAACGTACGTCATGGCCTGACATGCTGAGATGTTCTTGTACAGGCTGAACAAAACTTTATGGACAATAACATTCACAATTGTGAGGCATCTGTCAGCCAGATGCACCCCAGCCATGTGGTCACATGATTCTGAATGTTCCAAAAATGTCCCTCAAAATGGACAAATCTTTCCAGTACTTCTTTACTGTGAAGCCACTTCAGTCCCTCTGAGCTTGCTATAGCATCAGACAGCTTTTTCATGGGGCTTCCAAACCAGACTAGAACCACTACAGAGACCCTGGCTGGACTCTAGCTAGCACAGATGGCGCCTTTGCTGCCAATTCTATTGGTTTTATATCAATTTCGTCCATGCAACATAACCGGATTTGGACCCTGTCCACTGCCTATGTCCAGGTTGTGTACTGCTTATCGGGTGTACCCTGCCTCTCTCCCAAAGTCAGCTGGGATACGCTCCAGCATACCCCCGCGACCCTAATGAGGATTAAGCGGCGCATAAAACGAATGAATGAATGAATAAAATATTAATTTTTCAGGTGAATGCTAATGTTTTATGTTATTTTGAACATGCAATAGAAAAATTGCACATTGCAGGCTTACACTTGCACATTGCAACATGTCAGAAAAGGAGTAGGATGATGCAGATTTTATATGATCCTGCACCTTCTCCCGTGCTCGAGCATGGCATGGAGCACTCGCGAGTTAAGCAATACGGACTTTACGTGTCTGAGGTTAAGTCATGTTTTATTTGTGGGGAAGGGGTGTGGGTGTTCCGCCAGTGCTCCTTAAAGTCGCTAGTTTTGCAACTTGAAACTGTTTTTTCCTACATGCGAGCAGCCAGTTATGAGCCATGTTGTGTCGTTATTGTGTTTACACGATGGTCTCCCATTCATAACCTAATCACCATTTCCTTTCCAAATGGGTCACACGGCCACCAGCGGACCTCATGAAGGGATTAGCCTAGGGAAAAAAAAAATAACCACACTCCCCCCCAGATTATCACTAAATTAGATTCCATATCATCACAGGTGTTTGTTGTTTTTGCATTTTGATGCTTAGAAATGTGTTGCCACTAGCAGTCAATGAATTTGTGTGTGGATTACTACTACTTCTAGCCCAGGCAAGGGAAAACCTCTCCTGACCTATTTCTCTATAGGCTAAAAGAAGAAGGAGCCTGTTGCTAGGAAGAAGACATCCTAACACACTTTAATGAGCTCACATTTAAAGCAAGGATGCTAACAGCACCCCAGTGGTGGCCTACACACTCAATTCACTTGCACTTTACAGGCATCACAAAAATAATATAAAACAGTAATATGCCTGGGAAAGATGTTGTGGAGTTTGGAACTGTAGAGTGATCAGGAAGTAGGACCATGCCATTTTTCCCAACCAACCATCAAAGAAAAATAATAATAAAGGGGGAAGAAAATAATAACACTACTATTAAATTTGAATAAAATTTAAAATAAACTTTCCTGAAATATCATGAAATAAAATTTTGCACAAATCACAATAAAATCTTTTTTTTTTCATTTGAAAAAAGGTCAATATTAAACAAGACTCAAAGCGCACTCTTAAAGTAATAATACCACCCACCAATCATTTAGCAACACATAACATTACAGTCACATTTTAACAGCAACATCATGCTCGGGTAGCCTATCCGCTGAAGAAAACCAAAAAACATACAGCTCCCCCGTCTGTAGATGACTGACGGATAGTTGACTTTATTTTAAGATGTGTAGCGAAGCCTGCTTTCCCCCCTCTTTTCTACAAAACCTCATAGTGCACTCTATTACTCCTAATAATAATAATAATAATAATAATAATAATAATTGAAATATTGAATTCTAAAGTATTCCAATTTGTGTCCAAAAGCTTGCATTCGGGGGTTGGATTCGTGTAGTTTACGTCTTTATTTTGCAACAAAAATGGAGGGATTGGAGGATGTCGCTGTTAAAAATGTGCTACACAGCAGACATGGCATAAGCCTAGAAAGCTGAAACTGATAGTTGAGCTTAAAAGAACAAGTGCTGCTGTGGGGCAACTATAGAATCATATTTCCTACTGATCTTAAAGTACCATTGTTTAATTTTCTAATCGATTCTTGGTACTTGCTGTGGTTGAGTAAACAGACACCCGTGGACACATTTATGGACCCACACAAAGAACCTTTGCCTTGAAAACTATGTGAATTTCTTCTTTAGGTTTGGCGTTAAAAGTGGAGCATTTTGAAAAGAAAATACCTTCCAAGCTGAAGTCCAACAGGACATAATCATAGACGGTCTCAGTCTTGGTCTCCACTTGAGGTCTCTTCAGCGTCGAGTAGATCTTCCCGGGGCTGCTGTCCTCCGGGTTCTCCAGCTTTCTCAAGCCGCAGCCCATGGCCTCAGAGGCGGGCAGAGAGCACCGGAGGAGCCACTAGAAAACCCCCAAAAAAACCCAAACAAGTTTTTCTTGAGACTCCACCCGCGTCAGCCTCTCCGGGCGAGGCTCACTTCTGACGGGATGCGGTCATCCTTGCACGCGGTGATGGGGGTCCTCCAAGGGGAACAACACTGGACAATAGAGGCGAAACAAAGACAGCCGTAGCAGGTTTGTAATGACTTCTTGTCCCGCTGTGGGATGTGACTGTGCAGCGTGGGGAGGCGGAGTGGCGTGTTCTTGCCTTGGAGAAAAACTTTCCCAAGGACTCAAGACTGACAAAATGACTCAACGTCCTGTTATGCTTTTCAAAATAAGAGCACTTCCTATTTAACTCCGCAAAAGCTGATTGGATCATGTTAATACTGCTCTTAATCAACAACTCTTAATCAATCATACTGATATTGATTGTTTTTGTCTTTTCAGACGAAACTAATTACAATGTCAAGCATTCTGCTTTTTTAGATGAAAATCTGACGCTGCATTGAAGTAAACGAAAAGAATTCCAGGAATGAATGAACATTTACGACAGTGATTTTTAAACTTTTTAGAGCCTCCTATGCAATTTAACATTTTAACCTAAAAAAAATCAGTACATCAAATTGTAAAGCAATTTGGATCATTGTACTAAAAGAATGTATTTAATAATACTAATTATGATAGCAATGCATTAACGCTTATGAGTATTTTTTTAAATGATACTATTATTATTTATTGTCATTGAGCAGTCACCCAAACTATGAAATTTAGAAAAGCAGCATCTGATAGATGCTTAAAAGTATAAAATGTTTAAAAGGCACAAGCAAACTTAAAATAAACATTGATAAAAATGCAAACAGACCAACAGGTAATAAATACAGTATTGCACATTTTTAGGTATTACTGTCAGGTCTAAAATCAGTAACATAACCTACAATCGGCAATTTGAACTGAGCTGTAAAGAGGTCCTACATTTTCCAGCTTTTCAGATTTATGTATAGCAGACCTATCACTCTATTTATTACTCGGGGAAATAAAAAATAAGAATTGTGTATCTAAACCGGAGTAAAGCAGCAAAGGGAAGATTTTTTTGTTTTCTGGGGAGCTAAAGACCTACCACACGGTCATTGCTCCTCTGCTATCGCCACGTCACGGACAGCTATTTTGTGAACAAAGCGCAGTTCGACGTCGGATTCTCTAATATTGATCCATTTATATCCAACATCCAATTGTTTTTTTACTGTTTACTGATAACCATTAGGACTTAACTGTTGGGGTGGGCGCGTCTCTATGCAGTTGAGTGTTGGCAACGGGTGGGGGTTGCCGACTCTCGACCCCTGACCAATCACAACAGAGCAGGCATGGTCGGGCAGGATGCTGTGGAATCTGAACATGTCGGCCAAGGGGAGAAGAATGCAGATTTTTCATGTACACAATTTTGAGATGTATGGAGTATTTTATATATAAAAAAAACTTCATGTAGTGCCCCACTGGGATCTAATATAATTTTGAAAAGCTCCTGAAATGAGCAGGATCGGGCCCCTTTAAGGACCACTGAAGCTTAAAATACTGCAATTTCTGTCTGAAAGTGAATTAATATCCATCTAAGTCATTATTTTGACTGCTTCTGTATAATATTTAACAATATTTAACATTTGATTTCCAAAATGTAAATTAATTTGCCCACTAAGTATAAATATAGTGAAGAATCATGCAACACGAGGGACCAAATTCAATACAAATCTCTTAAACTTGACATCCATCAGGTAAAATATAATAGTAGCACAGTATTACCAGTCAATACCAGTCAATGATATGACTGCACATTTGCATTTAATCAGAGTGTTTGGCTTACTGTAGTCTTACTGACATACACTTGAAGTTAAGTGGTCCAGTCAGTCAGATGTCTCCCACCCTCAGCCCTTCCACCCTCCCAAAGTGGGCCATCTGCCGCTTTGTGAGTGGTCCACTCACATCAGGAGCAGTAATTCAATCAGTGACAGAGGCTCAGGATTTTATCTTTGAGCTCTCGTATAGCCCAAACCCAATGACTGTCTGCTGCCTCTTATCTAGTCAGTCATCACTGAGCTACAAGGTGTGCAAAGGTCAGCGATCCTCATGACCTCAAATCTTGATGCCACAAGCTTATGCCATATTCAAAGACTGCAGGCCTCAACCGAGGTTGAAGAAAAACACTCCTTGGTTCACAGAAAATGACATGAATGTACCTTTTTTAAATTCCATTGTGACCCAAACAACAAAAATAAATGAAATTGCTGTATGTACGTTTGTTAGTTAGCAAAGTTACTTCCTCATTCATGCGAGATAAATTCACAGGCTTTTGGACACACAAGAAATATTGTAAAGTACAAAAACGTGCATTAAAAATGGGAGTAAAATAAAGGTGCTGCGCAGAAATTGACTTAAAGCACTCAGAATCACAGTGGTCTAGTGGTTAGCATGTTGGCCAACACAGTCACAGTCTGGAGATCGGGAAGGCCTGGGTTCGAATTTCCCTTGGGCATTTCTGTGGGCATTTCAGTTTGCATGTTCTCCCCGTGCGTGCGTGGGTTTACTCCGGTTTCCTCCCACATTCCAAAAGCATGCATGTTAGGTTAACTGGAGACTCTAAATTGTCCATAGGTATGAATGTGAGTGTGAATGGTTGTTTGTCTATATGTGCCCTGCCATTGGCTGGCGACCAGTCCAGGGTATACCCTGCCTGTCGCCCAAAGTCAGCTGGGATAGGCTCCAGCATGCCCCCACGACCCTAAAGAGGAGAAGCGGCATAGAAAATGGATGGATGGTCAGGACTGTTCAATTGTCACATAGCTGACTTTTTTATTTTTAATTTAATTACGGCATGTTTATTTATTATAACATTTCATCCACAAAGAAAGTTCTATGTGGTTGACAAGAAGAAAATATGAAAGTGATAAAAAGTTTACTTGAGTCAATGGATTTTATTTTATTTTATTTTAATTTAGTTTATTTTGGTTTAATTTATTTCTACTTGCAACACTGGATTGTTTTATTTCATTTCTACAAATTCCCTGGAAACCAGTTTAAAGACTGGGCACGGCGCAGTTTTATGTAATTTTATCTAATTTAGTTTTATTTATTTTATTTTATTCTGCTCTATTTTATTTCATTATGTAATGTTTTATTTGTTTTTTTTTAATCTTATTATCAAGACAGTACAAGAGTGTTTTATACTCCAAAAAGGCAGTTAAATATTACCACAACAATTACCGTTTATTAAAAGCAGACATTGAGCATTTCATTACGTACATTATCAACACATGTGAATTTGGACCAGGTAGTTTTTAAACAAGCTTACATCATCACCATATTAGTCGGTTTAATTAAACACAAATTAAATATAATGCAAACTCACAGTGAGACTCAAAGCTAACGACACCGCCACCTGCTGTATTTACTGCTGCCAGGTGGTCACACACACACAAACACACACAAGGCCATTATTCCGTGTGCATTCATATTTTGTTTTTCTTTCTGATGATGTGCAGACTTGTTTCAGCCAAACAAAGGAAGAGGAGGGAGGGAAGGAAGCGTCAGGCTGAATGAGTGGCCAAAGAGGAAAGTAAGGAGGAAACACTTAAAAAATAGACTGTGTGGAGTGTACACTTATAGTATATTTATATCCCTTCGCGCTTATTTGTATTGTTTTCTAAATGGGATGGTAGATGACTTACAACTGTCCTTTCCTTGATTTGTGCGTACACGGCCTCATCTAGTGGTAGTTCACAGTCACAGCACCCTATCCAAGTACACCTCCAGCCTAATGTATCCAGTATTTGCTTTATTAGCAGGATTCCTGCCTTGGTTACTGAGAAATTAACGAAATTAATGCACACAACATTCCTATGTTAACAAGTTTGGAAAAGAAAATGATGGATTTGCACGAGAGGTTCACTGTTTCTTGTCCATCTCGTCCTCTAACGTTTTTTATTGACCTCAATTACGTTGGAAATGTTGAAATGATAAATTAATATCAAAATTAAGAGATAATTATATTTAAATACTTTGATTTGATGAATTTTATTACTGCGACACTACAATCGAGTTTTGTAGTTTTTTAAAAATTTGATTTATTATAAGATTTTTGTTATAAGGTTTTAATTATATATATTTATTATAGTGTCTTGATAATTAAATAAAATGATCAAGACACTACAATGGTGTTTTAGACTTTTAAAACAATTTAATTAAAATATTTTGATGGCGTTATCCTGTATCCTAGACTATTCCCCACTGTCTAATTCATTTCTAGTATTTAAAAAAAAATTAATCACAGCAATTTTCTTTTCTTTTATTATTTGTATTATTTGCTTTTGTATTTCACTCATGAAGTGGCCAGCGAGTATATTTTTGTGACGTGATAATCGCACTTGTGTTGATTTACAAGAAATTCATAATAACGTCTTGTGTTTGCAGTGAGCGGGTAGTAAAGTCATCAGAGTAGGCTCTCGGCTGGTAAAGTGGTTTGGTTTCTAAGTACGATGTATTTTATAGCCGCATACTGTATGACCAATAAAAGCAAGCAAAGGGAGTCATGTTCTATTCAATCTTTACATAAAGAATAGAAAGAATAACACAACCTCTGCTTTTAGCTGTTACTTGTGTCAAGATTCTCAGGGAACCAGCAGAGGAATGCAGCAACATAGAACATGAATAGAACATCATGCACTTGTCTATTCACATTCATACACAAGTGAGCGTACACACACACACACACACATACACACACCTTTGAAAGTCTTTTGACTCTTTCACGCCAGGGTGGCAGCATAGCACCAAGGCATGATTTTCAGCAGATGTACTTTTTAAACGCTTTACATGGCAAGGAGCCATTTTAGGTAACTTGAGTGAGTCTTACTATGAGGAACCCAGCAAATAAATGCATACAATAAATACATTTTAGAAATAGGCTCCTTTCTGGACAGGCAGTGCCACCATGCAAAGCCATTATGAAATAACAACAGCAACAATCAGTGTCTTTGAAGTACAATAAAGCAAATACATATTGGCCACAGAAGGTCTTTCAAATGATTAATTTATGAAATAAACATGATATTTTAACTGTTATGTCATCAGAAATAATGTCTTTTTTCTGAGGCACATATTATATTGTGCCCTATGCTGCTCACAGCCACTAGAGGGCGTATTTGCAAGATATCCCGGGCTTGCTATGATATGCTGTGATGTGTTAACTGGCGTTATGGCCCTGAATGTGTTGCTTATTTTTGGTATTTTAGTTGGAATTGCATTTTTTGCTGTTATTTAACACCACATCGCAGAGTTTAAAAAGTTGCTGTCTCACTCCCTCTCCCAGAAATAAAAACAGAGTGGCATCTTCTGCGGGAAAGGCTGGTATTTCAGCACCAAATCACGCCAGAGTGCGAGCGGCGAGCCGGGTGCACTAATGGGCCTCACTAGCCGACCACATTCCACAGCTGTGTGGCTCATATCTACTCCCCCTGAAGGACCCTTGCAAATATTTCCAAGGACAAGGCGAGTACTCTCTTTGACCACACAGTCATTCGTGAACAAGTAAATTGCACAACACAGCAGCAACAGAACCAATGTTGTCATAGAGGTAAGGGGCAAACTGCTAAGCATTAGTAGCACTGATTATAAACACAATCTAAAGTACAGCAAGTGTAACACGCATGGGTTTCACACTGACAGCAATGTTTTAAAGTGCATGCAGAGGTAGATAAAGCGGCTCATCATACTTCAAATGCAGCAATCTTGTGGTGGAAGTTAGTGAAGCTACCAATAGCGTCAGACCGGAGGGATGAGCAAGGCATGCCCAGACGAAATTTGGCCCAATGTAAAGTAAATTTATATTTACGTCTTTGTTAAAACCTGTTGTTCTATAATCCTGTAAAATACGTTGTCTTAAGCCCAGGCAGATGTCGGATATAAGACGGCTATCGCTCAGGTCAGCATTTCCGTCACGCAGTTGTTTTGTGGAGTTTTTGTGTGTTTTTGGCACTCGCAGCATTAGTCTTTGTCATTTGTTTTAGATTCTGCAGCATTATGCGATTGTAGTACTTTTCATTGGCAGCATTTTCCCATGATGGTGTTTGTGTGCTAATTTGGATACTTTACATGCTACACAATCACATCCCTGCAGTGTGGACTCACCACAAGCCTGCACGATATCAACAAGTGCATCCAAGAATTCTCCCAGATTGGGATGCGACCTTGAGCAGGACATTAAATCCCTCCTAGCGTGTCAGGGAGGCGATGTTGTCTCGCTGACCGTGACCTTTGAGCCGCCCTTCCTTCTTTCCTTGCAACATAGGAAAAAGCAATTTTGCAACAGTGTTGAATAAAGCATCACAGTTCTTGATACTGTGCTGTCGGTCTGTGCCAACTCTGGTTAGACGTATTGAAGAGACTCACTGGACACAACATTAGGAACACCCGCACAGTCTTAACGAGATCCAACGCAAACATGTTGCTTTCACATCGATAATAATGCTCAGTTTTGATGCATAACACTTTCATGGTGCTTGTAATTTGCAATTTTGACCTTCTTATGTAGTGACATGAATGAACCAAAAATATTCAAAACAGAATTGCAAGCTAACAACAACATATCGTGACCGTAATGTCTCTCTTTTGGTTAGTTTGCATTACGCAACAACTACTTTACAGGAATTTGATGTCCACTTTGTAGAGGGGTGCGTCAAAGGTCAAAGAAGATGTCAGTAGAATAGATCTTCACAAAGGACAGTTTTGGAAAAATAATTAGGCTTCACTACACATATTAAAATGAAGCCCAAAACTCTGCCAACTATCCATCTGAGATGTGATAGTTTAATCTTTTTGTTTTTTTTTAGCCAATAGGCTAACCCAGCATGATGTTGCTAGTCACTGCGCAATACGTACCCGGAACGCAATCGGTCCCGCGCATGTGCAATGACTACGTCACTGCCTCATTTAGCAAATTTTTACGACAGTGCTTCTGCAACGTCACGTGCTGTGGTAGTTATTATTTTTTACATGTATGAACATAAATGGTCAATAAACATACTTCATATATGTAACATGTTGGGAGGTTATTTTATAAGTGACTCTTGTAAAAATACTTTGTTAGCATGGGGTTGTTGCTACCGTCTCATGACATCCACCAAGACTGCGCTACGTAAAAACTTATGCAATGCACATAGCGCAAACGTAAACGCCATATGCGGTTACGCGTAACATACATAAATAAATATAATAAAACACATAAATGCAGTCATATTTCAATGTAAACAACCATCAGTAGAGTGCAATGATGGATTAATCTAGAGGATTCAGCTTTTTTAGTTTTTTTTCTAACTGGGGAAATACCATCCATCCACACATATCTTCCTAGCACATGCTTTTGTGTGTATTTTTTCAGTGGCGAAAATAAACGTAAAATAATTTACGGAACAAAGAAAAGAGGGCTTATTAATTGTCCACTTGCACTCTGGGTATGATATAAGAAAAAAAGATTGATTGTGTTGTTATTTCTCAAATTTCTATCAATCTTAATAACCTTTTTGGGAATGGAGGTGGGACGCTTGCTGCCGTAAAATAGATCGACGGATGGCGTAGATTACACATGCCTAACATATGACTGCCGAAAAATAGGCCGACAGGATGTACACGTGTTCTGCACATGCGTAGAACCCAGTTGCGCAGTGACATTGCTGTTTAAATGTGAGTGCAATGTTAGCTTACATAGCCACGCTAGTGTTACTAACGTCCACCTGTCCCACTCCTTAACGTTATGTTGTTTTCTCTGATATATGGCATCTACATTGGACAAGAGGCAGAGTTGCAGTGTATGTGTAAAAAGTGGATACGGTAGGCAATTGCGTTTCTTGGAGCCACACATTCTGTTGGAGACAGACGTGGACAAACACAACTCATTAGCATTACAGCTACAGACACACAGAATGGCGTGTAACCAGTAAGGCTTACTAAAAGTATAGTTTTTGTCTAAATTCCAGCATCAAGGCAACATTTTGGGTGACACATTTCTAATACATTAATGTGGGACCTCTGACACGTATTTCAATTGTTGAAAAATACTATAGCATGGGACCTTTAAAGGGTAGCTTCAACCTTCAAAGTTTTTGTGGAAGCAAGGATAATATCAGTTGTAAATGGTATGTCACGCAAGATGGTGTGATGTAGCTGAGGTCAAAGGTTAGCTCACAGCACACTCTTACTGAAATGTGCTGGGATCTTTTCTGTGGTCATTGCTCATTAGTACAAAATACAAAACTTTGGTATGGATTCAGGTTTAGTTTTTGTTTTGTTCGTTTGTGTTTTCCTTCATTTTTAACTGCATAATACAAGAATCTTAATGACAAAAATATTGACATATACCTATGAAGGGTTACAGTTTGGTGCCTTTTGAATTTTAGGCCCCGTCCACACGAGAACGCTCCTGGGATTTTTATTTTTTTTGTCGCGTTGAAAAAAATTGACGTCCAAACTGTGCCGGATTAGTAAATAGCTGCATCCAGACGGGAACGCATGACTTGGGTGAAAAACATTTAAAAAAGTAAAAAATGTAATACACAAAATGTAATACACAAGGCACACCTACGTGTGGCGCTGTGAATAGACGGAACCACATGACACACCATACTATGCATTGTATACTACACATGCGCATAGGTCCCGTCTCTTCCCATTTCGAAGGCTCGTCCAGCCTTACAAGGTGGAATTACTTCTGCGAGTCATTTTGGGAGTATAAGACAAGAAAATACCAGGAGATTGTCGACTGCGGTGAGTCATGACACTCAAAACATTCCGATATTATGTTGGCTTGTCGTCAAAACTCACTCTGGTCACGTGACAGCGACGGGTCGGTGACGTCATCATTTTCAAAAAGCAGAGGATTGCACGTCTCAACGGAAACAACAAGCTGGCATTTTCAGATTTTCCAACTCTGGAAGCCGTTTTAAAAAAATATCGTTTCAGGGCACCCCGCTAAAGTATTTGATCGTTTCAGCCTCTCATCCACATGGAAACGTTCTGGGTATTTTTGACAACGGCTTCCAGAGTGGGAAAATCTGAAAATGCCAGCTTGTTGTTTTCATAGTCAGCCGAACCGCTGTTTTTCAGAAACGATGATGTCACCAACCCGACGCCGCCACGCCCTGTGTATTACATCATTTTCACCCAGTCTGGATGCAACTATGTCATCATCTGACACAGTGTGGACGCAGTTTGTTTTCCACCCGCCCAAAAAAAATGATCTCAGGAGCGTTCGATGTGGACAGGGCCTTAGTCTAATCCAAGATCCTTGAAGTAGTAGCGGTCAAAGGTTGTATTTGAACATGTTTTTTTGCCACTTCACTACAAGTTGACCCTTTAAACTAATGTTTTTTTTAAGGACAACACATTAGGCCATTTTTTTCTTGTACAGGATCTAATTAGCTTTTGTAGGTGTACCTTATACTGTGTTCCGAGAGGTTTATTTCTTAAAAAAAACATGCATTTATTTTTTCAACATGTTTTGCTGTTGTCACATTTCCCATAAAATAGGTCTAATTCAAATGATTATATTTTTTGGTGATTTACATTTTTTTAGATTATTATCATTATTTATATGATCGATTATAATATTGATTAATAGAAATACACATGATATCAAGTAAATACATATGCTATTTGCAATGCACCTTTCATAGATACAAATCACAGAGTGCCTTACAGTCAAATACAATGAATTCCATCATAAAAAGTCCTAAAAAACACAACGAAAAAGACAAGTGAACATAAACACTCTTGTCTAACGAAGGACTTGTTTAAATGAAGTAAATCTTAAATCTTAATCCTGTCGAAACAATAAGTAAACTCGCTCCCATCTTTAGACTTTTGAATCAATGGGCCACGTTTCTGTTTACATCACGCCTATTGGTCGAGACGCACGTCAATCACAACATAGGTCAGCATTTGGGCGGGATGCGTTGTCAGAAAGGGGCGTGGTTTAGACAGACCGGAGTGGAGGCGGTCGTGTGTGTTTAGTATCGCCGTGAAAAGTTGCCCACCGTTTGCCGTCAGTGGAACCGAACCGGTACCTTTTTAGGTGGTGGGGGGAGAGGGGTGTCGCCGTTTTGAGCATGCGCACAGTGTAGCACCAAAAGCGCGTCTTAATTTTTTAGTTCAGGCAAAGTGGCGCGCAACCTGTTTGGTTTTCGTACACTTTGGTTCGGATCACACCCACTCGGACTCGGTCCACTTGTTCGTGCACCGTCACCGTGGGTGCTTTTGACGCACACTGTTGGACTCCCACCCCTCTTACGCGCAAAAGACTGGGAGGACTTGTTGCGCCTCATTGTGGGGACTGGCGCACCAGTCACCAGTCTGGTCCAGAAGAACCACACTCCGCACCTGGTTGCGTTCACGGACTGAAGGTGCGGTGAGGCTCGGTGGTCGTGCACGACATCCATACTGATATTTAAATGGAAAACTTTCGTCTGCTTGATTCAATTCCGCTCCTTACTTGACAAATCACCGACCCGCTCCAACATGTCCGAGCGAGACAACGATGGAGCGCCGGACTTCATCCCGGCCCGAGTGTCCCGAGGCCGGCGAAGTGGTGTCATCCTGCCCGGTGGTGGTGGCCAGGACGCGGAGACCATTCTGCTGGAGTCCGTGAAGGCAGCACCGAGGCGTAGCAGCATCATCAAGGTAGAAAATAACATTTATCGTGTTGGTGTGTTGTGTTTTGGGGCTTAACTTTACATAGGGTGTCCCTTAAAATATAAACACACTTAGAATCATTTAAAAGTCAGTTTTTATTCAATTGTATCATTTTTATTGTAAATGTTATGTCAACACCTGTTTAAATGTTTATACATCATCTTGGGGACACCCTATATTTATTTTCTATACACTAGTTTTATTTTAGACAAAATAATGTTGAGTAAAAACAATACAAATTTGTCTAATTCCATTAGACAGGGCACACAGTGAGTCACATGGTGGTCTGTGGGCTTAACGAGGACCTCCTTAAAACTGCCCTAACCCTGATCTAGCTAATTCTTGGCAACTGTGGTAATGGTTTGGTTTATTTTGACCATGCTCACAAGGTTACATTGCAGTATATCATGTGTTTACGGTTTCACAATTCAGCATGTCCGAAAACGAGTAGAATGAAGCAAAATTCATAACTCTCCCCCTTCTCCGTGTAACAGCACTGATTTATAATTTGTTCACTTCCTGTTCACTTTATAAGTGAAATGTATTCATGCATCGAGAGTGATTTTACATCAAATTTAAATATGTTATTTCACGATTATTTGGGTCACCCTTTCTCAGATCACACATCATCGCTACCTATAGGTACAAACACGTATATCTCCATTTTCAAATGTGTTTCTATCCAAAAAAACCCCAACACATTTTTCAGGTTTTGTATATAAGAGAAATACTGGAGATGTATGGCTTTTATTGGACAGCGACACGGTAACAGGAGTAAGGTGCTCAGCGGCTGTAAGCTCCACAGGGACCCCCTCAAAACCGCTTGAACCCACGTAAATGTATGGAACAAACTTAGTGTATATTTATCTATAGTATTGAAATGTGATTCTGATCAATCTATCTGTCGTAGAGCGTCATGACGTCATGATCCGGTTCTGTGCAGGTGACCTCATGGTTTTCCACCTGTGCTCAGGTTGCAGGTCAGGGAGCAGTAGTACTTGTAGTAGCAGGAGCCGTAGTGGTTGTAGTGTCAGTGTGAAGAAGTGAGGAGGAGGATCATGTTTTGGTCATGATTACACATGTTTACTCACTCACCCTCATTTGCCACCATGTGTGCTTGGAGGAGGTCATGTAGACGCTCTGAAAGCAAGGGGCCGCAAAGATACATTCTGAAAGAAAAAACGCATATTAAGTGCTTGTATTAGGGAAAAAAAACGCATGCAATGTACTGTTTCTTGTTAACTTACACCGAACTTGTTTCCTTTTCACCACATTGCAGAGCAAAGTTCTCCTGGTTTAATTAGAACTCGTATTTACACAGCCCTCTTAATCATGCCGTTCACATTTTGACTTCATGAGACCAAGATGACACTTAGCAACTGATCAACAGCACTTCTCAGAGGGAAGTGGCCACTGAGCTTAGAGTGTCATCAGCAGGTTGCAACAGAGACTGAAAGAGTCAGAAAAAGGCATATTGTATGAAATGTATTGGTCCATTCATGGATCGCCTGCCCTATCTGCCCTGGGCTCCGTGCACCTCGGCCTGCTTCCCTGCCCTTAGGGACTTTTTGTCAGCACCTCCAGGGAGAGGCGGGCTCTCCTCCCCTGTCCTGTCTGCCCTGGGCTTCATGCACCTAGGCTTGCATTACAGACAAGTCCCGGAGTGACTTTGAATTTATTAAAAACATTTTTTTACTCTGGGTAAGAGAGGCACCCATGTACCACAGCCCGATGAATTTTGCCATTCAGCTCCTTGTTAGAGAGCAGCAAGTTGTAGAAAAAATACCGAAACACTAAACAGTTGTAAATGTGCATTCAAAAATTTAGAGAAAGTCAAATTAAGTACAATTGTGCATTTTAGGTCCATCGTAAAATTTCACCCGAAATCTTAACTTTTTGTGAGTGGTGCATAATGTACAGTAATTCTTCGTATATTGCGGTTAACTGCTTTCACAACCGACCGTGATAAGTGAATTCTCTGTGAAGTAGGATTCCTTATTTATGAATGAAATATTTTTGTAGTTAGAGCATAGAAAACCTGTTTACGACCTCCTAAATATGTTTTTTAACATTATCAGAGTTCTCTAGACATAAACTAACACCCCTATAGTCACCTTTTCACTCGTATTACCCAATACAGTAGACATAATAAGAGTAAATAAGCCATTTAAGACATAAATAAGACTTGTGTGTGTTGGTATAAATGTGTTCGCTAAGAGAGCAGAGTGAGTAGCAGACAGGAAGTGACATCGGGTGTTCATGGTTGAGTTTCAGCTTGCCATGGGTTATGGCCGCAACAGTAGCCTGTGTTTTTATTTGGGATTTTTATTAGGGATTATTGGGTGCGTGAGATAATTCAAACCTGCAATAAAAGCCTGTTGTTCCGGCAATCAAATCTGGCATTTGTGTGTCTCACCGTACATTACATAACGTTACTGACATAGTGACCAGTGTAGAATACTACATCAATGTTTTTGAATGCGTCTTTTGAATGCCTTATATTTGTATTTTAGTTAATTTAGCAATCTTTATGCTTGAAAATGTTTAATTTTGGCAAAAAAAATACAAAACATTTGCATACACATAACATGTTTTGATGAATAATGTTAATTTAAACTGAACTAATAATATTCAATCATGAAAGAGCATGTTTTTTAAATTAATATATGTTTTTAACAATGGTGGTAGAGTTAAACTCTGAAATTTCAGCCATGACTGTATATTAAAAAAATGTTTTTTTTTTAAAAGACTGACTGCATATCAGCTTTGGGTTGTAGGCGACAAAGTGTGTTAGGATTATTATCAACATTTCCGTTTTTTATCAATTTTTGCTGTTGCATTAAAAAAAAAAACTTTTTTAATTGCATTTTTAAATGCGCTGCGGTGCCAATGAAACACAGGCTGCAGACTACACTTTGGACACCCCTGACTTAGGTTTTGCGGTTGTTATTTTGGCGTAGTTGTGGATGCCATGAGCTAGTTTTGCTTCAATAAAGAGATGGTTGATTTTCCACCTTCTTGTCATCCTTACAACAGCTGGGCAGACGTTACAGTCATCATCCCCAACACACAAAATTCCCCTCTCTCTGCAGTGCCACTCCAAGCTACAATGTATTTTTATATATTATTGATGGTTGGATTGGTGTATTGTATTGTGACGTGGATTACGTTGGTTAAGTCCCCATTGACAGCCCAGGTGCCAAATGCACCGTCTGCCACTGTCTGCACTATAGTCTAACATCAACCGCAACCTCACATCTACTTTTGTATTTTTCTCCTTCAGAATAGTCCGGCACCAATCTTTTCATTTCCATGACAGCCATTAAGGCATCGACAAACATGACATGTCACCCTCTGCTTGTTCCCGCTAAGTGGTGAGGTCCGTTATGACAGGCAGTGTACCTTATGTTGCGTCCATCAGCGTTTTATATAAAGTGACGTCATGGCCGGCATAGAGCAGCTTTGTCCCAAACAACAAGCAGCAGCAGCTGTGGTGAGCTGATGTGACTTCCCAGAGAGATGTGCTACCAGCAGCAGCATGACACGAACACACAGTGGGGCCTCAGTGGACGCCATCGCCTTGCATTAACGCACGCACACACACGCAAACACACAAACACACACACACACTGTCATTACTGTTGAGCAGTGTCCAGCAGTAAACAAACAATTCTTCACTGCTTGGCATGGCCGGGGAGGATCTGACAATGTGACTAAACACAACAAAGTGAGAACAAGGCGAAAAAAAAAGACAATGTGATAATTTTTGTTCTTATAAAAAAAGCAACATTGGAACAGAGAACAGGACTGCTCTGGGAAAGGACAAAAATAAACACGGCTATAAACTTTGCATGCAATTCCAACTCTGACCACTATGGTCTGGTGGCTCTAATAATAATAATAATAATAATAATAACAAGGGCTCCGCGATACTAATGCATTTCATTTATAGCTGCCTGTTTTTTGTTCACGTTTGTTACCGCCGCCAAGGAGATTATGTTTTCATCATTGTGGTATTATAATTTTTGTGCGTGTGTAATTTGTCAAATACTAGTAATATACCTAAATGTATGTGTTTTTGTAACACTGAAGACAACTTGGAGTCTTCAGTAAATCCAACATGCATTTTTTTAAACAAAACTGTTTTCTTTCAACGCTATTGAAAATTTAGCATCTTTGACAAATCTAACTTTCAGGTTTTTGCAAACACTGAAAAAGAATGTAGTCTTTGTTAAACCCAACATATGTGTTTTCCAAAACATTGAAGATAATTTAGAGTTTTGAATGAACCGATGCTTTTTTTTTTTTTAGCAAAGCTATTTCTTAGCCTTCATTAAACCAAATGTACATGTTTTTGCAAATACTAAAGACAATTTTGAGTCGAAACGTAGCGTTTTCAGAAACATTGAAGACAATTTAGCGTCTTTGATGAACCTTGCTTGCATGTTTTTGTTCGCAAAGAGTTTCTGATGTACATGTTTTTGCCAACATTGACAATTTAGCGTCTTTAATGAACCTAGCGTGCGTGGTTTTCTTATGAAAGGTGATTTAGTTGTCATTAAACCTAACGCAAAAAAACCTTATATATAAACCTTTTTGCAAACCATGAAGACACTTTACAGTCTTCAGTGACGCTATCGCACATCTTTTTGTACATAGTGAAGACAATTTAGAGTGTTCATGACCTGAACTGCATTGTTCAAAACGTTCACCGAACGCACGTGTTTTCAGAAACATTGAGGACACCTTGGAACCCTCAACAAAGCTAGTGTACATGTTTCTGTAAACATCAATAACAATTTATGAATAAACATGAATACAAACACAAGATATGTGTTTTTTGATTCTTTGGCCAATTCTTATATTTTGTAAACATCAAAGACAATTCAGAGTCTTCAAAGAAACTAATGTATATGCTAACGCACTGTACCTGTTACATAAAAATGAAGACAAATTTGACTAAACCTCATGTACGTGTTTTTTGTAATCACTGAAGACAGTTTGATTTTTCGGCCAAGCTAACTTACATATTTTCATAAACATCAAAGACACTTCAATAAAGTTGCCATGCATGATTTTTGGAAACACTGAAGACCAGACATTAACAAGCAAAAGGTCATCGTTGAAGCTCACAGCAACTTCTTTGCTTGTCTTGTTGTCGAGCTGACATGCAATTAAGTCTCTGTCGTGTCTTTAAGCGGATGTATCACCCCTTGATTCACGTCTGAGACATTTCAAATGTTCCTCAACTCATAATTCCTCCTAATTGTCACCCTCCTGCCTGTGATTGGCCCACGCAGCGTGTTGCCAGATGGCTTTGTCGCGCAGCCAAAGCTGCCTCCCCCCCCTCCTCCAAGACCCCCACGTGCTGACGTCATCAACACACTTCTAGGTCCATAAGATGGCAATATTTTGACACACACATTTACGCTCATGTGCAAAAATGAGGACAGCCCATGGTGTAACTCTTCTACCGCTGCCCCCGCAAGAGTGAAAATTTGTCAAAACACGCACCCATACTGCACTATTATTTTTCTGACAAATACACCACATGGCGGCGCTGTTATTAAACACAGACGTTTGACCCCCAAAGGTCTGATTGACTTGAAATTTCTCACACAGCTTTACAAAACACCCACTGTAACTTGAGAGTGTTTGGCGTTATCGCCGCGAAATTTGGTACCCACCTTTCTGGGACTGACAAGTACATGTGTGTAAAATATGAGCAAGATTGGTTGACAAACATATTTGCAGGGGGCGGGAATTAAAGATTAATTGTCCATAAGTAATTGACCATTTGTCTAATGATGATAAAACTGAGGATCTCTGTATGACAAGTATGCCAGCATGTCTTGCAAAGCATTTTGACCACAACCTATTGGGGGTGGCGCAAAAATAAGGACACCATTTCCTCACATGATTGTATTATTTTCCGGATTTATTTACAGTACACACTTAGTTAGCCTAGGAACCAATCATAACAGTCAACAAAAAAAATACTGTACTGTCCTGATCTTCAAGTTATTTCTGTGTGTGTTTTCATTCACACACTGTCATGCTTAATCACACTATCACTATCCATTGCCATGTTGGCCTTCTGGCAGGTTACATGCCAACACAGCGAGCTGATTTGCTGGCTAGCATCAATATAAACAGCCCGAGGCTAATGTGTTTAACCTGATTGAGATTAACGTTTGGTGCCAGATGTTCCAGCTTCGCCCGCACTGGGCCAGCCGACATAGCCATACAGGAATTACGGAATTATCTTGAACATACTTTTTTATTATGCATATTCTTTTAAAATAAAATGAACCCTCCATTTGAAGGATGGTACCATATGCATTTTTCTTTTGGGTTTCCTTTGTAGAGAGAGTACGCCAAAGATATATTTAGTACTTTTTAGGCAATCTTTAGTTTAGGAATCCAGTAAGGACAGACATTTCTGAGAAATGTTTGTTTTGGTATTATCATTTTATTGTATTTATTGCACTAATTCAATCCCTGAAGTCTGTACTTGCAGTCATTCCTCAAATGTTTTGCTTTTTATTTGAAATCTATCTGTGTTTCTCACCCGTTCTCACCCTTCTATTTAACTCGCGTCTCTGAGTAGTATATTTTTGTGTATTAGATACACTTTTTGGGTATTTTTATGTGCATTTTCCCAGCATTTGCCAGCAATAATGTCATAAAATGTAGTCATACTTTATATATGTCTATATACAGTGCTCCAGAAGTATTGGAACAGTGAGGTCAATTCCTTTGTTTTTGCTGTAGACTGAAAACATGAGCAAAACTATTGGAACATGTGACTGGTGTGTTTTGTTGCCCAGGTGTGTCCGATTGCATTGCTTACTCAATCAATAAATAGCACAAACAGTGGTCATAGCCAGTACAACCATTTGAAAAGTCCTGAAGAAGAAATAGACCACTGGTGTAGAGGATGTTTTCCACTGCGGTCCGTAGATTGAAAAATGAAAGGACGTGGGGGTCCTTTCTGATATTTTCAATTTTCTAAAAACACTAAAACAAATACAAGGTAGACATGCTAAGAAGTTATACATGTATGTATGGAACAGCCTGCATCTCATACTTGTGTTAAAGGTGACAGAGTGTATTAGCCTACAGTATTATCGTGATAAAACGAGTGTAAGATATATACACTGCTCAAAAAAAAGGGGAACACTCAATTCACACTCAAGTCAAAAGTGCTGCGCCGTTATTCAAACTGTCCACTTAGGAAGCAACACAGACTGACAATCATTTTCACAATCTGTTGAGTGAATGGAATAGACAACAGGTGGTGTCTTTTTCCACTTCAATTTTGAGCGTGATTCCAAACCCAGACCTCCACGGGTTAATAAATTTGATTTCCTTTGAGAATTTTTGTGTGATTTTGTTGCCAGCACATTCAACTATGTAAAGACAAAAGTATTTAATAAGAATATTAAGAATATTTCATTAATTTAGATCTAGGATGTGTTATTTTAGTGTTCCCTTTATTTTAGTGTGTGTGTGTGTGTGTGTGTGTGTGTGTGTGTATATATATATATATTTATATATATATATACAGTATAAAAAAATATATACACACAGTATATATATATACACAGTATATATATATACACAGTATATATATATATATGTATATGTGTGTGTGTGTGTGTGTGTGTGTGTGTATGTGGCCCCTTTCACAAAGAAAACATAAGTGAACCGAGCGTATGTTTTCATGAACATCCGTCTAAAATGTTTGCGGGATACTGTGTTTTCTCCTGCCGCCGTCACTCGGCGTGGACGTGTACACTTAAAAGTGTTCATAATTGATCTCAGTTACATAAGCTCATCATATTGTTAAAACATTCAGCAGTAGGAGCGCGAGTCAAGAATTGACAAGGTTACAATGCGGCAGCCCATTGAATGAAACTCACGCAAGACTTTGCAGACTTTGGGTGCCAACCTTGCAAACATACTGAAGCATTAAAGTAGAATGAATGATGTGAAATGATTCTTGGCTACTATGCCATCATATTAGAGTGTTTTGTCAAAATAATTACAGATCTGAAAAGCCATCATCAGGGGCTTTAATTTGACGTACTACTTGATGTGGTTCGCTGCAACTGGATTTTTGACCTTTTTGCTCGTGAACTTTGACTAGAGACATGTCCATCACCAAAATGTACTCAGATGCTCACTCCCTTTTATGTTTACACCAAGTCTGGAGAGGATCACAAATTTGGCATTTGACAATGTTGCACCCTTGACCTTTGATATAGCCCATAAATTAGGGATGTCTGATATTGGCTTTTTTGCCGATATCCGAGATGCCGACATTGTCCAACTCTCAATTTCCGATACCGATATCAGCTGATACGTGTAACACACATATCTCCTGTCGTGGAATTAACAGATATCTGTTGTGAAGCTAATGGATACAGCATCAGCAGTTAGCGTCGCAACGTGGCTGTAAACGGCATTGTACGACACTGTACAACCTCTGAGAAATACTTGCGATTAGGCTTAGGCTATGCCTAGCACTGTTACAGTGTTCCCTTGTGCTATCGTGGTTCACTCGCTCTTTCGCTGATTTTATTTTGTGTTTAAGAAGAACTGCATTGTGGGAAGTTGGGTGTCTCTCTCTTCCTTCTCTCATCTGTCTGCACTGCCTATTGTCTTCTGTGTCCTGATTGGCTGAAGACCATTGTCAATCAATATCCTTCGTGCCACCCTGCAGTGTCTCCTGTGTCATCGGTAGCTTGCTTGCTTGCTGTGTAAGGACTGTAGAAGTTACATGGCTGTAGGGCGCCATCATGGAATATATCAATCTTTGGTTCGGGCAGGTGGACTGAAACAGGAGGAATACTGCAGTAATATGTTTTAACAAGGATACAAAAATGCTACAGTACAGCGGAACGGCGAAAGGATAGAAAGACACGGCCAGAGGAGTGACATATGCGTGAGTCAAACAAAGGTTTGAACTTTTTTGTGAGTGTTTAAACAAGAGAGACATGTGAGGAAATCTTAATGCCTGTCTTAGAAAAGTGTACAAAGTCTATGGTGAGATTATTGTGGGCTATTTTGGGAACCTATGCCCCACGATAAACGAGGGAACCCTGTATTCGTTTCCACGCCACACTACAAATTGCATGTGCACATTCATTCCAGGCCAAAATTAACATATTTCGCACCACCATATTTAAATTCAATTTCATCTGCAAGTAGATATTTAAGTGAATTTATATTCTACAACATGAGTTTGAAAGGCTTGAAGTTGGACTTAACATTCAAAGCTGTCGTATGAGTCAAGGTGGTCCAACACTCAGTATAAATTTGATACAAGATTGAAGAGGAAGAAGTAATCTACATAGGAAACACGTATATGAATGAAAATGCACCCGATATCATATGAAAAAAGATTTTACCGTCGCTTACTTCCGGGAATTGCAACTTTCCTACTAGTGAGGATAAGTGCCATAGAAATGGATGGGTGGAAGGGAAGGGGCAAACTAGTTTGCTGCTAGCCACCCACGGTTGTTTACACGCTTGAGAGGCGGTTTGATGAGGTCATTTGTGTGCCGGAAAATATTGGAGCCCACAGGCCTATATACAGCATGATGTTTATTGTCGGCTTTCATTATAGGGAAAAATCCAGATACCGATATTGACAGATATTAAATTTTTATGCCAATATTGGGCGGATAACATTGGTAGGCCGATATTATCGGACATCCCTAACCTTAATGCATTGCCATGTAAAAACCTCTGAAGCCAAATAAGCTATATTGTGAATATCAAGTGTTTTGGTGTTGATTTGAGAGAGCAAGAAAGGGTAAGGTAACAAAGAAATTCCACAAAATGACAACATGGCAAAAGATCTTGCGTTACTTACACTGCGGCAACACACCATAACTTTACAGCTGAGTTAACAAGACCAGAAGAAGCGTGACTCTTGCTATTTGTGTTTTTTTATCTTGATGATAATTACTGTGAATGCTACCTTCACACACGCTCTTTTGCTCAATGCGAAATTACGGCATCTATGCGACTTAACAAGACTCACTTCTGTTTCCTGTGTGCGTCTTTAATGGCGGAAAGCTGAACAAACACGCTCTCAACATGTGAGTGTGAGTGTGTGTTGTTGTAGTAAGGCAAAACCATCCTGGAGATTTTCCCTCCATTGCAACTTGTCCTCTCCATAGATTTCCTTTAAAGGGCAACTGACAGCACGTATTTTACTCCTGTGACGTCCTATCAGCAGCCATCATCAAGAGAAGATCATTTGTGTCTTCTAAAAGCATTCCATCACTTCTAAGCAGGGTTGCAAAAAAATATCTCCAGAAAAAATATCTATAGAAATCCATGGGAAGTTCAATTTGGAACTATTCTTTCGATAGGAACAGATTTAGAATGAATGAGATGTTAAAATTAATAAATTACACATTTTTCAATTCATTCCTTTTCTGAAATGCGTTATTACTTACCATGAATGTGCTTGGTTTTTGTGCAGTTTTTGGATTTATTACACTACACTTTTTATACTAATGTACATATTTTCATTTAGAAAATTATCTTTTAAATATATTTCTATTTTTGCCAACAATAACAGCACAAAATGTAGTGCTTATATTTATATTTTGTCAGTTACCGTATGTACTTTGTTTTTTAATTAATGTCGAGTAGAAGTATTTTTGTATTTTGCCAACAACATGACAAAATTTAGGACATTACATATATTTTCACTTAGTATATTTAGTTTTTTTTGGTGTATTTTTAGTACATTTTAAAAATATTTTGCCAGCAATAACACAAATTTGTGTGCTTTGTGGGGGTGTCACAAGATCTTGTGAGATTAAAATATGACAACATTTCTCATTCAGGAAAAAAATATCTCGTTGGCATTAGGCAATAAATGAAAATGAACGTGATAATTTTGCCAGCCCCCAATATATTGCCATGTGTGTTTGTTTTCCTTGTCTCCTGCTTCCAAACAGGCAGGAAGAGGGTTCACTCTGTGCATTGGTTTCAGCACCTTGGCACATTTGTTCCATAGAACAACGGCATAAACGGAGTGAGCCCTTTTGACGTACAGTCTCTTTGTCTCTGTGGGTGGAGGCAGGGCCAGTAGCATACGCACACAGTGCAGAAGAGTGTAACACAGTAGAAATGAAATTACTAATATTAATTATGCAATATATTGTCATATTTTTTAATTTTTTCATTGAACGTTTCTTAAAAGTAATGTTAAAATTTCATCTCGTCTCATGAGTGTCTCGTGATACCCCTAGTGCTTTGTATATAGTTGGATTTTGTCAATGACTTCATTACAAAAAAATAAAATAAAAATTCTCGTAGAATTATTTGTATATTTTGCCAGCAACATGACAACTTTCAGTACATTGCACGTATTTTCATGTCATATGTTTAGTTATTTTTTTTTACATTTGAAAAATGTTTTTGTCAACAATAATATTGCAAAATTCATTACTTTGTTTATATTTAGTTCATTTTTAACTCGTTATTATTTTAGTACATGATTTTAGTATTTTGCTGTCACGATACAACAAATGAGTGATAATGGTATGACTGTTTTTTACTGACTTATTGTGAATTTGCATAAAATTTGCTAGTGCTTCTGCCATTTGTAGGATTTAGTGTAGAGTATACTTTTAGTAATTTGTGTATATTTTCCGTTATTTAGTTTATCTTTATCACATTTAAAAAAATATTTTGCCAGCAATTAGTAAGTATTAACAATTCTGGGTGTAACTTCTGATATACTGTATTATTAGGTGAGTAATTATGTAGATCAAGTATAAAAAAAGTTAGGGTAAAATCATCAGGTCAGTGAAAGAGATTAAAAGCGTAACAAAAAAATTATAGTAAAGATTTTATGATGGCCACAGTTTGACACTGGAACAGATTCATGATATTTACATGATTTTCTACGGGGAAAGTTGACTAAAGCCGAAGAAATTGGCAGATTAGATGTTCGTACAGTTTACACAGTATCAGTGAAGGCGTACCATTACGTTTCTGGTAGTACCATTGTAGTTTTGGAATGGTTTGGAATGATGTTCTGGGTGAGAGAGACGTTGGTAACGTTTTGACCTATTCTGACGACGGCCTGTTACATCACCTTGTGTGTGTGTGAGTGTGTGTGTGAGAGTGTGTGTCAGCTGTGCGTAGCGTTAACCTCAGGGAGCACAGATTGGGTGAAGCTCTGGAGACTGCACGTCGGCTTGTTTTGTCGTTTCTAGCGTCAGCCTAGAGGGCAACACACACACGCATGCACGCACATGCGCGCGCGCACACACACACACACAATGCTACTTCCCCTCACATTCCAAAAATATGCATATTAGGTTAATTAGAGACTTGAAAGTGTGAATGTTTTTTGTCTGTATGCCGTCTCTCGCCTGAAGTCAAATGGGATGGGCTCCACCTTACCTGTGACTCTCATGAGGACAAGCGATACTGATGGATGGACAGTACAGTATATCTCAGTACATTTAAAAAAATGCAACAATAATATCACAAAACACTACTTTGTGTCTATTTTCATTTACCATATATTTTTTTTCTATTTTTAGTCAATTGTTTTTTATCATTTTGCCAATAATATTACCAATTTCTGTACTTGGTGTATATTTTCATTTAATATATTTTCTTATTGTTTAGGTTAATACTGTATTTATTTATTTGTCCATAGGTATGAATGTGAGTGTGAATGGTTGTTTGTCGTTTTGTGCCCTGCGATTGGCTGGCCCAGTCCAGGGTGTACCCCGCCTCTTGGCCGAAGTCAGCTGCGATAGGCTCCAGCATATCCTCGTGATCTGAGTGAAGGTAAGTGGCATAGAAAATGGATGGATGGATATTTTGTTATTTTTAAAAATATTTTTAGTAATTAAAAAAATTTGCCAACAATATCACGAAAATCTGTGCTTTGTGTTTATTTTCATTTCCTGTAATATATTTTGTTGTTTTTTTAGTATATTTTTACTACTTAAAAAATATTTTGCCAATAATGTCATAAAATTCTGTAATTTGTATATATTTTCATTTGATATATTAAATCTTTTGAATACATAAGTATATAAAAATAATACTTTCTTTTATTTTATATATTTTATCTTATTTTTTATATTTTGCCAACAATATTACCACAAAATTCATCACTTTGTGTATGTTAAGTTCATTTTAGTAGTGCATGTTTTTAATATTTTGCTATCATAATATGGCGATAAAGCGATAACGTGTGACAGCCTCTTGTAGTCTTCTTTGGTCCTGGTCCTGCCTTGGTCGTGGTATCAAGGACACAGTGAGATGTGTTTACGCTGACAGAGACAGCAAGGGAGAGGTGGTGATTTGTAGATAAACAGTTTGTCGTCGTCTTTCTCTCTGCTGTCCTTGCCGTACTCACCCTGGCACACACACAGACCTAAACTAGTTTGTGTGTTATTTATCTCTCTCGCACGGATATGCGCATTTAAAATCCTCTTTTATGCTTTCGTGTTTTAATTCCGCCTCACAAGCGAGCGAAGAGTGAAGGTCAACTTTATAAATCCCACATAATTCGCATTAACTTCCTAATAACGCGCATAAGCACTCTTTCATTCCCGTTGAGTTGCGTCTCGCCTCCTCCTTTCCCATAAAAACAAATTATAAAATAGTATTTGGCCTTCATATTTATTTTTTCCCTTAATGTACTGTATTGACCCAAGTATTTTTTTCTATCAAATAATAATAGAAAAAAACATATGAAAACGAGAGGTCATCTTAGATCTTTTCAAAAAAGGTACTTGGTGCGGACTTTGGTGCGGTTTGCTTAGCGTTTTCATGGGACCAATGACTGCGCAAAGAAACAACATATACGTAAAGCATATTAAAAAGCTTTCAACAACGGGCACATTTTCCAATTCATCATGGAATAATAATTTGAGAAAGGGAAGAGTAGAAAACAATTTACTTTTTTTCTACTTAATAGCCGCTACAAGTGAACGGATAACGTTTGTTATAGATATAGGCATCGTACCGCTCAGTTAGTTATTCATAATCGGAAGATGACAGTTGAATCTCTGTGTGTAGTTTGAGACATCTGTTCACCGTTGCCGCGGGGGAGCAAGAGCAAATCAGGAGGGGGAGCTTAATGTCAACTGACTAATGTAATATGATATCTACAAAGTGACGTTTATGCGATCGACCCAAACTACCTTCGCGATCGACCGGTAGCTCGTGATTGATGTAATGGGCACCCCTGCTATATATAATCCTGACCTGTCATTTATCTTTCTGTTTTTAAAATACAGTACAAATGGACATATTTCAGACATACAGTGGAACCTCGGTTAGTGTCGTTAATTTGTTCTAGAAAGTCTGACTCCGACCGAAATGGAAGCTAGCCGAATCAATTTTTCCCGTTAGAAATGATATAAATCCAATTAATCCCTTCCAGAAAGCCAAAAATGTTAACACAAAACAAGTTTTTATAGTTTTACATGAAAAAAACGATTTGAAATGTATAGGAATACATATAAATAATGAATGAAAAGCATAAATGAACGTTTAAGGTTACTTTTACCTTCATTGAAGACGTGGTTCTTGATGCGACTGAAAACAGGAAGGTGGTGGTGGTTGATCTTCGCTGCCACATCATGTCTTTGGGAACAGTCACGTCTTCAGTGAAGGTTCATTCATTTATATGCATTCAGAATTGTGTTATGCATGTAAAACGAATTGTTACTGTATCCTATAAAAATATGTTTTGTGTTAACATTTTTGAGAGTCAACTGCTGATGACATCATCGACGGGGGACGTAACTTCTGCTTCTGGTTGCCATTTTTTTTAGCTACCTAATAGGATGCTAACAAGGAATTATGTTTTGTGATTTTTTTAAAAAATACATTCAGAACTAGAGGTGTCACGAGACACTGAGTTAACACGACAAGGTGATACGAGAACAAGATGAGACGAGATTTTAACATTACTTTTAAGAAAAGTACAATGAAAAAATATAAAATCCATGACAATAAATTGAAATCTACCAACATAATTTTTGCTACGTTACACTCTTCTCCACTCTTGTGTGTATGCTACTGGCCCCGCCTCCACCCACCGAGACAAAGAGACTTTGGAAAGTCCTGAAAGTCCTGATCTTTGGAAAGATCAGTACTTTCCAATTCAGTGGAAAAGATCAGTACTTTCCAAAGAGACTGACAAAAGGGATCACTCCGTTCATGCCGTTGTTCTATGGAACAACCACGCCAAGGTACTGAAACCAATCCACAGAGTGAACTCTCTTCCTGCTTGTTTGGAGGCCAGAGACCAGGAAAACAGACACGCATACGGATTGTGCATGTGCACGCAAAGTGGAGATGCACTCACATATTGAGGCCGGCAAAAACCCTGCATTGGAGTGTACAGGTGTGCCTAATGTTGTGGCCAGTGAGTGCGTGAAGTGGAGCTAACACAAATTTGAGTTAACAGGGAGATGTGAAGCACAGCAAAGAGAGAAAAGAATATTATTAGAGCTATTTCAGGTGTGTCCGAATGTTGATGTAACAGAACCCTAAAGAAAAAGCAAGTCATCATGCTGGAGACGTGTTAATTATTTGAATTAGACGTTGTTTTAAAGCTGAAGCTGAGGTTTGGCGCTGATGTGAGTGTGAGATGTAGTCTCTGTCGTCTTTATATGGTACCACTCTTGACATGCCACCTCTACTGTGAGGACATTTGTCTTTTCGGGGACATTTTTTGCCATTCCACACCAAAAAATGCTTTTAGATCGTGTGTGTGTGTGTGATAGACAGTCATGAGTTTGTCCCAGGCGGTATCCTTCCAAAAGCACTGTTTAGCCAGGCGATCCATGTTTATGTCCGGAGCAGCCGCAGTCCCCGCTGCCCTCGTTAGCCGACATGTCGGCTCGTTAGCTCCTCTGTCCGTCACGGCTCAAATGTCAACAAGGCAAGCACTGGGATTTGTCGACTACCGTAAATGCACCAATTAACGCCCCTATTCAGTTAAACTATAGTTAACTGAAGCGTGATCTAGAAAAGCAAATGCCAAGGTCTCTAATTAGCGCCGGGTCAAAAAACATTGGCATGCACAACTGCAGCTGTGGGACGCCTCCACAAGATGGCAGTATCAGCATTTGACGTATCGCACAGCATCCAGGAGCTTTATTTACCTCTGCATGAGCTTTAAAATGTAGCACCTCAGCCGTCGGTGTGAAAGTCACGTGTGTTACACTCATTACGTTCTTTACAGTGAACTCATCAGCACTATTAATGCAACATTGGTTCTGTTGCTGCTGCTGTGTTGTGCAATACAGTCGTCCCTCGCTACAGGGTGAATGGAAAATCGCTCCCTCCAAAAATGTATTAATTAATTAATGACTGCTGTTTTGTGGTTGACTATGGACTATTATTAGTCCAAAAATATTGAAAGACAAGTTATATAGTATTGTGGTCACTAGGCGTCAGTAATTGATGAGACATTACCTTACATTACATTACCTTAACACTGCATGGAGTCAGCAATGGCATGTCCAACATGATATAGTGAAAAAAGGTTATCCTCCCATTCTGTGTGGAAGTGTGTGTGAGGCATATTTAGGGATTAAACCTTGTGCTTCTGGATTCCTTTGTCGCGAGAGAACAATGGACATTGAAGAGAGCTGAATCTAACAATTGTTGATCCAAAATTGGAGGAGAACATCCACGTCAAGCTAGTAGGAGGATTTGGAGGGGTAGGAGTGAGTCTGACATTTTTATAGACTTCTCAATTCCTCACGTTAATTTGCTATTCGCTGGTGGTCTCAGGATCTGCTGTTTTCGTTGTTACCTGCTGTAGAATACTGTGCAAGAGGCTCGGCCCATCACTATTAATGAAGAAGGCAAAGCAAACAATCTTCTTTTCTCACTGAAGCTAAAGGGTTGCTAAGGAGCGGTTTTTGTGTTTGTGTACACAACCGAAGAGGGAGGGGAGGAAAGTGCAGGAATTTCATTAGTTTGTCAGGAAAGGAAACGTCACATCCACTTTGTCAGAATATCAACACTGACGTTCACATGACCCTCGGCATCCAGATCCCCACAGTACAAGTCAACAACACGAGCGTTTTGGCTCGGAACCATGCAGAGAGCTTTTATGAAATGGAGGTTTCACTCCTAGTTTTTAAAACATGTTTTTTTTTTTTACAGCAGTGATAAATCATGTAATCATTTTTGTACACGCTGTCACAAAAGTGACAAGAGGAGAGCGTCCTACTTCATCTCATTAGATAAAGCCATGATAATCTCCATTAAATAAATGACACTAATGATCCATTTTTAAATGGAATGAAAATGACCTCTGTGTATGTTGTGAAAACATGCATTCATTGACCGCACTCAATAAGAAAAAGGGTTCTTTTGCTGGAGGGTGTATTCGCTGCTTTATTGCAAAAAACATACAGGTGCATGGCAATTAATGAGAATATGAGACATGGCAGCAACTCTCATGACATACCATTCATACACTTGAGTTCACATGTTTTTTTTCTTAAAAGTAACGGGCAATTTATTCCCTTCATTTGACGCTGTAATAACAGTTTTGAAGAAATGACTTGGTGAGTGTGCTATTAACAAACTGCAATTAGTTGAAAGTGGTGTAGAATGATTATGTCATTGATTTGGATGCTCCAGCTCTTCAGAAAATGCAAACAAAAGTCAATGACGACAAAATGACATCTCACTGATGCTGCTGCCACTTTAACACCAACCTGCTAACCTTATTTCAGTTATAAGAGTTTTATTTTTTAAATTGAACTACTAAAATAAATGAACTTTTCAAATGCACCCGCATATAATAATAATAATTACTAGGGTACACCCCTATCTGTATCTGTATCTGTTCACGTCCCATCCGGACGCAGGCGTGGTTGAACCAAAAACAGGTGGGGCTTAAATCTGTACATTATTTTAAGTCTGAAATTGACATGGATTGATCAGAAGTTGCTATATTTATTGTTTATTATTATTATGTATTGTTTATTTATTATCCATGAGGGCGGTCACTGTGTGTGACTGGCCAATCACAGAGCGTGAAGAGTGATTACATAAGTAGTTACGAAATGAGGACTGTCCATCACGATTACGGATAATGACGAGCTGTACTCGTTTCATGCTTGTACTTGGCAAAAATGCATTATCCGTAACCGATACTCGTTTAAAACGAGTATCTGCCTCATCCCTTATAATTATAATAATAATAAATTACAATAGGAACCTTGCACGGGCTGCGTCTTTGTGCTTGGGCCCTAATAATGCTAAATTGCGTGACTCGCTCAAAACATCTAAAAACGACAACTCTGTTTCACACATTAAGAATATAGTAATGTTTACTTTAAACATAACATAACACTTTTAATGACAGACCACAGCTTGACCCTGGAACAGAGTATTTGCTGGCAGGACGTGTTGGGAAATGCAAGCAAGCGGGAATTCTAACATTGTCTCGGACGGGCTCATGTTTAAGAGGCTTTTTTCCTAATCCTCTATTAGTGGGGGCCACTTCTATGTTGAGCTACTCAAGATAAACCTTTGACCTGTCACACTTTCACCTGTGCAGCGTTCAAGCACTTTGTCCACGACTCGTCCAGATTGACACCTGCACTCATGACACCTGCTAGTGTGTACTTGACAAGCTTGGCTTGCCTGATGGGCGGTGTGAAAGTGTTGAGCACGCAAGAGTCTTCTGTGGAACATCTTGTACCATGCTTTTATCAAGGACAAGCTAAACTTGGCAAACCTCCACCCAGGTTCAGAAAAGACACGGGAACTTCTAAAGTGCAACAAAAATCACATTTATGAAAGATAGGAGATAATGGAAATTGCAGGCCTGCCAACATGCACGCATTTTGACCCTTTTGTACTCTGGGTACGCATTTTGTTGCATTTTGCCAGTTTTAGTTTCAAGTTCAATCAGGATTATGCTCCTGCGCCGAGGCACAAGCATACCACAGGCTGACAACCTTGCGTTGTGGTGATGTGGACCATAAAGGCTGCGATTGGTTGGCTTTTCATCCATTACTTCCTGTGTGTAGACGACTTGTTCAATGAGAGTACCACATACAGGCTCTAATGCCTTCTCCTCTGATTTCTGATCAACATTTACAATAAATATCATTATTGTAACACCTCGATTAGTTCCAGCTCCAATAACACTCCCCCTCTGCCTCTCTTTTATGACATTGTTCGAGTAGTCCCTCGTTTAGCAATTATGGTAAGCTGTGTAGTATTTTCCTGCACCTTGCAGCCGTACAAAAATCTGTTTTTGTGTGTCTGCATTGTTTATGGGAGCTCTTTCCACGTTTCCCCGACTCCGTGACAGACAGGCAGGGCATCCCCCTCGCTCTCTCTACCCCCATCTGTCTCTCCATTACGCCGTCAACATTTCAGTCACACTTATTTGCGGCGCTGCTTGATTTATTTAGTGGCGCTGCAGCACACAAAGCTGTCCTTTCCATCTCTGCCTCGACCCATCACCCCAGTCTAGTTTAAAAAAAACAAACAAACACAAGTACACACAAATACACAAGAAAATGTACACTTCTCATCCATCCTTGCCTTGTTACTACGGTGATTCCATAATGTGACTTAACTGGCTTGAGCGTCCAATGAGATTGGACCTATGCCGCACACTGAGGGAATATTTGCATGCTAACTATGGATTCCTATGATATGCTGTGATGTATTCACTATTTACTGTATTTACATTATCAGTTCATGTTTGTAGTCTTGGTCTAGACCATGGGTCAGCAACATGCAGCTCGTCAGCCTCCTTTTGCAGCTCCCTTCGCCGAGCTTTTGTAACACTCAAGTAGGGGAAATGTGCATTTTCAAAAAGAATGTGAAATATCCGACTCACTGCAAGTCCGTGAATGCATCTAGACTGTGTTCTCACTGCAGTGTGGATGAGTAAGGGAAGTGGAGGTAGGCAAGTGTATCGAGTGAGTCGCACTGGAGAGAAAAAAGGTGAGGGAGTTTTGAGTTGAGTTTGAAGCAAGTTACTGCACAGTAAAATAAAACTGTGTAATTAAGGAGAGCATAGCAATGTGTTTTAGAACGAGAAGTGCGCTGGTGAGGTAGATAGCGTGCCGCGGGAGCTGACTGCACTGACCGGTTGTGACTGCGGTGAGGTGGGGTGGACCTCTTGGCAGCAACCACAGAACAATACGTCCTTTCACTTTTACGTCTCCAAATACCAGTTCCTACATTTGTCGCTATTGGGAAAATAATAGTCCCCATGAGGGTTTGGAAAGTAGCCAGAATTAGTGAGAAAATGACCAATTTGGCAACACTTGGCTGCACATGAGATGGGACGGAGGGAGAAGCCATTCACAGATGGAGAATACATGAAAGAATTGTTCATAAAAATATCAGCGCATCTATTCTCCCATTTAAAAAATAAACAAGAAATGATTGAGAAAATGAAAGAATGCCTCTCTCCGCAAAGACATTTAAGGACAGGACCAATAGAATGGTTATTGATGACAATTCAGCACAGCCATAAACGCTATTGAGCAAACAACACCGATATGCAGAAATGTGAACTCTGATGAGCTTTTTTATGTTGAAGTTGGCTACATTTTGTTTTCGTTTTAAACAAATATTGGAAACATTGAAAAAGGCTTACAGAGTTCAGTGTTTAAATGATTTCAGTGTAGGCCTGCACACGCACGGTGCACTTTTATTTGTTTTTCCTGTATTTGTATTTGTTTGTATTTTAATGTTGTAGGATTGCAACTTTGACAAGTTTCTAAGCTGTGTAATGGTTTGTGGCTCCAGGCTATTTTTTTTTACTGGAAGAGGAGGCTCATAACAATTTTTTCCCCATTGGAAATAGTGGAAATCAAAATAATCCATCCCAGGGTCAAACCCTGGTTGTTGTTGCACCTTTTGTGAACTGTTTTATAAGTAACATTCTTCGAGCATTGTTTACTTCACAAAGTACATTCTAGTCTCTTATTATTATTAAATTTGCCATGTTGTACTTAGTAGCCTGGATGGAGACGTGTGCACCTGCACAAAGACTTCACGTAACTCACTTTACAAAGTACTCCATTCTGGTCTATGATGGTCTTTTTATTATTGTTGACCTATCCCAGTGCTTCTCAAATACTGGGACGGGCACCCTCAGGGGGGCGCAGTCAGGTGTTGGGGGTGGTGTGGGGACGGTAGTCGTAAAATTTCTTCAAGGTTGGCAGGTCTGTTATTCATGATTGAATGATGCTGGTGCCAGCAACTCATACAGTGGTTTGTACAGATACAGAAATACATATTATTAGGCTCTGAATAGTATTGGTTGGGTGGTAGGTCGTTGGGGTGGCAACAGGTCAGGTTTCCAAACATTACAATCTCAACTTTAACGTGTTTTTGTGTCCACTGACAATATTTAGTACGCATTAGATTTGACCTCCTTGACCCCATCTTTGAGTGACTTTGTTGAACGGAATCTTCTTTTTACTGCCACCTTTCTCTTCCTTTCTTGCAACGTGAAAGTCGCTCCCACCCACATCTAACTTTGCACTGTCACTTCACGTGCTGCCCAAAAACTGCCTCCCGCCCGCGGGCCTTTCAAGGTCACGTTTTTAAGGTCGAGCCTTTTTGAATACTTTCTGCGGAAAATACATCTGAGTCATTTCTTTTTTATTTATTGTTCAACCTTGGCTCACAGGCTGGGATGGAATAGTAATAAAATGATGTGAAGTGGCCTGGTTTTGTGTCCGTCTTCCTTGGCGGAGGAAATGTTTTAGATGGATTGTTTGTAGCGGAATGAAAAAAACACACAAAAAACCCCCAGAAACGGAACATTTGTGGAGTGTATAATGCGGTCGATTGTCATCAGCCATTCGTAATACACATTACTGCCCCCTACAGGATTGGAACACCGATTTACCCACATTTTGTAGGGGCTCAAAGGTTTTTGGAGGATTGACATAGCACCATTGTCCAAATACTTTTGGACTTAATTGTGTCTTAATTGTGTGTATTAGTTATTAAATAATCTATTGATCGGGTTGTATGACGGCAACAGCTTGACCCTGGAACAGATTATTGGTGGATGATTTGTGTCTTTTAGATGATGTGTGATGCGGATGTATAATGTTGCCTCCTCCAAGCCGCCCCTGTGGTTTAAGAGTGGTGAAAGCGTAAAAAAAAATAAAATAAAAAAATACTCCATGCCTCCAGTGTGTGAGTGTCTCCACATGTGTGCACATGACGCGCTGGTGCTGGAAGTCATTTCCATGGTTACAGTGATCCAGGATAGGCCTGCAAGTGCGTGCCTCCTGCAGACAATGTTGTGCGTTCTCATTACTGCCCGCCATGCGTCCTACATCCAGCTGGGATGGAGGAGAGGGAGAAGCCTACAGTGTAAATAATGAAGAGGAATGAAATGAAAAAGCAAAAAAGTGGAGCAAGGCGCTGAGGAAATCACATAAAAACAACATGGGGCAGATTAGCTGGCACTGACTATTCATTAGCGTCCATTAGAATGTGTGAATGTATATCCAGGAAGTCCTACAATTGTTTGAGTTTTTCAGAAAAAAAAAAAGAAAACCACTCATGCATGAAGTTGTAGCGGACTTCAGCTCAGGTGTCTTTTTTTTTTCCAAGTATCAAAATTGTTTTTCTCGCAAAAAAACTCACAGACAAAAAAATAAAGCAAAAAAAAAACCCAATCAAATTAAGTCAAAGTCAATCTATCAGCATGTAGCCACAGACAACGTATTTCAAACCTACGTCATGTCCTCAAAAAAAAACAAATTAATTAAATACGAATTCAAAAAAACGAAACATAAAGAAGTTGCCACAGCTTTTCTGTCAGGGGTGCGTTGGAGATCTGTCTCATGAACAAATTTAAGAAAAGGACAAGAGTATATCTATCCAGAAGCCTATCCCAGCTGATTTCAGGCGAGGGGCACGGTACACCCTGGACTGGTCGCCAGCCAGTCGCAGGGCACATACTGTATAGACAAACAACCATTCACACTCACATTCATACCTAACATGCATGTTTTTGGAATTTGGGAGGAGACCGGAGGAAACCCACGCACGCACGGGGAGAACATGCAAACTCCACCCAGAGATGCCTCACTGTGCTGGCTGCTCAGTACAACATGGCTATAAAGTGACGATTGTAAGATAAAGACATGGAATTTCAGGGTATACCACGGATGGCAAAAAAGGAAAAGAAGCATTCACTGTCATTAACTATAATCATTTAAAAATAGATTTTTTACATTTAAAATGACATTTTTTGGTAAATTTAATTTAAAATTAATAATCATCAGGGACTTTGTCAGCTGGAGTGAGCTTAACCAGCTGCAGCTCAACACCAGCAAGACAAAGGAGATGATCATTAACTTCCAGAGGAAAACATCTCACTTCACACCGGTGAACATCCAGGGAGCGGACATAGAGTTGGTAGACAGCTACAAATTCCTGGGTGTTCACCTTAACAACAAGCTGGACTGGTCCGTCAACACCCACGCCCTCTACAAGAAGGGCCAGAGTCGCCTACACCTGCTGAGGAGACTGAGGTCCTTTGGTGTGTGCAGGACTCTCTTACGGACCTTTTATGACTCTGTGGTGGCCTCAGCCATCTTCTATGCTGTGGGCTGCTGGAGAGGGGGCAGCACGGACAGGGACAGGAGCAGGATAAATAGACTGATCAGGAGAGCGAGCTCTGTCCTGGACGGTCCTCTGGACTCCGTGGAGGAAGTGGGGGAGAGAAGGATGTTGGCTAAGCTGACATCCATCATGGACAACACCTCTCACCCGCTACATGACACTGTTGTTTCCCTGGGCAGCTCCTTCAGCAGCAGACTGTTACACCCACGGTGTAAGAAGGAGAGGTTCCGCAGGTCCTTCATACCGACCGCTGTCAGGCTCTACAACACCTGAACCTTTTTGTATTCACTATGTCACTATGCATTCTTTACTTGTGTATCTTGCTTGCTGCTGTAACAGGTGAATTTCCCTGCTGTGGGATTAATAAAGTACTACTACTACTACATAAAAAAATATCCGTCCATCCATCCATCTTCTATGCCGCTTATCCTCACTAGTGTCACGGGTAATCTAAAAATATGTAGGCCGACTTTTAAATTATATTTTTACAGATTTATTAAGATGTAATACAAATATAGAATTCAAGAAAAACAATTAATAGTGTGTATGTTTAAGAATGATATTTTACATTAACTATGTGAACAGACTCACCTCCCAACCGCACGCATCTCTTATTTGTTGTTCTTATGGTTTACTATAATACTGGAGTTAACTTGTTTTTACACTTTTACATTTCTTCCTGACCGTTGGCTGTGCAGTTAATGAAGGTTTTAGAATGGCCGCAGTTTGACCCTGGAACAGATGAATTACATTTCCATGATTTTCTATGTGGAAAAATCTATTCCACTTATATATTCTTTGTGAAACAAGCTAGGAAACGTGCGACGACACCCATAAAAGAGACAGAAATTGAACTTATTGCGACGTAGCATCTCTATCCAGGCTGCTCAGTACAATATGGCGAAAAGTGCCCATGATAACGTAAGAAAGAGAACACATTTTACACGGGAAAATCAGCTGTTGAATCTTTTATGTGAAGAGACTCGCCTCCCAAGTGCAATATGGTCTCCATATCACACACTTACGTTACATTATTTGTTTAGTGAAGTGTCAACTTCTTTTACACTATTAAAAGTGACTTAAACAGTGCTTGTACCATTAATAAAGGCTTTATAGGGCCACAGGCCGCTGTTTGACCCTGGAACGGATTCATTCACTTTCCATTATTTTCTTTCAGGGGAAATAGTTTCACTGTTCACATCTCAAGCTGTGATATAAAATAACGTCATATAATAATACCATAACAAATAATAGTCAAAAATAATTACATAGATGTTATGTCAACATGATGTATAAAGTCAGAATGATTGGCAGGTACCATGGCGACGTACTGTATGACATGTTGTTAGATGATGTCACCTGATGATCCTTCATTTTGTAAAGGATCGTTTTGCTTGTACAAGTATGTGTAACACATGCGGACCACATCCTGTGCGACGTGAAGAATTATGTTATATAGTGCGTGGCATGTTTGCTTGTCTAATGGTGTGTGTGAGACATGTCATGAATGCATTAAGGAGAAAAAAGAAGCACGTTCTGCACTTTGCATGGGGAGAAAAATGAGTGTGATAAGGAGGTCATAGTGATATGACAAATAATGGCTCTTATGTAGGACACACGTTCTAATGTAGTAGACTAATGATGGTGGTTTAATGCTCTTTTTTTTTTTTTAAGGGAGTGTATGGGAAAACCCAGATCTTGACAATCACAGTTAAATTATAGCAATCAACATGGTTGGAAATGTCAAGAAATTGCACTTTCTGTTCACTAATTGCTGCCATTTTTGTTGCAAATTCATGGATGTTTAGATAGGCTAAATGCTAAATAGAGCTTTAAAGCGCTCGAGACACCAAAAGAAACAGTAACAAAATGAAAGTGCTCACTCAATAAAACATTTTTGTCATACTGCTGTCATAGATAAGTAAAAAACTATGAAATCGGAGGAAATGAAGTGGTGATTTTGACACATTTTCGACACGGCCCTGGCGAGTTTCCTGAACAGACGCTATCTGGGTTGTGACGTCACTGACGGACTACGTTCAGGGAACCAGATTCACACGCATGCAACCATGAAGTCACACCAAAGTCACGAAAGCGACACATTCACACTAACACTAACACAATAATAACGTTCACTGATATAGTGTTGTGATGACATGACATGTTTTTTTTTACTATCAGTATGTGGCACAGACATGAAATGAAAGACCAGTTAGCCCTGGAATGGAACCCCATTTCCCCAACATTTTATTGATGTTGTGATGAGCTGTATTTGCTTGTCAGCTTTACTGTAAAAAAGCAACATCAGGGTTTTTTTTTTTTTTTTTTGCTGCCTTGCTGATGCTACAACTTGTCTGTTAGCATGTTGCGGTAGCTCGTTGCCAAGGTGTCAAACCTGACTACAGCCAGCATTGTGAGTCAGTCAGGTTGGAAATGTTTATTTTTTTGGCTTAACATTCTGCGGAATGTGCGTCGGGAACGCCTTGTTGACAGCGTGACCCTGTGGGGGGGTCGTCACAGAGTGTTCCATCCTGCTTGAAAACCTTCAAACTTGTCGACGTTTTATCTGGACTTGCCGAATCAACGGGGGGCGGTGCGTGAGGGCCGTGTCTCGTTAGTATGTTGCTGGACAAAGCTTGCAAACAAAAGCAGTGACGTGGTTTGTGTTGTTGCTGATTTTGGAGTAAATACAATTTAGAAATGTCTTTATTCTTAATGCTGCTGCTGTTTATGTGTTAGTGTGTATTCAGCTGCCTGACCTTGCATGTGATGTTACATAAGGAGATTATCTTATGTAATATTTTGTTTTATTTTTGTCAAGGAGGTCATAATTTGCTTGCGTGTTTATTTATGAATGTTTCTCCGAGCATATGTGTGTGTGTGTGTGTGTGTGTGTGTGTGTGTGTGTTTGTGTGTGTGTTAGCCTAGCAGCCAGGCGCCACCCGTGGGTGTTTTAGGTCCACGTGTGCGCACACCTGCACTCTTGCACACGCTGGGGGAGCAGCAGTGAAGCATGAAAACACATCTTCTGTCCTTCTCTTTTCACTCCTTTCTTTCTATTTTTATCACACACAGTTCCCAATCTATCCGTTCATGTGTCAATCAGCCTGTGCGTTTGCATCGCCCAAAGGGTATGTGCTGGGCACTCTTGGTACCCCTGCCAGTACCTGCTTTTTAAAGTATAACATGTGGGACATTCATCTCTACAAGTATGTCACTCTGTCTTCCGTCTAGCTGTCCCAAATTCTATTGCAGCACCAATGGAATGACATTTATCATCATCCCTTCCATGCCGTCTGCATGGCGGCCTCCTGCTCCCCTGTTTCGCTTTGGCCACCCGTCGGGTCAGGCCACCATTTAGCAGCTCCTTTCACACTGCCATCCATCCAGCAATCCACCAGTCTTTTTAATTCTCCCATCCATGCATTCATCCATGTGTTTCTCCAACCTTCCATACACATTCATCCACCCCTTCAACTCTTTGTCATCCACCAGTCCGGCTATCCATCATGCAATCATCCATCCATCCGTTCGAGCCTCCGTCCATCCAGCTGTTCAACTATTCATCCATCATCCATTCAGCTATATTTCTTCATCCATCCACCAATTTGCTATCCAGCCATCCATTCGAGCAGACATCCACACATCCATCCATTTGCGTTTTTCCAGACATTCATCCATCCAGTATTGACCCCAGGGGTCAACACTGGGGCCAAAACTGTTCACCTTGTATATTAATGACATCTGTAAAGTCACGAAAGGCCTAAAGCTAGTATTATTTGCAGATGATACTACGGCATTTTGTTCTAGAGTAAGCACACAAGAGCTGATAAAAAAAGTCACAGATGAATTGGCTATATTAAAAAGATGTTTTGATAAAAACAGACTATCAGTGAACCAAAGTAAAACTAAAATAATGCTATTTGGGAATAGTAGGAAGGATATTAATGAACAAATCCAAATTGGGGGCGTTGACATTGACAGGGTGAACAGGGTCATAATAGATGATAATATGAGCTGGAAATCTCACATTAAAGATATACAACATAAAGTGGCAAGAAATACCTCAATGAATAAGGAAAAATTGTTCTGAACCAAAAATCACTCCATACTTGCCCTTTAGTATTACCATAACTAACCTATTGTGTGGAGAAATGGGGAAATAACTATAAAAGTACACTTCACTCTCTAACTGTACTTCAGAAACAGTCGGTCAGGATAATCCATGACGCCGCTTATAGAGAACATACAACCCCTTCATTCCTAAAATCACAATTATTAAAATTTGCTGATCTGGTAACCTTTCTAACAGCTACAACGTAAAGTAAAAAATAACCTGCTACCAGAAAACGTACTACATTGCTTCCCAACAAGAGAGGAGAAATATGACCTTACGGAAACATTTATCTGAAAACACTTAATGTAATGCGAGAACAACTCTAAAAATCTTCAGCATACCAGTATGTGGAGTCAAATTATTGAACGGATTGAGCAAACAACTCAAGCAATGCACTAAAATGGGCGATTTCAAGAAACAGTACAAGCAGTTGATGTTTACAAAGTACAAGGAAGAAGAGATCTGGACCACCGTGTACAGACTATGCTATGTCTAACCACTCTTACTAACTCTTAATTTCTTTGTGAGTACATTGTCTGTACTCACTCATCATCCAGCTATGTTTCTGTCAACTATTAACCTTTCATCACCTATTATTTTATATTTCTTATTATTTTTTATGACTGTTACATAATTTATTTACAGTGATTGTAAACTTTGACTCCTATTGTACCACATTGTTATACTGCCTTGTCATTTTCCTATATATTAAAAATGGGCAAAGAGTACATTTGGAATACAGGAAGGGAACAAATGTATTGCAATTGATCTGAAACGGATGGGGGGCGGAAGGGTTTAATAAGCTTTGCTTCTTCCTACTCCTTTTTGGACATGTGGAACTGTGAATTGCAATATGATGTATTCCAATGTAACTTGTATGCGTGTTCAATATCAATGAAACAATTACCATTAACATCCATTCACCTGTTTTTCCATCCAGCATTCAATCGTCAATTCCCCAATTCAACCATTCATCTGTTTTTCCATCTATCTGGCGGTCTGTCATCCATCCTTTTCAGTAGGCATCCATCCACTGAATCATTTAGCCATCATCCATCCATCCATCCATCCATCCATCCATCCATCCATCCATCCATCCATCCATCCACCCATTCATCTGTTTCCTAGCTATTCATTCATCCATTACCCATCTATTGACCATCCATCTGTTTTTCTACCCACTCACCACCACCAATGTCCGTCCATCTATCCACCAATCTGCCATCCAATCATCCAACCATTCATCCATCCGCCGATTCAAACATTCATTAATGCACCCAAACATCTGTTTTCCCAACCACTCATCCATTCATTTTTCAATCTATCTGTCTGTTGACCATGCATCCATCTGTTTGAGCATCATCCATCTGTTTCCCTACCCACTCATCACCACCACCATCCATCCATCCATCCATCCATCCATCCACCAGTCTGCCATCCAATCATCCAACCATTCATCCATTCACCGATTCACACATTCATTTATGCATCAAAACATTTGTTTTCCCAACCACTCATCCATTCATTTTTCAAATCTATCTGTCTGTCTGTTGACCATGCATCCATCTGTTTGAGCATCATCCATCTGTTTTTCTACCCACTCATCATCACCATCATCCATCCATCCATCCATCCATCCATCCATCCATCCACCAGTCTACCATCCATGCATCAAACCATTCATCCATCCACCGATTCAAACATTCATCCATCCATCCAAACATTTTTTTTTCCAACCACTCATCCATCCATCCAAACATTTTTTTTCCCAACCACTGATCCATTCATCTTTCCATCTATCTTGTCGTCTTATTATTCATATAGACTTTCTTATTGTCCTGATCGTCCTTTTGCCTTTGGCGTCTCTTGTCCAGGAATGTTAGGTCCACTGACTTCATACATCATCATTGTTCCATCTGTCTTTTCTTTCCATAGTTTCATCTTCTGCATTTGACTTCATTGCATGAAACAGAAACCATTCCTCTTCTTCTACTTCTCCTGGAGATATGAGCTTAGAGCGGATGAATGTACGTCTGATGATTATCCTGCATAAGAAGACAAATGAAATGTTATGATTGAGACACTGTTCTCAGGCCAACTGGCTTTTGTCTTTGACCTTGTGTTGTTTTTTTCACTTCCTGGCATCATCAAAAGCATTGACGAACATTTTCACGTTTGTCCTTCCAAGAAACAGGACAAGAGCAAGTGACATCAACCTTCTACTTGCAGCATAGAAAAGATTTTTAATGTAATCCTGCACTTCCGGTACTGCCTGACTGTACCGCCATGAGCTGGCTCTTAAGTCGCTGTTCATGCAGCCTTTGGGTGACCTGGATGTCAATCAGTATGGCAACGTCACTGACAACGTAGTTCATTATACTAAAGTTTAATTCTGCACTTCCTGCAAGATCTGACTGTACCGCCATTGGCCGCCTCTTATGTCACTGTTCATGCAGTCATTGGGCGAACTACAATGTGAATTAGGGGAGCAACAATGACATCATTCATTCATTATGTTAGTTGGTGTGTATTATTACACTTTTAAAAAAAAGATTAATATTTGCACTTCCTGCACGGTCTGACTTTGCTGTTATTGACTGGGCCTTCAGTCTCTGTTCATGCAGTCATTGGGCGACCAACATGCCAATCAGTAATCCTCTGCACCAGTACCACAAAGCACATGGTGCAGAAAGAAGAATGAACTAAGATTAAGATTTTGCATCTTCTGGAAGTTTTTTGGTGACCAACATATGGGCGCCCTACATTTACGAATGCAAAAAAAGATGATCATTTTCTTTCATCTTTTGAAAAGGGTAATGGGAGCGGAAACTAATGCGCTCATATATTGACCTATTGTTGTGGTGAAAAGCCAAGCGTGTTTCCTATGCACACGTGTGCTGCACATGCTCAGTCCAGACACCTGACATGTAATCACCTTCAGGTCAATTATTCAAAGCAATCATTCTCATTCTTCATCTTCCTTCCTTACATCTCTGAAAGATTCATTAGGCCATTAACCAAACATCTCCTTGTCTGATGTGTACATGGCCGCCATCCAACTATACCCTCCCTTCCTCTTCTTACTCCCTCATCTTTCTTTTCTCCCTCCCACAGACACTGTACTCCGATGTCAGTCTGGACATTTTTTTGTTTTTTAATGGGAAAACTGATTGAGCTGTCCATGTATTGTACATCGCTGTCTCACTTTATTTGAGCTGCATTGATGAAGTGAACTTTTTTCCTACAAGGCTTTAGCTCAAGGATGTGGGGGGACCTGACAGTCATCTGTTGAGTCGTGCTGCGGACTTGGGTTTTGCTTTGAATGCTGGGAAGTGTTGAACGTTTTTTAGAACATACAATTAAATTGTCCTTTTGTCTCCAAATGTATGTTTCTGATATTTTTCTTGTAGAACACAAAACAATACATGCACATATTGGGCGTTGGGCACGTAAGTGGATGTTGAAGTATTGTACATAGTGTGATGTAATTTTAAAGACGAGGAAAAATGTTCAAATTAAAAAAAAAAAATCCAAATATATTATCCATTCATTTTCTATGCCGCTTCTCCTCATTAGGGTCGCGGGGCATGCTGGAGCCTATCCCAGTTGACTTCAGGCGACAGGCGGGATACACCCTGGACTGGTTGCCAGCCAATCACAGGCCACATATAGACAAACAACCATCCACACTCACATTCATACCTATGGACAATTTAGAGTCGCCAATTAACCTAACATGCATGTTTTTGGAATGTGGGAGGAAACCGAAGAACCCGGAGAAAACCCATGCACACACGGGGAGAACATGCAAACTCCACACCAAAATGCCCAAGCGAGAATCGAACCCAGGTCCTCCCGATCTCCAGACTGTTACTGTGTTGGCCAACATGCTAACCGTGCGGCCCCAAATATATCATTGTTATTAAATATTAATGTGATTAATATAAAAATATATTGAATCAATTTTTTCTTTTTTTTTTAAACAGAAGTGGAAGTTTCTGAAACAACCAAAGATTCAAATTGCCTCAAATGGAGAATGTGTATTGGCAAAATGAGGCCACAGAAAAAGCAAAGTGAGGACTTAATGCCTTCATGCTCACTGAACTGAAGTCTCACATGACTTTGTTTAATTCTGAATTGTGCAAATTCATGGGAGTTCAACTGCAGAGGTTGTGTGTCACATGTTTAATACAGTGAAGTGTAAAAGAATGGAAGTTCCCCTCGGGGGGGGTCTTGTTCTTCTCAAAGTGTCTTCACTGCTTTTCTGTCATTTTTTTAGTCTGTCTCCTCTCTTGCTTCCTCCCTCCGTTTCACTCTCCATTCCAGCTTTAATCTTCCCCTCCTAACACAACCCCCCCACCCTGCTCGCTCTACTCGTGTACATAGTGGATGGATATCAGTGGAGTCAGAGGAGCTTTAAGCTGTTGCGTAACAAATGTCCTCTTGACTTGGAATTGTGTCATCTCTCGGGATAAGGACCCCTCCGGTGGCCATGATCCAAAAAAAGACCCTACCCCTCCTGAGGGGCTCTCCCACCTCTGGAGAGAATAGTAATGTTTAGATGGTGGGATGGAAGATCAGCAGAGGAAGGAAGGACGGAAAGGGCAACAAGAAAGGATGAGAGACAAGAACAAGAGGCTTAATCAACAGGGACAGAGGGTGGAGGGGAGGCGGCAGTCAGGATTCAAGAGGAGAAGAGGGAGGGAGGGGGTAAGGAAAGAAAAGAGAGGTTGATGAAGATAAATAGTGGAGACATGAAGGAGAGCTGCTGTCCTGTCCTTTAATGTGATACTGCTTTGAATTCATGTGTGGACATCACTTCTGGACACCACATGTCTCTACACAGTGTCGCTCGTTTGACTACCATTGTCTTTGTTGTAACAACATATTTGTAACATGTGTGAGCATCCCGCTTCTGACACCAAAATATTGTAGGAAAAAAAACAACAACAACAACAACACAAGAACTATTTGGCTCTGCAAACGTTTCACTCTAGTCTGGCCACCGTAATCCTCAAATGCTTGTGTGTGTGTTTTAATGACTTATATAAACCAGGTTCACATTTGAATATCCCGTTTCTGACACTAGAAATGTAAGAAACAGTAAAAAAAAAAAAACAACTAAATCATAAGCTGCTTTTGTTCTATTTGTCTCTACATTGGACTCACTCTACTTTGGCTACTATTGCCCTCAATTGTTTGTGTGTGTAGTAATTAGATATATAGACCATGTTCACATGTGAGGATCCTGACAACAAAACATAGGACATAAAAAAATATGTACTATATATATATATATATATTAGTACCATATTTCTCTACGTAGGTCTAACACTACTTTGGCTACAGTTGTCACCCTTCATTTTTGTGTGTAGTACTGATATATATCTAACATGGTCCTATTTAAGGATCCCGCTCCTGACACAAGAAATTTAGAAAATAGCAAAAAAAAACCCAAAACAAACAAACCCACGAGCACCATAGAGTAGGTCTCACTCTAGTTTGGCCACCATTGCCCTCAATTGTTTTGTGTGTGTAGTAATGACATATATAGACCATGTTCTCATGTGAGGATCCTACTTCTGACACCCCAATTTAGGAAATAGTTAAAAATCATATGCACCATATGTCTCTACATAGGCCTAACTCTAGCTGGCCACAATTGCCTTCCTTTGATTGTTTCTGTCTGTCTAATATTGACATACTGTATATGGAACATGGCCATGTTTGAGGATCCCGCTTCTGACACCAAAAATGCTGTACCATATGCCTCTACATTGGTCTCACTTTAGTTTAGCCACCATTGTCCTCCTTTGTTTGTGTCTGTGTACTACTTGACACATAGTGACATGTTAACCCGTGTGGATCCTGCTTCTGACACTTTTGAGACTTTCCAAGCAGTATTAGTGTAACAGCATGTTTAATTATTGTCGTTGGCAGTGTTTCCAGTATTTGGCCTAGTAATATTTGCATACGAATATAGTATTCATTAGGGGTGTCGCGAGATTAAAACGTGACAACATTTCCCGTTCAGAAAAAAATGTCTCGTGGGCACTAGGCCTGGGACAGAAATAAATTAATTAATCACACAATTAATGGAAATGAACTGGATGATTTTGCCGGCCTCCATATATTGCGATGTGCATGCGTGTCGGTTTTCCTCATCTCTTGCCTCCAAACTGGCAGAAAGAGGGTTCACTGTGTGCATTGGTTTCAGCACCTTGGCATGAACGGAGTGAGCCCTTTTGTCAGTAATATCATCATAGTCATCATATCATCATCGTCTCTTTGTGTCCGTGGGTTGAGGCGGATTGGTAGCAGACACACAGAGTGCATAAGAGTGTAACGTAGTAGAAATTAACTTAGTAGATTGCAATATATTGTCATATATTTTGTAAATGTTTTTTCATTGTACTTTTCTTAAAAGTAAAATCTTGTCTCGTCTCAGTCTTGTAGACCCAATCTTGTGAACTGAATGTCTCGTGACACCCATTGAATTTCATTAGGGGCAAAGATGCAAAGAAAAATTGGGACGATTTCACAGCCGTCTTTGAAAATGCATCATCTTGAAGCAAAAAACGAATGAGGATGACAAGCATGGACGGTTCAGCAGCAGAATAAAGAGAAGAGGTATTGTTAAAATAAATGGTCAATGGACAAAGGGTCATTGTTGTGTGCATGGTTCGCAGCTGGCTCTTCACTCCGGATGAATGAGTCCACATGACTCACACACTTGCACAGTATTCTAGAAAATGCTTTTACCAGTGGACAAAAATAAACAGTGGTCACGTTTGATTTTTATAGAGACGCATTACTAGGACCACTTGAATACACATTTGCATTGCGTCAATGACAATAAAAGCCTATAAGTCTATACCGATTTCACTCATGGATGATCGGTATCGGCAGCATAAAAACCTGATTGGAGCATCCCTAGTTATGTATTAAAGTTATGTATTAAACAGATTCAAACTAGCCACCATGCTAATTACGGAATATTTCTGTTTTTGTTTGATATGCTACCACCACCTGATGATCAGTCCACACGATTCCCCCTTTCCTTTTGCTATTGTTGTTATTGTGTGTTTTTTCGGCAAAGACTTTCTTTAGGCCTCTGATTGGCTGAAATTGCCTTATGTAAGACGTTATTGTTGCTTTGGCTTGCACCAACCTGACAGCCTGCAAATGCATTTTCACGTGGGCAATTTAAGAGATTGTCTTTAACCATGCATTTTCTTGCATGTACTTTCCAACTTTAGCATTAAAATTTAATGTAACCATCAAGCAAAAACTGTCACGGTCACACGTTAAGCCACCCCCACTCTCTCATATACAAGTGTATGATGTATGTTTTATTTACACTGTATGCGTCAATAAAATCCAGTAAAGTTGAACAGCAATTTTCCTTGAAGGGATAATTACAGTTTGATACGTAAAAAAAATTACCACAACAACGTTCTGGTGTTTCTGTCACGATAACCTTCAACAGTTATTCAACTCAAATGAACTGAACGAGGCGATGGAATGTTCATGTGAAAATCCATTCACCGCTGTGAAAATTCGCACACGCACACACACTCCAGCTTCAATGTTTCCATTCAGTGCGCAGTTATTTAACATTGTGCATAAATCACACACTCACGACACCTGGCAGTTGCGTAATTCCGCTCCCAATCGGATCCCATGATCTGATGCCATGAATCCAGCTAATGATCCACGGGCACGCTGGCGGCAGATTAACTCAATAGATTACTGCAACAGGCGGCCGCAGCCTTGTCGGCGCTAATCCAAAGCGCTAATGTGTATGACACTCTGGTGCAGAGAACAAGTGGATGTCAGTAATGACGTTAATAACAAGCTTGTAGCACGGCTGGTTGCATTGCATTCATATTTAGGTCGAGGTTATCAAATTTGTTGATGCTAATATTGTCGTCCATGTTAGCAATGTTATTAATACTGTATTGTATTAAAAATTCTGCCTTTTCAAAAGTAATAATTTCTCTATATATTCTTTCATATCAGGCAAAACACAGATGGTGTAACCACTGACCATCCCACTTCTGACGCCATTTGTACCCTCAACCCCCATTGAACCCCAGTCGATTGAACTCTGGTTTTGTCCATTATACTGTATATTGACACCAAAGAGTCCCAAAGGGTGCCCAATCCAAATGCCTCACACATTTTCGGTGTCTATATTCTTGCTTAAAAACCTCTGACATAATTGAAGGCGCCCTATTCCAATAATCCAAGTGCCCCACCCATCTCCAACGTCACCTTGTTATACGGGCAATTCATGCCTCACCACTGACCATTCAGCTTCTGACACTATTACTCATTTTTCTGCCTCACATACTGTATTTCCAGCCATCCCCCTTCTGAGACCACCCATTCCACTTTGTCGTCTTCTGTCATCTTTTCTCTTGTCTTTTCTGCATCTTCACAAGTGCCTCAACCACCTCTGATGTAACCTGTCTCATGGATTCTTACCGCTTCATAACTGGCCATCCTGCTTCTGACAGCATTTGTCGTGGAATTCCAAAGAGGAGTGACCTCAACCTGATTGAAAGGTGCTCCATTCCATTCACCTGCGTGTTCTCCAATATCACCTGTCTGAAAGGCCCTTCCTACCTCATGACTGACCATCCCGATTCTGACACCATTTGTTATACTTTCTGTCATCTTCTCTGCTTCACATCTTCACAACCATCCTGCATGACACCATTTGTCAGGAAACTCTGAGGAGGACGCACCCATGTCGTCATCTTTATGCTCTAACGGTGTCACTGAAAAATGAGCAATATTATTTACTTTTAATTTATTTACCACTTGCATTAGATGTGCAGATCTAGCTTGCCCCTGGGGGGGCACGGTGAAATGTCAGGGGGTGGCTTGAGAGGCAGGGAGGACTTTCAATATTAGTGTAGACCTGCCAACATGTAAGAATTTGTAGTACTCAACATGCAATTTGACTCTTGAATACGCGTGTATGCTTCACTGCTCTCCATTTTGTTGCATTTCGCTGCTTTCAAATCAATGGATATTATCAGTTTCTCAATAGTATTTGAAAACCGGGGACGGGGGTGTTCGGCCGAAAACATTTCTCTTCCCCAGTGGGGGAATGACAGAAAATAATTGAGAACCACTGTCTTAATGTGACTTTTCCTGATTCCCCTTCAGCCTTTGCTCCACTTCCCTCGTGTCCATCTGCTCTCAGACTTTTCCTGCAGGCAGCGATCAAATCACAGCTGAAGAATCCAAACAAGCCGGAGAGAGAGAGTAGGGGGCGGCGCTTAAAGGCAACCAGGGGATTATAACTCATAGATGCCCTCTTCGACCACAACCTCGGTGTTGTATTAAAGGCTTTGCGAGGATGTGCTCATAGTTTCCTGGATGGCGTCGTGCACGTGGCTGTCAAAGTAAAAATATGCGAGACACATACACGCGCACACACACACGCGCCCACATACATGCGCACACACACACACACGCACACACACACACACGCACACACTGGATTAGCAGCCTGCAACCACAACACCCAATGTTCCTAAACGTCCGAGGCCCTCAGCATCATCGGCAGCCAGGCCGGTCACACTCAGTCCACCTAAATACTCGCTGACCTGTTTTCGCTAAGCGCGTTTGTCCGGCCCCGTCTGGACAACTTGATGAAAAGACGATTTTTTTTCTGGGACGCTAACAAGAACAAAGACAAACACCAGGATTTTGGAAATCCAGTTCGTGCGGCAATCGGATGTGGTGGTGACGCAGATAAATGACCTCGCGAGCAAAGCGCCATCAGCACCCGTGTCGTCTCTTAGGAAGGTCTGGCACAAACTTTCCAGCTCGATAGTCGTCCTGAGTTTTATTTACATCGGCAAGTTGCTGCTTGTTGCTGCAAGGCCACCAATCAATAACAGCAGCAAAGGAATGCTTTCAACCAGCAGCATGCTCACTCCTGCTGAATGCTAAGTTTGTTACTTTATGAACAAATGAACAATGTGGCTAAAGTTACCGGATTATTAAGCTATACTTTAGGTTTATTCAAATGTAAAATGTAATAATATTGTAAATGCTATACTCACTGTATAGCCAGGGCGGTTATTTATTTAAAGCACAAAGAGTACGGGGCATTAATTAGAAGCAGGCGATAACTGGATTTGAGAAATGTGAAAACTCATTGTATATAACAACTTTGGAGTGGAGTTAATTAACTAACGACATTAGGAGGTTGTCTACAACCACAGCTGTTAGTGGCAACTTCTTATAATTAGCTAATTAGCTAAACCACGGTGGTTATTTGCTTTAATAGAGCACGCACCCAACATTTACATAGAACTCTGCAAATAATTGAATAGAGGCATTTATGGTATGCTTAATGTGCAAAAACTCCATTTGGACAAGTTTGCCTTTCTTGCCTTTCACTTTCTTTCCTCTTCTTCAAAGATATAATGATTGTATTGTAAATGGTTTTCTTCCAATGTGTCTATTATTGTATAATGGCTGTATTGCCCTATCACTGTTGGCATTAGCGCAATACGAAGAGTTGCTCTGTGATTCCCTAGCCTAATTATTAGTCTTCTAAAATAAAAAAACCTCCGCATTTTTAATTCAACTCCGTTACTGGGGAATAAATAAGAAAATGCGAAAAAACATTGCTGATTTATCACAATCTTCATGTAGCAGAAGTAGTGGTACAGTATCTTTACGTATAAACATTAAGACGCTACCAAGTCATTTTTACTCTGAGTCGATTATGAGTTAGTTACGTTTTGAGTACATTTGATTGTAATGGAATGAAATCAAAGTAATTGTACCTTTTGCTTCAGTAGAAGACATATACAGTATACTCCACAGTGTGGTGTTACTAGTGTGGCGTTAGCTTGATAACAAGGACAAGATTGTGGCCCAGCACGAGGTGCTCCTCGACATGTTGCCTCCACTATGAGAAGGCAGCGCTCGGCTCGCCCCGACGGATGATTCGCCGTCAGACTCAAAAGCCAGGAAGTCAGACACGGCAAGCCTCACATCCTCCCTGCGTGTTTACTTTTTAGAGCCTTTTTATCTGCCCTCGCCATCACTTCATCATCCATGCTCATGTACTGCGGACATGCTCGGGTATTGTTTTACTGAAATGTGACTTATGCATGTGCAGTGTGCTCGTGTGCAGGAAGTATGCTTCTTGTCACATTTATGTCTGAGGACGTTGCTTATACAAGTGGAATTGAACTATGCATTCACAAGTATTGGGACATGTTGCAGTTGTCAAAGCTTCCACACTGATGAGAAAACATGGTACTGTAGGGAATATTTGCCCCATTTTTTTAGGTCAGAGGTCATTGTGGCAACGCCCTTGTGAATTTTTATTTGTATTACTTGTATTTATTTGTATTTACTTATTTAACCAGGTTTATTATTTCTTGTTTCATTCTTTTAATGTTTTAAGACTCTGCAAAGAAACAACCAAAAAATTATTACAGTATATCTATTATACATACAGTGTATGTGTGTGTGTGTATATATATATATATATATGTATATATATATATATATATGTATATATATATATATATGTATATATATATATATATATGTATATATATATATATATATATATATATATATATATATGTATATATATATATATATGTATATATATATATATATGTATATACAGTGTGTATATATATATATATATATATATATATATATATATATTTTATATCATTTGTAATATTTATTCAGAAAAAAATGCAAAGTGTCATGGTTAATTGTTATAGCGTTACCCCACTATGTGGTGACATGGTGGTTCAATAAAGTTTGAACAAAAAGGGAAGCTCACCACGAGCTGACAAAAATACAAATAGGCTAATGAAATAACTAGGCTATGTAGACACAGTGTGGAAGGTGGAGGAAAAAGAAAACTGTCCCAAAGAGAAAAAAAGAATTACAGATGCGAGGAAAATACTCACAGGAATGCAGCGGGTTTCATAGAGCGTAAATCCAGGAACAGAACGAAGTCCAGACATTTCAAAACATGAAATGACATGCAATGATCATTATCTGACAACTATCAACATGCGGAACTTTATTCTAATTCATTTCTATGTAATTATTATTATTATGAAATATCTTGATTTTATTCCTTAATGCCATGTTATATTATTATAATATTAATGAAGAAAAAAAATCATGTTATTATTGTAAATATGTTTTTACAGTCTTTTTACAGTCGCATTACAGTTTACAGTTTTACAAAGTTTTTACAGTCGCGTAGCCCTTCAGAAATTTGACCTGAAGCCTTGTAAGCCCTACTCCTGCACTCTTAAAAAAACATACACTTTTTAAAAAGTCTTTATTAACTTGAAATTTGAACATCAGTAATAGGTTAATTGATTTTATCGTAATTCCGTGTCAAAAATGCGTATTTTGCAAGGTCACCTTTTTGATAAAGTTTCACATGAGCACTGACAAATGGGTAAGTAATCATCCTGCATATCTTTTGTTCCCGTCTGATGTTGGCATGGCAGGCTATGGTTTAAGTCTGCATATCAAAATACACGCAACCAACGATAAAGCCTCATTTTAGGGGGAATCCCCACTCACAGTGACAGGTTTTCACCGCGGCGCCGTGTGGGGATTGGAATCTTCAAGATTAAACACTCTTAATGTACTAAATAATCATCAAACTGAATTATTTGTTCATATGATACAGACAGAGCAATTACCAACTTCGTGCTGTGTCTCCTTTCTGCTCCGTTCTCCTGCGCCGTGGGGCATTCAGGTGTACTCGGAATTGCGAGTACATTTTTCTTCACGTAAACCCATTACAATTGGCGTACTCCTGGGTGTACGCATACCCCACTTTGGGAACCTAGGCTGTAAATTATATCCTTTATTCATCTTTTAATATTATAAAATGGCATTTTCTTCCTTTACAAAATGTATTAGTGATGTATTTTACATCCATATTTAGCCATATATTTCTTCCATTATCTATTAGCGGGGCCAGGGGTTGTTGTGGTGGGGGTTACTTGGTGACACCTCATCACCGTATCGCTGATGAAGGTTATGGTGGCGTTGACGTTTGGTCGCCCAGCAGAGATGGAGCTGCCTGTCAACGTCTGGGTAGAAGCTGATTGCAAGTGGCAAGGCCCGTCCATGTGAGCACTGCATCATACCCAGAGCTGTTTCTAATAATCCGGTGGCACCACTTGAGAGATGCATTTTATTTATTTATTTTTTTTATAATGGATGACTTTCTTGCAGGTGTACCTAATGTTTTCCTCATCTTTTGTGTCCAAGTTTTGCGATTTTACAGACTTGTTTTGTGAGCAGAGTGTAATTTTTAACTGTTAAATGGGTTTGGGATTTGCTGTGCCAAGTTATTATTATTCTAATTTTATTCTGCTGCTCATTTGGTGATGTGCCTTCTTGGGAATTCAAATTAATTCAGTCGTTAAGCTTCATCCCAGATGTGCCTGATTTTCAAAAATACCGGCTTGTCATTGGATGCCATGCTTCCCCCAACCTGGTGCGCATTGCGTGTGTACTGTACGTGTGGTAGTTACAAGGTCAGGAATAAAGATCCTGGCCCGCTTTTTTTGTTCGCACAAAGAACACAAAGCTGTGAGCCCACTTTGGCGGGGAAAAAAAACCCTTCCTTTGAGTCGCCTAAATTAGGATGACAAAGAAGATGGAGAGTAAAACAAAAGAGTCTAAATTTAGAAAAGGGGATTACTTAGTGAGTGAAAGCCAACACACGCTTTGTCAATCGTCATCACTCGCCACGTATCAGCTTTATCATCTTTATTAATAGATGACAAAAAACACAACCTGATTGCACTTCCTGCAGTCTACGACTGTGATACCAGCACAGGCGCCCCTCGAAAAATATGTGACCTGTCTATTTTTGATGGTTGACATGTCAGTCTGTGCAGGGGCAGGAAGTGCAACCAATTACGCTGGAGCATCCAGGACGCTTGTTTTCTTGAATTTGTTCGCTATTTATAAGTTTGTCTCATAGGAAATAATAGAAATAGAAATAATCAGGCAGTGTTTTAAGTAGTAATTCCTCATTTATCGCCGTTTATCGACCGTGCTAAGAGAATGTCAGCAAAGTAGGATTCCTGATTTATAAATCTAATATTTTCATAGTTAGAGCATAGAAACCTGTTTACGGCCTTCTAAATACGGGTTCTAACATTGCGAGAGCCCTCTAGACATGAAATAACACCCCTATAGTCACCTTTACATTTGTATCACCCAATGCAGTAGACACAATAAAAGTAAATAAGCAATTTAAGACATAAATAATACACATGCGTGTGTGTGTTGCTATAAATGTGTTCTCGAGGGGAGTGGAGTGGCGGGCGGACAGGAAGTGACGTTAAGGGGTTCAGAGTTGAATTTTTGCTTGCTGTGGGTTACGGCCGCAACAGTAGCCTGTGTTATTATTCGGGAATATTGTGCCTGTTGTGAGATCATTCAGCCTTCTGGCGATCAAGCCAGGTGTGACAGGTGTGTGTGTGTGTGTGTGTGTGTGTCTCACCAAACATTACAACAACATTACTGACACATAGTGACCAATGTAGAATACTACATGTCAGAGGTCGGAGAAAGTCAGTGTTTTGCAAGTCTCAAGTAAGTTTCAAGTCTTTAATCCAAAGTCTCGAGTCAGGTCTCAAGTAAAGACGTGCAATTCCAAGTCATGCAAGACAAGACAGGTCAAGTCAAGTCCAAAGCCATAGAAATATAAAAAAATGTTGAGTCCTTACAAGTCATAAACACCGTTAAGTTTTGTCATGACCTCGTAATTTGTGATTGCAAATAAAATTATTTTCGGTAGCATGTTGACACATTAATCACACACTAATCTTTGTCATTCTCCTGGCACTCGTAGAAATGTAAGCCGCACCTTGTTTGTTCTTAACACTCGAACTCCCAAGGCAGTCATTTTGACTGTTTTCAAAATTTGCAATGTCATAACTTGGTTAAAAAAAAAACTATGTACCCATAGGACCCTGACTTTTCCTAAATGTGTGTATATTTTATTCTAACATTGTTTTATCATTAAAATTTCAAAACACAAAAGAGATCTGAGTATTACTACCTGGAACGACCATAGCAGTCAAATTGACTGCCTGATTTTTACAGGGGGTGTCATATTTCACTATTTGCTACATTTTTCCCGCCCTTCCTCCTGCTCTATTGGCTGTTTGTTTTTTATGCTCTGTGATGCTAAAACCTAGCTATAGCGTCACTCTAAACCCAAGAGAGGCAAAAATGACAAGTAGAAAGAAGGTGACAGCTATGGAGGCTTTAGCCTTGCTTCAGAGAAAATGGTTGCAGTTCGAGTTTGCATGTGTAATTGCAGAGAAGTTATATTGTGTCAATTCAATCAAACACTCAATCACTATAGTTTTCATTTAGTGTCCTGATGTGTTTTTTACCTATTCCACCAATTTATTTTTAGATCTTTTTAATGATAATCCAAATTATATACAAAGAGTCAAAATGACTGCTATGGTCATTCTAGTAGTTGCAGAATTCTGGTAGACCGATTGTTAAACCCGATTAGATGTTGATAGATGCATTCAGTTCTGTAGAAAAATTTGGTGTGTTGCTTGGAATGACATAACGGTCTCTTGAATACTTTGAATGGAGACGCATTTTACTCAGCACACTAAAAATCTCAAGTATTTTCCAGTCACCAGACTAAAGTCAGAGTCAGGTCCCGAGTCATTGATGTCGAAGTCCAAATTGAGTTGCACGTCTTTGGTGATATTGTCAAGTCTAGTTCAAAGTCGACAAAATTGTGACTCGAGTTTCTGAATGCCTTATATTTGTATTTTACTTCATTTAGCCATTTTTATGCTTCAAAATGCTTAATTTAGGCTAAAAACATGTCAAATTTGCTTCAATATGCATATTTTTGGACTAATATTTGGCCGTATTCAACCATGGGACAACATGGTTTATTCATGTATTTTTGTTTTTATGTCTGTAATTTTCCAAACAATCATAACGAAAATGCTCATCACAGACAAGATAAACTGTCCAAGATGCCATGTGTATATTTTTCACAATTACAAAATCAAGTGCATAGAAATGGTCATAAATGGTTTATGTAAACAAGAACAAACAGTTTGGTTGTAGCTATTTATTATAAAAATGATTCTTCATTTGGTGGCTGTAATGTGTCCAGCTCCTCCCCTGTGGTACCCCACAACTAGTGTTAGTACCAGTACCTCAATACTGACACCAATACTGATCGTTTTTTGGGGATAACTTTCACAAATGTTGACAATGGAAACACAACAACTTGCATTCTGTGCTCAAACTCTAAATGTCACAAGTGTAAAAATAACATTTATATTTTTCCGCAGGATCCTTCAGTGCAGAAGGTGGGCGGAGGCAGAAAGAAGACTGTGTCATTCAGCAGCATGCCCTCAGAGAAGAAGGTACTTTGGTGTATCTCTCGTAAGTGCAAAGAGGACAGGGCATGAATTGGAAGCAGGCCATAATTGGAGAGATGTTATTCCTTAATGTGAAAGCTCATTATACAGGTATATAACAAGTACATTTTTTAGTGCATGAGAAAGTGGAAAGGAGAATGTAGCTCTCTTTGACCACATGGTCATGAATTTAAGAAGTATACCGGGCAACACAGCAACAACAGAACCAGTGTTGTAATAGTGGTAAGGTAGCAAATTGCTGGTAGATAAAGCTGCTGCATGCTGATCAATACTTAAAATACAACCCATGCCATCTTGTGGAGTTAATACAAAAAAAAAAAAAATTACACTGGCAGGTTGCCTACAGCCACAGCTGTTAACTGTGTTTTTTGACCTGGGCGCTAATCAGAGACTATTTGCTTATATTGACTCTGCTGTTAACTCTGCTGTTAATCAAATAGAGGAATTGATTTGAGCATTTATGGCATACTTTGGTAGCGGTTAGCATGTTGGCCACACAGTCAGGAGATCTGAAAGATCTGGTTTGAATCTCTGTTGGACATCTCTGTGTGGAGTTTGCATGTTCTCCCCGTGCATGCGTGGGTTTTCATTGGGTACTCCGGTTTCCCCTCACATTCCAAAAACATGCATGTTAGGCTAATTGGCGACTCTAAATTGTCCATAGGTATGAATGTGAGTGTGAATGGTTGTTTGTCTATATGTGCCCTGCCATTGGCCGGCGACCAGTCTAGGGTGAGTCCAGGGTGTACCCTGCCTCTCGCCCAAAGTCAGCTGGATAGGAGGCTCCAGCATCCCCCCCTCCTCGTGAGGATAAAGTGGCATAGAAGATGGATGGATGTTGTAGTCTCTGAGTTAAAATGCTGTGTTCCTTTCCTGGCAGGTGAGCAGCGCAGCCGACTGCTTGGCCTTTATGCAGGGCGGCTGCGAACTGAAGAAGGTGCGTCCCAACTCCAGAGTCTACTGTCGTTTCTACACACTGGAAGCTGACCTGAGCTGCTTACGCTGGGAGCCCTCCAAGAAGGACGGGGAGAAGGCTCGGCTGGATGTCTGCAGCATTCGAGAGGTCCGAACAGGGAAGAGCACCGAGACCTTCCTCCATAATGGACCCCTCTCTGAGCACCTGGCTGAGGAGGCGGCCTTCTCCATCATACATGGCGAGGACTACCAGGTAAGAATTTTTATTGTTTTAGCTGTTTCTTCCATTTTCGCCTAACAGTTTCATCCTCACAGTCCCTAGACTTGGTGGCGCTGTCGGCTGACGTGGCTAATATCTGGGTGACGGGCCTCCGCTACCTGCTAGCGCACCCCTCGGTCATCGGCGGGGCCGGCGGAGGTGTCGGAGGAGGCTTGGGGCAGGGTGAAGGAGGAACCATTGAGGGCAGTCTGGGCAGCAAGCTGAGGAGCGAGTGGCTGGCAGCCGAGTTCGCTCGGGTGGACGAGGACGGCTACGGCATTGTGTCGGAGGACATGGCGGTGGCTACCATCTGTAAGCTGTGTCCAGGCATCAAGGAAGCTAAGGTGCGCTTATATTCTATTCTATATATCAATAGATGGGAAATTACACAGCAAATTTCAGGAATGTTTTTCCCCAGAGAAAATAAATTCATCTGTTTCCGACACAAAAACAAAAAGTCCAAATACAGTGGTTTTTTTTTTACTTTTGAGGCATATTTTTCCAGAAAGTTTGGGCTGAAATCCAAATTGTACTACTTTTAAGACATTGGACAAAACTACCTTCCTAGCATGTAAGCGGTACCAAGTGTAAAAGTTTCCCAAGGCAGGAGATCATGTTCTGCTTCGCAATGTCCCAGTACATGTTGGAACTCAAGTTGCCCCTCAATGAGCCGCAGCCCCTCAGTGCTTGCAGCACTCGTGCAGCCCCAGACTGCGACACTACCATCACAGCAGTTATCTTTCTACTATAATTATGGCTATGTGTTGACTCATTTTCAGTGGATAGTAAATCTATACTGCTATACAAGCTCTACATTGACTACCGTAATTTCCGGTGTATTATCACTAAATTTAGAGGAAAAATCTTCTTTGTTCTTAAATAAGCCGCACCGGTGTATAAGCCGCATGTGCCCACGTCATAAAATGGCATATTATGGCGCACACTAGTTCGTGAGGACCACGCAGCTCTTTATTTGACAGGAGCCATGTTATGAATAAACCCACTACAAGCTTGTCAACCCATTGAAAATTGCAGGAGGTCATGACTCATTATACAAGTCTAACTCATGGTTTCATCCTACAAGCAACATTAAACTCATCAAACAGTAAATAACACTGCAGTGTTATACCTCAGAAATATAGAAACATGTATCAACATTTTAAAGTGTTCCCTTAATGCAGGGGTCACCAACCCGTCGATCGCGAGCTACTAGTCGATCTTTGGGACTTTGCCGATGGATTGTGAGAATATTAGAAAAAAGAAAGTATTGTTACATCAGTGCACTCCCCTCCCGGAGTGTGACCAACAGGCACGCATTTTGACCACTGAACACGCCCGCACGCCTTGCCGCTCTCCAGGCACGCAACGCGCAAGCTCCAGCTAGGAGCCCGGTCCCCAAAACCCTACCGGAGGTACCATGAGCGCACACACATACACCGGCTCGCCTCAGCGTTGTACCTGCTCACACAACAATACTAAAATGTTGACACCAACAACCAATAACAACACAAGGCTCTGTATTTCAATACAAAGCTTTAAATAGCTATGACTTTTTAATTTACTTCAAAAACTTTTCTACAAAATAAATCAATAAATAAAAATATGTATAATTAAAATATAAGAAGCTGCAATGCTGCTTCTGTCCACCAGAGGACACCAGAGGACGAAAAGACAGGGAAACGGTGACGGAGGGAAGGTGACGTCATTGCAGCGGCCCCATGAATGCGTTGCTCAGATGCAGTGCATTATGGGAAACCTTTAAAATGTTGGCTATTTCTTTATTCTAAAGTCACATTGGGGCATGTTTCGATATTTGTATGTACACCTTTTGAGTATGAAGTTGCCGTGTGCTGAATTCTGTGCTGTTAAGTGTTTTTAAAAGATGACATTGTGAGTCAGACTGTTATGTTCTTATATTGGGTATACGTAATGACCTCCACTGACAACTAATGGGTTGACCAGCTTGTTGTGAGTACACTGATGGCTCGTGATTGGCTCCTGCCAAAGAAAGAACTACCACTGGCTCGCGAGCTGCACAGTATTTAAGTATTTTGCACCGCTGTATAAGCCGCAGAGTACTTTAAAGTATATCTAACTTTACTTTCTATAGCAGTGGTTCGCCTACTCCTTCAGACACTTGACCTGAAGCCATGTACCCACTTCTCCTGCACACTTAAAAAACATAAACCTTTTAATCTTAATTAACTTGAAAATATTGAACAAAATGAATTGTTTAATTAATTTTATAGTAACTCCAGGTCAAAAACGACTATTTTGCATGGTCACATTTTGATAAAGTTTCACATGAGCACTGATAAATATATAAGTAATCATCCTACATATCATTTATTCCAGTTTGATGTTGGCATCCTTCTGTTTGAATAGATTGAATTACAGCGTCACTTTTTTTGTGCGCTCACGATGGCTGTGGTTTAAGTCTGCATATTCATTTAATACCAAATTGAAGGGGAAAGTTTAGCAATCACGATGAAGCAGTAACTGATGTACAAAAATACACACAACCAACGATAAAGCCCCAATCCCAGTGGCAGGTTTTCACTGATTGGAATATAATATCAATGACATATTCAAGATTCAACACTCTTTATGCACAAAATAATCCAATTTACTCATTTGTTCATACGATGCACACAGAGCAATGGGTAACTTCACGCTCCTTGCTGCTACGTTCTCATTGTGCTGTGAGGCATTCATGCGCATTCGTAATTGAGAGAGTTAGGCGCTAAATTGTTTTTAATTTTTATTCGCGTACCCCCTGTGACAATTTGCGTACCCCTGGCGGTACGCGGACCCTACTTTGGGAACCTAGGTTCTATAGTATTGTCCATTGACAAGATATAATGATTTTTTTGGCTGGCAGCTGTTTCTTTATCCTCTCATGTTGAACTGCAGGAAAAAGGTGGACGGATGTTTTGCTTCGTTTGCTAGTTGTCATTATCGGCAGCGACTGTCTGTCTTATCCATCCCTCGTGTCCTCTGCTGTCAGAGTAGCAGACATGATATTAGAGAGGAAGGATTCTTTTTTTCTTCCAGAGCAGGCGAGGAGCACAGAAGGAGACGGAATGTTAAAGAGAAAAGAAACTAGATTAAAGACAGAGGACAAAGAATGAGTAGTAGAGAGGCAGACCATTATTACTATATGCTGTCCTCTATCTGGGTCACGTTCATTTCCTCAGTGAAACAAGATAGCCAAAGTTTAATCAGCTAGGCCAGCTTGATGTAATGGATGAGGCAGAAGAGTTTGGAACTTCATTGTCTTTCATCTCACGTTGATGTCACCGATCACAGCCTCTTCTGGACTATGATTGGATTTGTTGTTTTTTTTTGTACAGGTGCGTCTTCGCTTCAAGGAGATCCAACGCAGCAAGGAGAAGCTCACCTCCCACGTTACACGCGAGGAGTTCCAGGAGGCCTACTGCGAGCTGTGCACGCGGCCTGACGTGTACTTCCTCATGGTGCAGCTGTCGAAGGACCGCGAGTATCTGGACCCTCAGGACCTGCGCCTCTTCTTGGAGACGGAACAGGGTCTGTCCTTGGCCACGGCCGAGGGCTGTTTGGAGCTCCTGAGACGCTATGAGCCCTCAGATCAAGGCAAAGAGAGGGGGATTCTGGGGTTGGACGGGTTCGCTCGTTACCTGCAGTCCCACGAGTGTCAGCTGCTGGACCCGGAGCACGAGGGTGTTTGCCAGGACATGAACATGCCTCTGTCTCACTATTACATCAGGTAAGTCCATGCCATGTAACTTCAGTACAGTTGAACCTTTCAGGTTGGAACAGACTCAGAAAAGAATCTGTTCCAGAGTCAAACTGTGGCCATTACACAGCCCTTAACTCTACAGGGTTTTAAGTAATTCATTCTCATCTGGTGTGTTGAAGACATCTATTAATAACTACAATATAAGAAACTTGAATGTGTGTATGATTTTTGGAGTTTTATTTTGAAAAACATTTTATTTTGAAAGGCATGCCCCTGGCAACCTCCTGATTCTGTTAACAAAATCTAAAGTATCATGAGTGGTCAGCAGCTTTAGTATACCCTTTAAAATGTTGAATGAAACTCGTGTGCATTTGAATCATTCGGAAACCCACTAAGGATTCACTGAATTGAACTCTGCTACTGTTTCTTTCCCTAGCACCTCCTACCGGTCCTACCTTCTGGATGATCAGGTCCACGGCAGGGCTGACCTCGGTGGGCTAATCAAGGCCTTGCAGTCTGGCTGTCGCTGCCTCGAGCTGGGAGTTACAGATGGCCCGGAAGGGGAGCCTCTTCTCGGGGTGGACTACGGTCCGGACATCTCGTGTCACCACCACCATCATCAGCATCACCACCACCATGCACCAGTCACCATCCGCTCCGCTCTGGAGGTGGTCAACAAGTATGCCTTCCTGACCTCGCAGTATCCCCTCCTGGTGTACTTGTGTCAGCACTGCTCACCCGTCCAGCAGCGTACCATGGCACAACATCTGAAGAAGGTGCTTGGTTCCAGACTCTACACTCCAGAGTCCTTGCCCGTCAGCCTGGGAGGACGAGCCACCACCCTACCATCCCCCGAGCAGCTCAAAGGACGCATCCTTATCGTGGGCAAGAAGCTTCCTCCAGAGCAAGAAGGCTCAGATGGGGACGTGTCTGAGGAAGAAGAGGAGATTGGAGGTGGAGGACCTCTGGCTGGACGTAGAATGACCATTCCGGGTGAGGAGGACCTGGGCGTGGTCTTGGTGGTCCCGCCTCCCTCTCAACCGAGGAAGCTCCGCCTTCACAAAGACCTCTCAGATCTGGTGGCCATTGCCCGCACAGGCAGCCGCCACTTTTACGCCCAAAGATCCAGTCACAAGCAGCACTCGCCGCCCAGCAGTCCCGGCTCTCCTGGCACCCCCTTGGGTGTGGAGACCCCCTACTGGACACTGTGCTCCCTGGGCGAGGGGGAGGCCGGGCGGCTCACCACGGAGAGCCCAGAGGATCTTGTTATGTTCACAAAGCGCACTCTAACGAGGGTGCGGCCCAGCTCAGTGCGCCTGGATTCCAGTAACCCCAACCCGCAAGGCTACTGGAAAGGGGGGGTGCAGCTTGTGGCCTTAAACCAGCAGACCCCTGGTGCCATGCTGGACCTTCACAAAGGACGCTTCTCTCAGAATGGAGGGTGCGGGTATGTTCTGAGGCCTGCCGTCATGAGGGACGAGGTGTCGTACTTCAGTGCCCACACGCAGGGATGCATGCCAGGGGTGCCGCCTCAGACTCTCCGCATTAAGGTTCTTTCTTTTGTTTTCAAACTTTGTAATGATTTAATAAACCATCAACCTGAATCCATCTTGTATTCTTCTTCAGGTTATCAGTGCCCACAACCTACCTAAACCTCAGGGATCAGGTGCCAAGGGCGAAGTCATTGACCCCTACGTGGTTCTGGAGCTGCACGGCGTTCCTGCCGACTGTGCAGAACAGCGCACACGCACCGCTCTGCAGAACCAGGACGATCCCCTCTTTGACGAGACCTTTGAGTTTGAAGTAAGGCATTTTGACTATCAAATATTTGTGTTTTCCTGAAATAGATTTTACTAATATAATAAAAGTGGGAACACAAGCTTGTTAAAAACTGACTGCAAAGCCAAAAGATTTTATTACATTTTTTACTTTACTTAAGTCTGGCGCTGCATGTCTGAACAAAAGGGTTATGTTCCAAGGCTATCAGCGAATGACGTAAATCTGAGAGTAATTGATACGCCCATAAAAATGTCTATTTTGGATACATTGCTACCCTTCAAAAGCCTCTTGTTAGCTTGTCGTTGATGTTCTTCTTCTATTTCTGATCAACATGTGCAATAAAAGTGACTGTTGCTAAATGCATAATCCAGTTTTAAGGCCTAAATATGCCTCACACACCTGCCAAACGTATTTTAAATGAGAAAATGTAAAGGTACTCACCACGAATGAATGATTATGACGATCGATGTAACACATGAATCTGAGCCACGGCTGTGGTGGCAACTGCGCTCACGTCTGTTGCGGGGGCGCCTCCACATCACTACAGTGTTTTTGTCGATGACGACGACGAAATTATTTCATTGACAAACCTTTTTTCATGACGAGCTAAACATGGCTCTTTGATGACTAAAATGTGACAAGTCGTGTGTGAGTTTTCGGTGACCAGACGAGACTGGATGAAAATGTTAGTTGATGGTCTATCTCAGTGGTCCCCAACATTATTTAACTCACAGCCCAGTTCGGGCGGAACATTATTACTTTGCTGTTTGAGAGGTAACTTGAGGCACCAACAAATACGGACATTAGCACTCAATAATGTCATCAAACCTTACCTTTATGCATTCCTACACAGTGTCAGCATTGTAGACTAAATATGAGACGAAAGAAAAATGGGAAAAATAGTATTGTATTGAGAGAAAGTTAGATGGTGCGTTCAAGAACCGCTCACAACAAACAACTTCCATCCATCCATCCATTTTCTATGCTGCTTCTCCTCATTGGGGTGGTGGGGGTATGCTGGAGCCTATCCCAGCTGATTTCGGGCGACAGGCGGGGTACACCCTGTCGCCCATTCACACTCACATTCGTACCTATGGACAATTTAGAGTCACCAATTAACCTAACATGCATGTTTTTGGAATGTGGGAGGAAACCGGAGTACCCGGAGAAAACCATGCAAAAACCGTGGGATTTCTAACTGTATATTATAAAATTGATAGGCATTTTCCTAAAATTTAATGCAGTTATTTACACTTTTATTAAAGTGTATTTTAGTGTTCGACACATGTATATTGCATCAAAACATTGCAAATATACAACCATATTTTGTACATCGGGGTGTTTTTTAATCAAGGCCTATATATAGAAAAACTAAAAGGTGCACGGGTTGGGGGGCACTTTGGAAGCGTCTGCTGTAGATGTCTTACACCCATCCATGTTTGTTATGTTCATTTTTACGGGCCTCTAACAAATAATAGTGAAATAATATTACCCTAAGTCTTTTTTTGTTATGTTTTTCCCTCCATTAAAACACTTTTGGACTCACGATTTAAAGTGGAAGATTTAGATGTCAAGGGCAGAAAAGCAGCTTTTGTGTTTGTGGAAAGATCCTCTCTCCTCCATCAGTTTTGCACATGAAAAGACACTCATATACTTAACTGGGGGGAAAAAAGTAAATTAGGCGCCGGCATAATTAGGCATTTTTTTGCTGTGATGCACAAAGACAATTCATAACCGCTGTGCTGATTGGGCTCCTATGCCGCTCGCCGACTGAGTCATGGTGTTATTGCTGTGGTGGCTGTCGGGCTGTCACATGATGCGGTGTCTTCTGGCTGTCATATCTGCTGCGCCTTCAGCTGCTTGCCTTTGAGTGACGAAGAACACGAACCTCCTGAAATACTGAAAGGAAACCTTAGGAATACGGTGGACGCCCTGTAAGTCGGAGCCCTTCGGACTGGCTTACTCACATCAACATAAGCGGTTGTCGACCTAACCAAAATCAAAACCAAAACTAGCCATTACATGCACATTTACTCATGAAACATAAGGATAAAGGGCGATAATAAAGGATTTTTGAACCTACACCATTTGGTAGATTATTATTTTATTTAGATTCTTGTGTTTTCATTAAAGAACCCTAACTACAATAACAGTGCAAACATGTAACAGGCAAGTAGATACACATTCTGCAACTACTACTACTATGGAGAATCATAAACAACGATTATATTAACTCTCAACATGCAACGTTAGCAACTTTTTACAAAACAAGTGCTGCAAAAGTTACAGGTTCGGAGTTACCATATTTGTTATTTATTATCCTCCACTAGAAATAGTAGTTGCCGCGTGTGTGTGGTAGCTGTTGTGTGTTAAGTTGCTGTGTGATTTCTTTTATGACACGGTGAGTCAGACCGTCATGTTGACTATTGACCTCCTTTGTTGACGAGTTAGTCAACAAAGTTAGACTCCAGCGGCCGTCGGGTAAATTGAGGTTGAGACCCTCGTATCTAACAGCGCTGCTGTGGTCATTTCACTACAACGGCAATAAAACTTTCATACATGCACAAATCTTTCTTCCGGTGGCTAACAATCCCCAACAAGTACAATAAATGGGTGTAGAATTCAGGTTGACACTGCCATGCTTTTATTTTGAAGCTTTTTTTGTACAGAACAAGAAGTCACTGTGTGCACATTTTGGTGCTCTGTAGACAGTAGTTATGTCGCTGTTGTGGTTTCACACTGCTTAGCGCTAATGATGACATCAACAATGTTACAATACTTTTCGACATAAATGACTCATTGTAGAAATGGCCCCCTTTGGATATTACATTTTATGTTGCTAAAAGCGGTCGAACATGTATGTCAACATCCACTAAAGCAGCCCACCCTCCCCCCCGTGTAGCTTTCTTCTGCACACAGTTAAAAAAAGTTACTTCAAGTGAATGTCGATCGACCACCTCCTCGGCATCCTCAACGTACGGGATAGAAGTTACGGTATTTTATATCAACACAAAAAGGTTGCCGCAGTTGCTTGCCTCTTTAAGATGTTATTTTGGAGAGACAGGTCGTAATTGTTAAAGTGGTGTCATTTTTAGTCGTGTATAGTTAAATTATTGTTACTTTTGGACTGAATTTGGCACCCTTAGTAAGAATGGCTGTGTCTTTGGCCACTTTTCATCTTCTAACCCAGAGTAGTAATTGATACAGTACCAGAAGACAGGGGCGGCCTTACCATTAGGCAAACACAAACATTTGCCTAGAGCCCTGAGATTTCCTATTACTGTTTTAGTGTTAATTCATGTGCTTAAAACTACATCAAAATGCGTACTCTATTATGATCGCTTCGACTGCCCCGCCTCCCTTTTCATGCAGTGGACTATTCCATGTTACTGCGTGTTTGCGGATTGATTGTGGAATATGGAAGTGAAACAATGTTGTTGGCACGGCTTGGAGAAAAATGAAGCGGGGTTTACTTCAGTGGAGTGGAGAAGAGGAGAAGGCGAAAGTTTCTATCACAACTACCGAACGTGTCAACCTTTCTCACGGTCACAACAAAGGTAGACACACAAGGACGGCAGCACCGCTACTGTCAGTGTCAGCCGAGGAGAATGCATGATAGAATGCATGAAGCTGAAAGTGATGCTTTTCATCACAAATATGTGAGTATTAAAGAGGTAAACTATGTTAAATGTTGCTTCATGTTCTTATCAATTACAGTAAAAGCTTTGAGATGATTCACTTGCTATCGTAATAATAATCCCCCAGGAGGAATGTAAGGACTTTATCTAGCTCAGGAAAGAGGAGAATTTTCTCATATTCACACTCGTTAGTAGATGATAAACATTAATATTTAAAACCATTTTTGGGGGTGTATATAAACATGGCTATGTAGCTAGCAACTTAAGGTGACAGATAACTGTAACAGATTTCAAAAGCAGGAAAAAGGTGGCCTAAATTACATACTGACATTTTGTAAAAATTAAAATCGAAAAGAAGGATGTGGAGGGCCCCTAACTAATATTTATTTATTCATCTGTACTGTACAGACTGAACTCGGAACTGAAATCAGCAAAATGCAACAAAATGGGGAGCAGAGAAGCACACAAGCGTGTTCAAGAGTCAAACTGCATGCTGAGTACGGCAAATTCGCTGTACTCCCCACTATTTGAGAAGCATTGGTATAATCCTTCCCCCAAAATACACTGAAAGTTTAATATAATTGGTTGTGGCGCGCTGGTCGATCTGTACAGGGTTCAAGGAATTCCAAACTATGCCGTGCGGCCACAACTCACAGCTATGTGAGTGACCTATAGGCCATAAGTAGTGTCTGACCTTTAGTTACTGTACAAAGTAACCTTTCGTTTTTGTACAAAGTACTAAAATGTCAGCCCTAATTCAGTTTGTAGAGATCCACAAGAGAAGATTTGAACTTTTTGTTGTTTGCTCTTTGCATATTGTGCATCCCAGAAAATTACCAGCAATCATTCCTCTGCCATAATTTGGGCATTGCCATGGTTACTAGCGGATTCTTTTTTTGTCAACCACAGATGGCTTCCCTGAGCCTTTTCCACTAATTCTAACTTTCGCACAAGAGAAAAAAAGTTTTATCAGCTTTACTTTTAAAGTATACTTTAACACACGGGAATACACAAAGTATTCCAATTATTATACAACCCACCCATATGATCGAGCGCCTCTTTTCATTACTATGCAGATGATGCAGTCATCTCTTGTTCCTCTCCTTCAATCCACCAAGCATTCAATTTCTTACAGTCTGCATTTGACGCTGTTCAGGCACATCTAAATCAGCTAAGGCGAGTGTTAAATAAAGTTATGGTTTTCTCAAATGGCTACCCTCTCAGCTCCCTAAAATCAAAACGGCAAAAGGGAAAGAAATTCAAATGGTCTCATCGTACAAGTACTTAGGCATTATTATCGACGAAAATTTGGCCTTTAAACATTTAGTACGTAAACTCAAGCTAAAACTATTTTTTTTCTTCAGAAATAAATCCTGCTTCTCAGCTTATACAAGGAAGCATTTAATTTCTGCTACTTTCTTACCTTAGCTGGATTATGGTGACCTCCTTTTTATGAATGCGTCAGAGCATCTTTTAAAAAAAGCTTGACACTGTTTACCACTCTGCTTGACGCTTCATGACAGGCTGTGGCATTGGCGTTCACCATTGTACATTGTGCGCTGCATCTGAGTTTCCATCCCTGTGTGGTGGACTCACTGGTTGACTTTGATTTATAAATGTATTCTTGGCCTCCTATGATCTCACCTCTGTACGTACACGCATAAATACCAACAACAGCTTGCTCTGCGCTCTTAGAAAAACGTACTGATGGCTGTTCCTAGAGTTAGGCAAGACCGCATTCCAGTACGCTTCACCCTTTGCATGGAATGATCTGCAAAATGACTTAAACCCATCTCAACTTGTTACGTTAGGAGAATTTAAGGCCATTTTAAAGGAACGTGAAATGAATGAGCTTGGCCAATGTAGCTGTTTTGAAATTGTTGAAAGTGCTGATTGTTCACTGTGAATGTTGCATTGTATGTTGGGAATGTCTTGTCAGAAACTTTGCGTTATGCTGCCGCCTTGGCCAGGTCGCTCTTGTAAAAGACATTTTTAATCTCAATGTGTCGCAAGTCTCAAGTCTTATCTGGGTAAATAAAGGATGAATGAAAAATAATTGGTTACATTGTATCATGTATTCCTGTTGAGCAGTAAAAATACGTAAAAGTATACATTACATCGTGAATTTAAACTGTTTAAACGTGCTTAGCCCTACTGGGAACACGCCGTTTTGTGTGTCTGTAGCTTTAATACTAATGAGGTGTGTTTGTCCGCGCCTGTCTCAGACAGAAGTGCTATTGTGTGCTTTATCTGTTTTTTTACACGTACATTGTCACTCTGCTCTTGTCCAACGTAATTGTTATGTTCTTTTGGACTTACAAGCCAGCCTGCACTCGAAAAGGCTGAGAAGATCATAGAGGACGCTTTATCAACTTGACTCCTGTAGATTCTTTTGAGTTTTCTTTCACACCTAAACCATTTACAGGAGCTTGCGGGTTAGATTGATAACCTTTGAATCAAAGAGGAATAGCAACACATTACTACTCAGACTAAACACAGTTGCATTTTGGAAAGAACAATAGTTGTTAAATACCAGTGGTCTCTGCGGTCTTCTCTTGTTCCAGTCATTGAAGTGGAGCAAACAAGTGAGGGATATTCTCCCGTTTGGTGCTCATGAACAGACTCCAGTGCAGTGGTTCTCGGTTATTTTCTGTCATGCCCCCTCCCAGGGGACAGACATTTTTTCACGCCACCCTGATTTCAAATACTACAGGCGTCCCTTACCAATTTGCGGTTTGAATTTTGAGGCTTCACTCTATTGCGTTTTTTTCAAAAATACAGTCATTAATAAATCATGCTGTTTCGTTGTTGAATATGGCCTATTATGAGTAAAAGCAACAAAACAAATTTTACTTTTTTTTTTTTACTTAAAAAAAGTAAGCATTTTCAAACATAAAAATGGCTACATGAAGTAAAATACAAGACTCATTCAAAGGTGCTACGAATGATATGTAGTATTCTACACTCGTCACTGAGTGTCAGTGATGTTACTGTAATGTTCAGTGAGACACACAAGCACCAGACTCGATGGCTGGAACAACAGGCTTTTATTGCAGGTTTGGATTATCTCACAATAGGTACTGTTATGCAATGTGTAATGTATGTATGTGTCGTGTCATGTAATAAAAAATCCCGAGTAAAAACATGGGCTGCAGTTGCAGGTGCAACCCGCGTCAAGCTACAACTCAACTCTCAACGCCCAATGTCACATCCTGTCCGCCTGCCACTCAGCTTCCCCAGGGAACATATTAATGGCAACACACACGAGCATGAGTCTTATTAATATATGAAATGGCTTATTTACTATATGTCTACTAAATTGGGTAATATGAGTATAAAGGTGACTATAGTGTTAGTTCTTGTCTAGAGTGTGCTAATAATGTTAAAAAAAAAACATATTTAAGGTTGTAAACAGGTTTTCTATGCTCTAACTGTGAAAATATTTCATTTATAAATTAGGAATACTAATTTGCAGAAATTCACAAATCACGGTCCGGTCTGGAACCAGTTATCCACGATAAACCAGGGATTACTGTATTTATTTATTTATTTGTTTGTTTGTTTGTTTGTTTGTTTGTTTGTTTGTTTATTTATTTATTTATTTATTTATTTATTTATCTATCTATCTGTACCCACTACTGTGTGAGTTGCTGGCACCGGCGTTGGTCAAGCATGAATAAAGACACTGACAGACCTGCCAACCTTGAAGAAATATTATGAAATCTTACTATGCGCCCCTTGGGAGGTGAGCAGGGAAGCTGACAAGCGTATTCAACGGTCAAAATGGGTGCAGAGGACTAAAAATGCGTCCATGCTGGCAGGTCTGTAATGAAGTACTGAAAGTACCACATCCCTCCACCACAGGGGGGTGCGCCCCACAATTTGAGAAGCGTTATTCTAGGGACACGTACAGTAACGGTATATTAAAAAGTCATTTTTGCATGATAGGGCGCTGTTAAGTGTACATTAAGAATGGATATTCTCTATTTTATTCGTACTGTGTACTACTTGGAGCCTTCATGTCTTAGCATAGCAGAGGATCATTTGGTTAGAAGTGTATTGAATTAAATGTCACTGAGCTATTCCATTCAGCAGCCACTGGCCCAAAACTGAGAATGACGCACACATACGCACAGTCATGCAACACACACAGTAAGTAGGGTGAAAGGAGCTTATTACAGCATTTTTCTTAAGTGAACCAACCAAAATGTCACTACAAAGAAAGAATGTTCCAATCGAAGCCTACGGGGCATCCCAGCTTTTCATTCAGTGTGACATGGAGTATTTTGGCTGCACCATCCATCATCTCCTCTTCCTCCTGCTAGAATAGGTTTGTTGAAACATTAACATCACAACTGTGAGCGCTTGACTTTCTTCCCAAAAGGAACCGCGTGTCGTTCTCCGACATGGAAAAATGTAGGAAGGCATGTTTCATGTAAAGTCATGCAATAGTAAACATTTCCAAAATAAACTACCACATGGATGTGGACAGATACTGTTCAGTTTAGAAAACGACGCATTCACTCTAATATTACACAGCAGGGCTGTTCAACTGCTGGCAAGCCAAATGTGAGTGAGACTGAGTCATTTCTTCTGGTGCCGACTGATATGGCTACGTCCGTACTGCTGGGACCTGAACTGAACAGATCTGTGCGTCCCCAGTCGCACAGCTAGCCATATCCCCCCCCCTCAAGGGATGTATTCCGGACGTCCTCCACACACACACCAAAGGGGGAGTAAGGTCCCGTGGAACCCAGGACTGGCAGGCTCAGATTGGCTCTCCAAAACATCAGCCAGGGATGAGTGGAGGGAGGCTTGGAAGGAGGTCAAAGGTTCATCCAGCTCTCACCATCCAGCCGGAACCAGCAGTGGGGTCGTCTGGGCTGTGGGCTGGCATGGAGTGTGCACAGGTTGCGACTTGATCTTTGCCTTGGTCTTGACCTGGCGTGGAGCAGGAGCATAAGGCGACTTGGACTGGGTCTGGCGTGGAGTACGAGCTGGAGGCGGCATGAACATGCAATGGACAACGCAATAAAATAAGAATATAAAATAAGAACATGAAAGTTATCAATCGAAATAATAAGCAGCAAATTAATGTGTTTTAAACAATACCCCTTTAACTAAAAATAAATTTAATCTTTCCAAAAATAACGAATCAATGCACAAGAAACACATTTATTCCTATGTAAATTATGTAATACATGAATGATCTACTCAGAGAAGGGTGGAGTAGCCAACAAAACAACTGTACTCATTTAAGAATATTGTTACTTTACAACAATTTTACTCAAGAAAAAGATATGTGATGTTACACATATCGGTATTGTTAGATATCGGAATCGAAAATTGAGAGTTGGGCAATATCGATTATCTGCAAAAAAGCCAATATCGGACATCCCTACTTAGCTTTGGTCCTTGTGGTCATGGGAACCACAGGAGGGCGGCAACCACCAGACTGCCGTTTCTGGTAGGCCAAAGCCTCATTTCCCTCACCGAGCTGCTGGCTCCGGGCAGCCACTTCCAAAAACAAAGAAGTCAGAACCATCTTCACTGGGTAACTCTTGGGCTGGACCATTCTGATATGATCTGCTGTTATAGCATTTAGCACTACCCCAGGATGCAATGGCTCCCAGTGACAATGCTGTGGTTAAGAAACATGCTGATTTCTGACAAGGAACAGCTGAAACCAGCAGCTGCCTCAGAACAAGGTCAAGAGATCCCAAACTTGTGCAAAACAGGAAATGAATATACCAACAATAATGCCTTGTATGTTTATTGTTCTTAGTTGACACTGAGCATTGTTTACTATTCTTCACTCTTCCTGCGTTGTTTGCTGCTTCGTGTGTGTCGTCATACTTTTTTCCTGCCGCCTTATTAGCACAACGGCTTCCTCTGACGGTGTGAAATTTAATATTGCAACCCCGTTGGGTTGGGGTGTTCTTTTCATTGTAGCGTGTAATTAAAGTGGATGGAGCCCCTCAGCGGACCGACGAGTGACACCTCATAACAGGAAGCGCTGTTGTGTTTGAGCTTCTCTGCTTCTCAATATTGTGATTATTACCATCACGCTGTAAACACTTAAGAAGCATAGAGGTACACGGCACACCTTTTGGGGTGAAGTCATCTATCACAGGGTGAGATACAAGTACATCCAGTTGAGTCTTCATCTTAGCAAGACATTTTGCAGAATTGTATGCTGGGAAATTGTCCTTTTCTGTTCCCAGTGCACAAAGCAAGGTCCCTAAAGGCATGCTAGGATGGGTTTGGTGCGGAAGAACAAGCCCACCACACATCACTGACCTCTAACCTCACAACAGGACATAAATTCCCAGTGACACACCCCAAAATGTATACAAAGGCTTCCACCAGTGCTATAGTTTGCCACAAAGCGATATTTGTACATAAATAAAAAAGGTGTCCGTAAATATGCAATGTGTATAATGGCACAATGATGATTATATTGGGTCAGAAAAATGGCAGTTTGACAGAAATGCTACATTTTCACATTAAAACACCATATTTACTTAGAAAAAAGCTAAATTGTTATCTGACAATGTTATGTTTTGCGTCAAAAGACTACATTTTCCCCGGGAACAGTATAGATTTTTGCAGGGTAATTTCCCATGTAAATGCTATATTATGCCGCTTAAAGCAATACAAAGGTGCAATATTCTATAAAAATGCAATAAATGACAACAAAAATGCTGTACTTTGCCACAAAACCATATTTTGTCACAAAAATGATCTACTTGGCCGAGAATGTGGTACTTTTCTTAGTTAAATGCTAGAAAAAAAAAGGATCTGCAAATGTTAGCTGTTTTGCCAAGAAAATATTGATGCACAAACAGGATATACGCCATGCAAATATTTCGTAGTAATATTTCGCATATATTTGGTGACAAAAAGGCTATATTAGACCATAGAAAGAATAATAACAATATAATTATATATTGCCATGTTTTCTGTACATATGTAAATTCCAGGTGTCCCAGTGCTTTTCTCCATGTCATATACCTGATTTTGCAGTTTTGTCAAAAGTAACATCAGTCCGTCAGACACAATTTAGAGTGGAGTTCCTCAGGGATGTATTTTAGGTCCATTTGTTTCATATAAAACTTGAATATAAATTAACCATGCAGTATTGTCCATATTTCCTGTGCAGGTGAACATGCCCGAGCTGGCCTTGCTGCGTTTTGTGGTTCTGGATGATGACTACATCGGTGACGACTTCATCGGCCAGTACAGTGTGGCTTTCGAGTGCCTTCAGTCCGGCTACCGCAACGTGCCCCTGCTGGGCCTGATGGGGGAGCCCTTGGCCCACGCCAGCCTCTTTGTCCATGTGGCTGTCACAAACCGGCGAGGGGGCGGCAAGGCTCACCGCCGGGGTCTGTCGGTTAGGAGGGTGGGACGGAGGGGGCGGGAGTACGTCACGCTGAGGAACACAGGCATCAAAGTGGTGGACGAGACCTTCAAGCCCGCCATTGCGCCCCTGAAAGAAGTGATGGACCTGAGGGAGGAAGCTCAGGTACTGTAGCAGACCTACCACAATGTTAGGTACACCTTGGCAGTCTAACTCGTAATATTCATGTCCTTACATTAGCTAGCTACATGACAGGGTGAAAATACATTTTTAAATGAACTGCCCTCTCAATCAAAACCATGCATGAAAATAGTTTTTCTGACTCTAGTCGGGTTACGCAAAAACTACCCAACCGAAACTCTGTAGAAGGGTGGGCCACTTGCCAAAGAAGATGCCATTAGATTCTGGTGCAGATCCAGTTAAATGTGTGAACGCAGTGATGGTATTTTTGTCAGTTTTGGAAACCTTGCGTTACAAGGCATTTTGCTACATTGTCCTTTTAAATTTCAGTGAACCAAGTACTGATATTACAGTTTTCCTCCATTGGTTTGGCTCACTTCTTGAAAAATGACATTCTCAATATAACATGGACAAACCTCCAAACCAGTTGGCAGTTGTTCACAACAGAAGTGATTCTTTTCATCAAATTGCAAATGTCTTAGTACATTTCTCAATGTTTAAGTCCACCTTTGCAAATGATCAGTCCAGGTAGCATACAGGTAGTTTCTTGTAATGCTGATGTATGGACGTTACATTATGTGTGTGAAGAACAATAGTACCATTTTCTTGGCAATATGAGTGCAATGTGTGATGCCATTTTTTTCAGTTTTACACACAATTGTATTCTGTTAGCGAGACAAAAAAGCGAGTACGGTAGCCATTGGCAATGAAGGACTGGGATAAGACTGAGCGGTGGACATGAGGGATATTTCACTGTACTCTGCCATAGTGACAAAACATTTAAACATTTTGACTTGCAGTGCTTACACAATGCCAAAGGGACAATGCGATTTGGGGGCACTGACGATTTATATGGGAAAGAAATATAGTTTTGGGAGAGATACAGTCATGGAAAAAATGATTAGACCACCCTTGTTTCTTCAGTTTCTTGTTCATTTTAATGTCTGGTACAACTAAAGGTACCTTCGTTTGGACAAATATAACAATGACAACAAAAATAGCTCATAAGAGTTCAATTTTATGGCAGCACAATGCTATAGCTATTCATGTACTGTAAGAACTTAAGTGATTTTGGTTATTATAAGAAAACCATGGAAGTTGCTAGATATCAGCTCTTAAATCCAACTCTCATGATCTATATTTGTTATCATCATTATATTTGTCCAAACAAATGTACATTTAGTTGTACCAGGCATTAAAATGGATCAATAAACTGAAGAAACAAGGGTGGGCTAATCATTTTTTCCATGACTGTACAAGCTTTTGCAGGTGAGCCACGGTGTTGTGCTGAACCACCCAAGTTTATTTTGCTAAAAGAACCAAGAATGTTCAGAAAGTTCGGTCTGTTTCAGGAAATGAACCAAAGGAATTGAGAAGACTCTTTGCATTTTGGTGGCACTGACTATTTATATGGGAAATTAATTAGCTTTGAAGCAAGAGTGAACAGTTTTGGGAGAGACGTGAGCTTTTTGCAAGTGCGCTAAGGTGTTGTGCTCGACTGTATCACTTGCCAAATGATCTTAGAGTTCTCAGAATGTCATTTCTGTTACACGAAATGAGCCAAAGCCAACGGAGAAAAACTCTAATCCCACAATTCAGTTGCCTTGGTTGACGCTTGCTATGTTTTGAATATTATATGTTTTATTTATTATTATTATTATTATTATTATTATTATTATTATTATTATTATTATTATATATTATGATTGTATGTTTCTATATTTCTTTCTAATGATATATTAATATTATTATTATTGATTTAATTAATTAAATAACTGAGAATCATTTGATCGAAATAAGATGTTAAGAAGTGCTACAATGCTTAAAAAAAATAAATGCAAAGCAAATCGTGTTATAATATATAACAATAATTGTAAGTTTTAAATAATTCATATTTTTAAAAATATTTTGAATTGACGCTGACTGTGGGTTTGCTTAAAAAGTATGAATAAATAATAAACAACGAATAAATAAGCTAAAAATCACATTAGGATTTGCGACATGCAATGAAAACAAAACAAGAAGAGAATAGAATGAGCAAAAAAGTGTAGGAGGATTGTTATCAAGCATCTATTCATAGCAGAGGCATCTGAAGCCAACACCTTGCCGCCATTCACCCACCTCTTTCAACACACACACACACACACATTTTTATTTTTTCGACTTGTTCTCGCTTCCCTTGTATTGCTCCCCACCCGACATCCCCACCTCGCATCCCCCTGAGCTCTCTGTGGGCACCGTCTCCAGCTGTGGGCTCATCTGCCGCAGCCCACAATCATCATTCATCACGCCTCCATTGCTGTAAGTTATACACACGCTCTCACTGGCACTCGCACAGGTGGCGTGTGATGATCGACTAGTCTCGGCTAGTCTGGTCTAGTCTGGTCTAGTTGGGGCTGCGCCAAGTGGCAAACTGCAGGTAGATGACATATTTCCCCTCTGACTTTTTGCCTGTGTTATTGTTTTCAGGGCACCATTGCCAGTCTGAAAGAGCAGTGTGGGCTCCCCACGGTGGCCAAACTCAAGCAGTGCATCCAGTGCCTGGCCACCAGGCTGCAGAGCCCCGACGGCACCATGGGAGCTACCATGGTGCTCAAGGAGGGGTACCCGTCCCTGGAGGCCCTGGTCAGTGTCTCGGAGGCCACGCGAAAACTGCTCACCGCCTATGACACGGTCAGTACCAAGACCAACATTCTTCTTCTTTTTTTCCTGTTCCTTTTGTGCGACTTAAATGTCCCATAATATAGTATTTTTTTTGGCAATTTTAGAGTCCCGATTTAGTCTCGATGCTGGAATTTAGACAGCTTAAGTCCTTTTAGGAAACCCTTCCAGATGACAAAGCTCCAGCTTATTTTAAGATGTGCAGCAAAGCCTGATTTTTTTACCATGTGACAAGCTTATACTGTAGATGGATACTAGGTTTGGGTCAGAAGTGGTATCATGTCCACAAGGAAGGAGGTTTTTTTTCGTCATGAAAAGCCGCAAGCTGCAAATTCAAAAGCAAGCGTTTTTCTCAAAAGTGGAGCAACCGAGTGAGGGAGGTGATTGAAGGTTTTATGCTATCATTACCTCATCATCTCAGTTGGTATTTAAGCTAAAACACAAACTGAAATGATGAAGTACTGTTCACAGGATCACAGCCCACCGCTCTGAACACTTTACCGTTGAAGCTAGCGCTAACACAACACTAGAAGTGTCCTGGTCGGGCCGCTAATATTCTAGACCCCTTAAAGTTGGTGATGCAAGGTTGCCATGGCAACAGCACAGATGCTGTTCTCAGTATTGCGAACCATTGTAGCGTCAACATGATTTTTTTCAGGTATTATTTGTCCTCCTTTCGACACATTGCTAATGTGAGAACGTGATGATGAAGTGAATGTGATGCTTGTCAAATTATATAACGATATTCGCTAATGAATACAAAATGAGTCCACAGTACAAGCTGTGATTAAAATCCAACTAGAGTTTGACTTAGCGCACCAAAAAGGCACAACATGATTTACTACTACACCTCCCTCGGGGGCATCATCAGGCCTATTAAGACTTCTAATTGGAGAGCCTACACGCACACACACACACACACACACACACACACACACACACACATTTTTCAATTTCACACTGTTGTGGTATTAAGTATGCAGAGAGTCCCTCAGCGATGACATGCGCAAAGCCGTCACCCACACGCCTTGTTAAGCTCGCACACCCCCAGCAGGCCAGCTGCGTCTGCTCCCACCTACATCTCAGGACGCCTCCCTCCCACCTGTGTCGCCGCTCTGCTGCGACACCCCCACACACATTGTCATACGCAGTGGAATTAATTATATGTCTCCTTAGCAGCAGCAGCATTGATAATCATATAGGGCAGCGAATCCCACAGACACACAGCGGAATCTTTCTACAATGCAATACTGTATTTTGCCAGAAAAATACAATGCTTGTCCATAAAAAAGTAGTAGTTAACAGCAAAAACTAAGATTGTGGCACAAAAATTATATATTTAGCCTTATATTTAGCCTATATTTAAGTGGAAATGATATGTTTAGCCCCAAAAGTCTATATTTTGCCATTAAAATTGTAATATTTGGACAAAAAAGTATGTCCATAAAAAGCAGTAGTTGTGTTTTGGCTGTGTTTTACACACATAACCGCGTTTGTCATGCAAATACAATACAGTGTTCCCTGGCTCCATCGCGGGTCACCTTTCACGGACTCGCTGTGGATTTTTTTTGTGCATTTATCGTGTTTTTTTTTTACTGTGTACGAATGCTGTTACAGGCCGAGCCCGGCCCTTTAAGAAGAATTGCTTTGTGGGAAGTTGAGTGTTGTAGTTCTCTGCTTTATCACAGGCGGTCTTTCTATTCTCTCAGCCTGTACTGTATGTCCATTGGGCCGCACGGTGGCCAAGTGGTTAGCATGTCGGCCACACAGTCATAGTCAGGAGATCGGAAAGACCTGGGTTCGATTCTCCCTTGGGCATTTCTGTGTGGAGTTTGCATGTTCTCCCCGTGCGTGCGTGGGTTTTCTCCGGGTACTCCGGTTTCCTCCCACATTCCAAAAACATGCATGTTAGGTTAATTGGTGACTCTAAATTGTCCATAGGTATGAATGTGAGTGTGAATGCTTGTTTGTCTATATGTGCCCTGCGATTGGCTGGCGACCAGTCCAGGGTGTACCCTGCCTCTCGCCCGAAGTCAGCTGCGACCGCAACCCTAATGAGGAGAAGCGGTACAGAAAATGGATGGATGTGAATTCCAGGTGCCTTCCAGTACTTTTCTCCATGTCATATACCGGATTTTTGCACTCCGTCAGTCAGACACAATTTAGAGTTGAGTTCCTCAGGGATATGTTCCAAGTCCATTCATTCTAATTTTTGAACCAAATTCTTCCTGTGTGTGTGTGTGTGTGTGTGTGTGTGTGTGTGTGTGTGTGTGTGTGTGTGTGTTCAGATGATCGCTGCTCAAAAGCAGCTGATTGAGAACGCTGATGGTGTCCTGGAAAGAATTGCTCAGGTGCAGAAAGAAGGTACAAAAGCATCAAAATAACGACAACTTTCCATCACAACCACAATAATGCTCATTTTTGAGGTGTTCATTTAAGGTTATTGTCGTGGTTGTAGTTTGCCGTGTCAAACTACTCTGCCGCTGTGTGTAATGTGTTGTTCCTCTCAGGAATGGACTTCCATGAAGATCTGTCCCGGCTGGCGGAGAAGGAGGGACTGAAAGGATGCAAGCTGAGCAAAGCAGTGGAGAGTTTCACCTGGAATATAACAGTGCTCAAAGTACACTCATTCCACATAAATGACTTGTCTTAGTGCTTGTTCGGTTTTGCTCTTATCTTTACTTCAAGGACATTTGTCAAATAAAACTGTACAATTATTTTAGTATTATTTAATCTTTTTTAAGCTTTCTTTTCACTTACGTTTAGTCGTTACGTTTAGTCCTAATTTTTAGGTATAGATTTTTAAAACATTTAATAAAATATAGTAATGAAAAATAATATAAATTTAGTTATTTTTGACATATTCTAATTCTAATATCAAGCTGATATTTTTTATAAAAAATAATAATGTCTTTTACTTATTAATAATGATCATAATATCTGTCATTTTATTTTAATTGTACATAAAAGTACTAATTACCTGATGAAATGAAAAGCGGTATACAGTATGTCCAAAAAATTATTATTTTTATTAAATGGCTGAAAAAAATTTCTATCAATTAAATAAGTATCTTTATAAAAGCAAAATATTTTCATTTTTGTCATCATTTGAAACTTCTTTTTGTCAGTATGGTTCTAATCATGGGCCGGTTAGGGTTCGGGTTAGGGTTAGGGTTCGGGTTCGGGTTAGGGTTAGGGTTAGGGTTAGGGGATAGGCTCCAGCATACCCCCATGACCCTTGTGAGGACAAGCGGTATAGAAAATGAATACTAAAATGATTTATAATAAATAATAAACAAAAGACACTGATGTTCCACTTTGCCGCTGCAGGGTCAAAGCGACCTCCTGCGGGGCGCTAAGATGGATTCCCTGGATGCTCTGAGGCAGCTGGCCCTGGCCTGTGAGGCCTCCGGACTCACCTCACCTTCCTCCAACTCCTCATCCTTGTCCACCTTCTCCAGCGCCACGGCTGAGCTGCACTACACTTCGCAGACCTCTGGCGGGCGCCGGAGCAGCACGCACAGCAATGGACGTGTCTGATGTTGATGTTAGGATGTAATCCCTTTATCAATCCAGCAAAGCCTTACAGGGGTTCCATCTGAAGAAGACACCTTTCCTGAATGTCAAAGCTCCCAAATGGAATAAAAGAGACTTTATTTTTCAGACGGAACATTCCAGACGTAACACTGTAATGCTAGCATGTTGCTCTCGTTAGGCAGAAGGTTGTTAACTCCTGGCCAATTCGTGCTAACGATTAGAGCTAACGAGGCAGTTGGTGCAGCACACCAAGTTCTTTTACAGGTACTCATTCTCTCTTTTTTTTAACCTTTAACCCAAAACAACTTCATCAGTTTGTTTTGTGCACTATTTTACCGGACTGGGAACCCTACTTGGTACTATAAATGTACGTACAAGTTAAATGATTTTCTCCAAGTCAAACAGCAAAAAAAAATAAAAAAATAAATTAAATTAAATTACATACTGTGTATATACAGTATCAAATATAAAAATATTTTATAAAATCTAAATGGTAAAGTCAAATTTTGTTATTTGATGATATATCATTCTAATTTATTATGAAGCTAATATAAAAAAAAAAAAGAAAATCTTATAATGCACCCCAGCAAATGTCTTGCATTTAAAGGACAACTTATGGTTTGAATGACTTAATTATGACTATGACTATAATTATTTATTCAATTGTAAGTCATAAAGAAGTTTTTTTTTAACAATATAAAATATCAATTTAAATTATTAAATAAATACAGCACTGTTAATCATTTTCCCCTGATTTTATGAGAGAACGTGACATTCTGTTCCACATGGTTTATTATCTCATTAGGGTTTGATCATGTTTATGTCAATCCGTCTTTAATTGGATACCGCCAGACTTTCATTTCATGGCAAATCTGAGCTCTTAAATTGTTTTTCCTCCCCTGAAATATCTCCACCTCGCTGCGTCCAACCCACACGGACATGGCGTTGCATGTGGTGTAACTCCACAGGTGACGATTGAACATAAATGAAGTAGAGCAACAGTATTGGGTTGCAGAATTAGGTTGATGTGCTGCACTTGGGTGGCCTTTGTCTCTGCCATGTCAACTCTCGAGAGGTTGAAATGCGAGGATGAGTAACTGGAGAGGCGACGTATAGTACAGGTGTGGATCACATGAACCCACTTCCTACGAAACATGCGTGTGGCGTGTGGCGGGGTGGGAAACATACACTGTACATTGATGTAGCAATAATAACGATAGAGGCGTGTTAACTAGAGTGGGTGTGCGCACTGACTGACTTTCTAATTGAACATATTGACTCTTTGAATGTGTCTGAACATCCTGCTGATGATGGTTGTTAACATTGGCCTTGTTTGGAGTGGAAATGTGTTTTCTTCTAATTATTACACCTTCTTTTAATCTTTCTGTGTGTTTTAACCTGATGGAAGCAAACAAGCTACGGGTAGTGCATCACATTTGTTAGCACTCTACACCAATAGGGGGCAGCAAAGCTGAAAAACGTCTACTACCGTGGCTTATTCTTGCTCTCGAGGCTTAAACTGTCGTTTTTGTGAGGGGGAAAAAAACGAAAGAATTAAACCAAGCGGTTTAGTTCGGTACAGAACACATTTCATTTGCGTTTCTTTCACCAAAAGTAGTGAAATCACCAAGATAACTGTCAAAGATTCTCTATATGCCAGGAGTGCGCTGCTGTTTTTAAGAACCTAACGCAAAAACGTTCAAAGTCGAAGACTGAGCACATGACTGGAGCACTCTGCTGTTTTTAAGGATATAATACACAAATGCGAGTCAAAGGTCATCTATAGACAAGAGCGCTGCAATTCTTAAGGATGTGCTACAAAAATGCGAGTCAAAGATCTACAGTGCACGACGAGTGCTGCGCTCTTTTTAAAGACCTATTGCAAAAAGGCTAGTCAAAGATCCCGAACATGACAGGAGCACTTCGCTGTTTTTAAAGATGTGCTGCACAAATACAAGTCAAAGTTCTTCTATTTGACAAGAGTGCTTTGCTGTTTTTAACGCAAAAACGTGAGTCGAAGATCCTACATGACAAGACCGCTCTGCTGTTTTTAAGGATGTAGTCCAAAAATTCTAGTCAAGGATCCTCTATGCGACAAGTTGCTGTTTTTAAGGACGTACTGCAAAGATGCAAGTCAAAGATCAAGGTGATTTTAGAACTCTTCTGCAAAAATGTTAGTCGATCCTAATTTTTTAAACTGAATTCACAGGCTCGTCCAGCATCATTCATAGGCCAGATTTGGCCCGTGGGCCGCCAGTCGAGTGGCCTTGTACACCATTATGACTTTGATTTTAATGTCACATTATTCACTGGGGAATTAAGGAAAATGTTAAAAAAAAGTACTTAATGGCACAGTTTGTGATAAAGTGGACTCCCGCATGTGCACCTTTATATTGATCTGCACCAAAATGTAACGGGTACTTCCCTCGCACATACTCACTCCCGTAGAAAGTTTTATGAAAAATCAGTTGAGTCATTTTCACATAACCCTGCAAACTCACAAACACGTGCAGTTGTTTTGAAATGCAGCGCTCCGTCGTTTGTCCATTCACAAGCTGGGCTTCCATTGCCAAACTTTTTACAAGCTAAAGTTGACTTTTCAGGCTTTCCGTCTCCGGAGATCCGATCTCACCAACATGAATGATGCATCCGCTACCCGTAAAACAAACCACAGTATTATCTTTCTGACAAGACACGTGTCAGAGAGCAAACAAGGCAATACATGGGATGGAGCCGCGTACGTGCGGCCAAAACGCAGCCAAGAATGCTCGGGGGTTCGGAGGGTCGCTGGGTCTGGTTTCAGTAATTAGGTCTGACCGGGTTTAAGGCTGAGCCTGGTTTTCAGAATAATGCATTGGGAGTGTACTGTAGTTACAAAGAGGATCCGATCACCACCACCTAACATGTATGATGATGATGATGATGATGTCCTTGTTCAAGGACTTGATCTTAAAGAATAAAACGTTAGCCTTGTTTGGGACGGGTGAGCTATTGTTTTAATTACTTCCAATTAAGAAGATCAGGACGGAAGAGCACATGCTAATGCCACGTTCCAGAAAACACAGAAGTCCGACGTTTCCGATTCTTGATGAGAATTTGCATTGTAGCATCCGCAACGTCGGAGTTCTTACTCATGAACAAATCTGTGTACCCCAGCATTAAGAAGATACACCAATTGCCGCGCTTAAAGTACACTATATAAATTAAATTTATTGTCATTTCTTATTTATGATGACCAAGGCTACCTAAAAAGACCAATAAAACAAAGAGTTGCTTAATTATCACCGCCGTCGGCCATGGTTTTTCTTCAACTTGAATGTTGTAAGGTTGGAGTTTGTTAAGCTCCAAATGGGATGTTCCTGACTTCCTAGCAGTTTCCCTCATTCTAATGTAATCTTTGCTTTTTTTTTATTTTTATTTTTTTACTTTTATATAAATTGTTATTCATCACTGCTAATTATTTTAACGTCTCAAACAAGCTCCTAAATGTCCTCCTTGTGAGCAAATCAGTGTACCCCGACGGAGCAAAATGCAGTATTCTAACATCACGACAATGGTGAGGCCCACAAAGATGCATGAAAAGACTATAAGGTTATTGGAATTTATTATTTGTTATGGAAGAGATCACACTAGCTGAACTCTACGAGTTCCATATTTTCATTTCAATTTTTAAATATTAAAGCCTACCAAAAGGAGACACGCAGCTTCACCATTTAGTTAACTTGCTGTGATGTCATACCTGTTCACAGCCACTAGAGGGCTTATTTGCATCGTATCTGGGCCTATTTATTGGTATGTGGTAGTTATGCTAGATATCGCAATGTAACAACCAGTTTTGTAAAATGTATCATAAAAAATGATGGGAAAAGTATAAAACATACTCTCAGGAGCTGTCGGACAGCTTTTTTCTTAACGTTGGTTATGTGAGCGCTAAGTTGCGAAAATATCTTACCTAACGTGTTCACAGCCACTAGGGGGCATATTTGCATCGTATCTGGGCCTTGCTATTGTATACAGTACTATAATGTATTTAACCACCTTTCTAGATGAAAATTCATTTTTTTCTTCCGCATTTCATCAAATTCACTTTAGCGAGGTGCAGTAATCTGACGTCGTAACAACAATGCCAGGTCCCACAAAGACACGCTAAAAGGTTATATGAACTATAGTTATCTGTATCGGATATGCTAGCTACTTCAATGTAACACAACCAGTTCCGCAAAATGCATCCTTAAAAAATGATCAGAAAAGACAAACTGAACATATATTTTACTGCAGTTGTCGGCCATCTTTGTTGATTTGGCTTTTTTCCGACTTCCCATTAGATTGAAACGCAGCATACACTATAATCTAGTCCACTTGCTACTGTATAATGGCCTGCCTGACATGTTCACAGCTAATAGTACTGGGGTCTTGCTATGATATGCCGTGATGTATTAACAGGCAACACCATTTGTGGAGTAAAGTCAAGTTTGCGTTAGCATTCCATGAAGGTTAATTAATTTAGCAACACGTTACCGCTTTGACGCACACAAATAATCAGTTATGTGTTTTTCCCATTGGGTTGCATTTTCAAGCTTTGCAGTGGCCTCCATGCCTCATATTGTACGTACATCCAGTAAGTGTCACGGTTATGGAGGTTGCGATCTTTAAAGTAAGATAATCAGTCCGTCTGACGTTTAGAAAGTAGTTTCTCAGCCATTCACACATGCTGATGTGTCCATTTTGCAGTAATCAAACATGAGCCTCTGCGAAAAGCTGAGGGGCATTTAAGTGCTAACTGCCCTGATATCCTGCACAAGCTTAGCAGAGGAACAACTAAATATCCGACTCTGACTGTTAATTTGTAGTTTTTCCCGGAGGCGGGATTCTGCGTTCAGGTGCCCCCCCTTACCCACGTGTCCTTAAACGCATCTCTGTATCTCTCTTTAAAACGTATTTATACCTGTCAATTTGATGTGGACAATGCTATGTAAACGAGTTGACGGTGGTACCATCTGTGTTCCACCACCTGTGGCATCTGCAGTGTATGTCTGTTGGCTTTAACCTTTGACCCAACGTTGGTCCCTCAACTGTTCTAATACTCACTCTTTGTGTTTGTGTTTTGTAAGATGGACTAAAGACCAAAAGAAAATATTTATTGATGTGTATTTTAAAAGATATTAATAAATATGATTAATAACCAAATTGCCATTGCTTTTATTTTGAGCTTTCCTATCTCAGTAGCGTTCTAACGTAACAACAGTATGTGTCAAGGCTGCGCTGTATGTGAATACAAGTAAATGTACTTACTTTTGTAAAGTGCCTTTCTACAAGGAAATTTAAGTCAATGGCGCTTGTTTTTACAGTCACACACACACTAATATACTTGAGAAACAGTTAGGCACCAAAAAATTGAGAAGATCAAAATACGTTGTTTTTACAACACAGGTACATTAGTGCGTGTGTGAATGTATAAGCGTGAGGCATTAAATTTCCTTGTAGAAAGGCGCTTAATGAATATAAGTATATATACTTGTATTAATTTACAGCGCAGCCTTGACATATCCAATATGGCGGCGACGTTGACGTACCGCGGCAGTGGACAAAACCACTCGATGCGGCGTCCATCTACGTCTATGTGAACACCGACATAGCAGGTAAGCTAACTTCCGGTTCCATTAGCGTCAAGTGCCTGTAATTTTTCCAAGTAAGTTTTTTAACTAATGTTATAGCCTGCTTCCTGCTAAACCTAATTTGTTTGTATTTGTCTTCTTGGCTCCGTACAAAAACGTCATTGTAAAAAATTTGAAGTGTATTTAGCTGAGAATAATGGTTTGGGGGTTTGGGTATTTGCAGTGGTGAACGAATAGATGGTTGTTGTTATGGTTTAATTTATTTCAAATATGCATGTTTACATTGAAATGCTTCATGTTGCAATTCACATGTCCAAAAAGGAGTAGGAAGAAGCAAAGCTTATTTAATCCTATCCCCTCTTTGTTTCGCATCAATTGCTAATACATTTGTTCACTTCCTGTATTCAACATGCACTAATTCAGTAGCTACATTATTCTTCTATACAATAAAAGCAGTTGTTTGTAAACAAGTTTTTTCCTTTGTTGTTCTCCAACCCAATAGTTTGTGGTCTGGATAGCTAAAGGTTTCCACTTCCAGGTCTTCCTGTTGTCTTGAATGGCGTAAGGCCGGGTTTGGATCGCAAGATGCAGAGAGCGAGACACAAAAGTATCTTTCCCGGCTTCCTCAAGTCGCGTGCTTTCTTGGCGATGTCAGCGTTGCGCTTTGTCAAATGCTCATTCTTGGAGACATTTGTACCTTTCAGCTTCTTTCCCTGTTTCAGCAGTGTGGTTTTGAAACCCCTATTGGTGAACTTAACGATAATGATGGTTATGGTGTTGTTTCTGCCATATGGAATGCAAGTATTGTTGGTGTTGATATCTACATCCACCTCCTTCGATTGTTGGAAATTGGCAATTTGTTGCTTTGTTGTTGATTTGTTTGGTGATCCATTTCATCTGGGTTCTCCTCTGCTCTGGACCGCCCTGTCATCTGACCTGGGTGTAATTCGGAGCCCCATGAGGATCACATCGTAAATTCGTGCATTCTAATCCATCTCATCAATTGTATTTTTCATTTGCTCAATAATATTATCCTTTGTTTCTTTCAGTTCCTCAAGAGTGGCACGCAAAGCAGCATTATCATCCAGTACTACTTTTATATTGATAAATCGATTAATATATATAACAATAATGATTTACAGAATTTATGTGAGTTCTAATATGGTCCAAATGATCCTTTTGCTCGGTTTCAATGCAGTTAAAACAAAACCGTTTTTTTTAAACCTGAGAAACGTTTTTTTTAATGTTGAACATCTTTAGTTATGCCAGCAGGGGGAGCCAAATAACAATTATTTATGAAGTTTAACACGGTATGTTTTTAAATTTGTGGCTTCACAAACATTTTTATTTTATTTTGACAGTGTCAATGCTGCTTTGAAGTATTGTTATGGTAAGGGTTTGATTTGATTTGAACATACATACGTTTTACTTCGGTATACATCACATATTACAATTCACATGTCCAGAAGGAGTAAGAAGAAGCAGAGCTTATTCAAGCCTACCCCCTCTCGTATCACATCATTTGTTCACTTCCTATTAAACATGTGCGCTTTGCCAGTTCCGGAATAACATGAGCAAATGATAAAGCAATATAACAAAGTGTTACAGTGAAGTTGAGGGCTATAAATCTGTATAAATCATTGCATAAAATTGCATCAAGTGCAGTTGTCATATGAGATTGTCCAAGTATTTCCCAGTGGTTCAGGATTCTTCTTCCTTATACTTTATAAACATCAACTACAGTACTTGTAGAGTTTCTTGAAATGGGTCATTTTAGAGCATTGTTGGAGTTCTTTACTTCGTCCGTTCCATAATTTGATTCCACATGGATGTTTTTAGCGTTGTTTGCGCGTGTAATAAGTGTTAGCATACTTCTCCTCTCTGGATGAGAAGAATTGTATTACATTTTTGGGTTGCAGGTTGCCACTTTATGCTGTATATTTTTAATGGGGGATTTCCAACTCATTTTATTATCTATTATAACACCTGGAAATGTATTTTCATTCACCCTGTCAATGTCTACGCCGTCTGTTTGTATTTGCACGCAAGTATCCTTTCTGCTATTACTAAGTAACACTATTTTATTTTTGCCTACTGTAGGTTCAGAAATACTCTGTTTTTACCAAAACATCTTTTTAGTATAGTGATTTCATCTGTGACTTTTTTAAAATTAGCTCTTGCCTGGTTCCTCCAGAAGAAAATGTGGTAGTATCGTTTGCAAATAATACTAGCTTTAGGTCTTTTGTGACTTTACAGGTCCCAGTATTGACCCCTGGGGTACGCCGCACTGTATATTTAAACTTACAGATGTATATTCTCCTAGCTTCACATATTGCTTCCTGTTTGCCAAGTTGCTTTTTACCCACTTCAATGCTAACCCTCTGATTCCATACTTTTCTAGTTTGTTAATTAAAATATTGTGATTAATTGTATCAAATGCTTTTTTTCAATCCATAAATACTGCATCTGCGCACGCTCGGTATGTTGGTTATTGCTATAGCGTTGGTAATTTTCTGAGTTATTTCAAGTAATGCCATGGAAGTTGAAATATTTGCTGTCTTTCTTATTTATTCTTATTTATAAATGTATCTAACCTGTTGTTAAATAGCTCTTCAATGATTTTAGAAAACTGTGGCAATAAAGAAACTGGTCAGTAGTTAGTGAATTTGTGTTTGTCTCCAGTTTTGAAAATTGTGGAATGGAATTATACCCGTCTGAAATGATAAATTACTGATGTACGACAATGCGTTCCACGATCTGTGTGAGGTAGTTGCTTGTTAGCCTCAAGAATATATTTTTTTCAGTGTATGTGATGCATTATAGGACACATTGTTCTTAGTAAATTATGTATATCCTGCAGTTGTCATTACGTTAGAAAGCACCATTCCCAGCACTCACTCATGAAATAGGCGTTAATGTTCTCAAGTATTGTCTCTCATTCTGAGGTCGATGGACGCTGAGGTCCCCCCCAGGAGGTGTTGGGCAGCAGATGGGAGGTGATGGAACTGTGTGGTAGCGTAGGTGGCAACATGACAGGCTGTCGGGCCCTAATGCAGGCTAACATCTGGACGTTGCTGGGCCACGCCGCTTCTTGCCTGCCAGCAGGGTCGTCTAGCCTGGGGCCAGGCATCACCCTGAGAGAGGTACACCCGCAGATGAACCCGGGCCCCTGGGAGGGGACGCGGCAGCTCTGATCACCTCACATTCTGTGCTGAAGTGAAAGTTAAGAGTCAAACTTGCATCGCTGTAAGACTAAAAGGTCATCAGGGTGCTCATGCAGTCGGGGGTCATAACATTAGGTACACCTGCACAGTCTTACAGCCTTGGAAGTTTTACAAACACTGTAGACCACCACCAAGGCCCAACAACTGCTATTTTAGATTACAGCCAAATAGTATAAACAGAGAAATAATAAAAAGTGTGCCAAAGAAACCCGACAAACTTTAACATAATTAAAAATAAACCAAAAAACATAATCCAGCTAAGTTATGACAATTTAATTTAATTTAATAATATATTTATTATTGTAGTTATTGTGTATACAACAGTGTTGCATCATACTGAGAGCTGGTTCTAATATTAGGGACCCTCTGAAAACAAATGAGGTCAAACACAATCTATTGAGGAATGCACGCAGTACTACATTACATTCAGTACTGCAGTCTTTGTTTGGGATTTTGAAACCATTTTTTTCTGATTCATCGATCACGGCTATCTTAAGATTGGCATCTGTTTTTTGGAACTTGCTAACAGCATTTGTGTGCGGGTGGCTAAAGACTAGTAACAACATGATTCATTGTTTTAGCTTTTATCAAACTAGACGTCTTTGTCCAAGTCCAGTTAGACACTTAGTAGACTTGCATGCAGAGAATGACCTGTTTAAAACAGTCAGTGGTGTGAAGCCTGGGCTGCTATTAGCTGCTCACGCTCGCCTCCAGTGTCCAGAAAGCGAGAGCCTCCTCTGTTTTAATGACAGCCCTCACCCAGAGGTAATTTCACAGTAATTACAGCCGGCCACTTAAAAGTCTGTGGATTGAATCTTCTTTATCAACCTTTTAACTAACTAACAAAAGAGTGGCAGACAATGGCGCTGCATGTTTTCAACCCAGTGTGCCTCAAGGCATCATAATGCTTTTTTCTTTGACCTCTATTAAATACAGCATCCAGCTGATTGTACAATGATGGAAAAGTTCAAGTGTGTGTGTGTGTGTGTGTGTGTCTATACACACACACACACACGCACACACATTTTTTGAGCAGTATATACTGTATATATACACACTCCTGATGGACATCAGGACACCAGTTGAAAAATTGCTAGAATTAGCATTTTGCACATTTGGATCTTAATGAGGTTTTAAGTAGAGCTACAATATGCAAAAACAAGAAGGGGGAGTGAGACAAAAAAAAATTTGGAGCTTGTAATTAAAACAAAAAAACAAACAAAACTGAAATAGGTTGTTTATCACCTGATCAAAAGTTTAAGACCATCGCTAAGAAAATAACAAAAAACTCTCCAAACCAGAACAAAAAAGGTTCTCAGTAGGACTCAGTCATGAGTAGCTCCACCGTTCTTGTTAATCACTTCAAAAATTGCTTTGGACATGCTTGGTGCGAGTGTTTCCAGGAGGCTAGTGGGAACATTGCTCTAAGTGGGGAAGATGGCTTCACAAAGGGCATCAACTGTCTGGAACTGATGGACATTTTTATAAACTTCCCTTGCCATCCATCCCCAAATGTTCTCTATGGGATTTAAATGAGGGTAACATGCAGGATGGTCCAAAAGAGTGATGCTATTCTCCCTGAAGAAGTCCTTGGTCAAGCGAGCATTGTGAACTGCAGCGTTGTCCTGTTGAAAAACCCAGCTGGTACCACACAGACGAGGGCCCTCAGTCATGAGGGATGCCCGCTGCAACATCTGCCGCCGTTTCATGACCCCGCACCACCTGAAGCTCTAGTGTTCCACTGAATGAAAAAGCACCCCAGAGCATGATGGACCCCCCGTCCACTGTGCTGGGTAGAAAACATCCCAGGTGGGATCTCCTTGTCATGCCAGTAACGTTGGAAGCCATCTGGACCGTCAAGGTTACATTTTTTCTCATCAGAGAATGAAACTTGTTTCCACCTTTCAATGTCCCATGTTTGATGCTCCCTGGCAAAGTGTAAACGGGCAGTTTTGTGGCGTTGAAGGAAACAAGGTCTTTGAATTCCTTTTTTTTTTTAAACCCTTTTCCCGCAGATGCCGTCTGATGGTTATTGCGCTGCAGTCGGCACCAGTAAGGGCCTTAATTTGGGTGGAAGACCGCCCTGTGTCTTGATGGACAGCCAATTGGATCCTCCGGCTCAGCGCAGGTGTGATTTTTGTGGGTCTACCAATTTACTTTTTTGTTCCAATCATGCTCAGGATCTTTCAAAAAATGTAGAAAGACTGATTTACTTCACCCAACCTCAGCAGCAATGGCACGCTGCGATAGGCCTTGCTTATGCAGCTCGACAATCCGACCACGTTCAAAAAGAGAAAGCTTCTTAGCTTTAGCCATCAGGAGGGCATGACAGTGTGAATGCCTGACAGAAAATGAACATTTTGAGCAGATTTGGGCTTTTATAGCCTGTGGTCTTAAACTTTTGATCAACTGAAAAACACATTCTATTTCAGTTTAATTGTTGTTTTCAATCAATTATTTTTTCAAAATGCTTTTTGTCTCACTCCCCCTTCTTGTTTTTGCATATTGTAGCTCTACTTAAAACCTCATTAAGATCCAAATGTGCAAAATGCAAATTCTAGCAATTTTTTAGCTGGTCTTAAGATTTTGATCAGGAGTGTATATATTCGGGCTCTCAATCGATTAAAATATTTAATCGCGATTAGTCACATTTTTTCCTCATAGTTAACTCATAATTAATCGCATGTAATCACAGATGAAACCATTTTTATCTAAAAATAAGTATGGATGTAAATTTCTTTGTGGTAAATGATTTAATACGCAACTACAACAATAACTGCATCAAATTTTAAGTTTTATTTTATAAAAAAAATAATATACAATTAGAAATCCCACATTCTCCTTCAGGATTTTTTGGTAGACAGCAGAATTTATGGTTCACAGCAAGTCTTCCAGGTCCTGAAGCAGCAAAACAGCCCCAGACCATTACACTGACACCACCATGTTTTACCGTTCGTATGATGTGCTTTTTCTGAAATGCGGCATTACCAGATGTAATGGGACACACATCTTCCAAAAAGTTCAAATTTCGTTTTGTCAGACCACAGAGTATTTTCCCAAAGGTCTTGGGGATCATCAAGATGTTTTCTGGCAAAACAAGCCAGCAGTGGTTTTCGTCTCGTAACTGCCACTGGACCGTTTTTGCCCAGTGTCTTTCTTATGGTGGAGTCATGAACACTGACCTTAACTGAGGCAAGTGAGGCCTGCAGTTCTTTGGATATTGTTGTGAGGTCTTTTGTGACCTCTTGGATGAGTCGTCGCTGTGCTCTTGGGTAATTTTGGTTGGCCGGCCACTCCTGGGATGGTTCACCGCTGTTCCATGCTTTCGCCATTTGTGGATAATGGCTCTCGCTGTGGTTCGCTGGAGTTCCAAAGCTTTAGAAATGGCTTCGTAACCTTTTCCAGGCTGATGATCTAAAACATCTAAGTGTAACAACATGCAAAAAAAAAAAAGAAATCAGGAAGGGGGCAAATACTTTTTCATACCACTGTATGTGCCCTGTGATTGGCTGGCGACCTGTCCAGGGTGTGCCCTGCCTCTCGCCCAAAGTCAACTGGGATAGGCTTCAGTTTAGCTGTGACCCTAATGAGGACAAGCGGTATAGAAAATGCATGGTTGGATGGTGGTATGATATGGACACACACTAACCTCTCGCAGACACACACTAAATTCTTGTAGATTGTCTTCCCAGAAGAGCAGAAGCTGTTATAGCTTCAAAAACTTTCACCAGTAAGGTTAAGTGAGGGATGGAAACCCTGTGAATGTCCACTCAAAAGCGACAGTCGCATATCACAATCTCATCAGCTTTTGGTTCATTCCCCCCCAAATTTTATAAGTCTTGTATGTCTCATGTCCATCAAATCACATCTCTATTGTGCGAAGTAGCGTGAAGCGGCATGTTGCGGTAATTGCGCTAATGAGAGTCTGCCTCACCTCGCTGACCTGCGCGGTCCCGCCCCCCACCTGAGCAATCACGCGCCATCTTCAGACAGATTATATGATAATCACAGTCATTCACAACTCGCTCATCATTTTTTTTTTTTTTATCCTCACTTGATTGCACAACCAACAGTTAGTCTGCAAACCTTCAAGTAAGTCACTTTCATTGGTGAAGGAGCTGCCATGCAAATAAATGAATAAATACAAACTCAAGATTGTTTTGCTGCGCACTTTCCCGCCCACCATTTTCCAACCTAATGTTGCTGGTGTTAATAGCTTGTGCCCATTTAATTGGTTCTTAAACGCTTTAAGGGTGCCCCCCCCCCTTTTAATGAACAGGTAGCCCTCCGTGATTACGGCAATCTCAACCCACCACCCCGCTGTTAGTCGCCGCCATAAACACCACCAAACGCCACCCAGCCATGCTCGCTAAAAGGACAAAAGCAATTTGAGGAGCGCCTGCACGCTGCAGGACGCTGGCTAATTTAGAGGCGCATGGAGAGGGAGGCAACAAAAGAAAATGAGGGGAAGATGAGCACTGTAAAAATAATTATGAAGTGAAGAAGAGGAATCATGTTTATCAGAAGCTTTGCTGATTGTAAATCCACTTCTCTGAGTGACTTCCTCAAGAGAACGGAACTTTTTTTTTTTCTTACGTTTTCCCACCATTCGTCTCCATCTGTTGTTGGTTGTCCATCCTCAGGCTCGGAGTTGTGACCGTGATGTCATCTAGTAGCCATTTTTTTCCTTCTTTTTGACAGAACTCCTCACACTCATTCATAGGTATGGGAGTCCAAATCATTTTCAATTTGGTATGTTTAAGACTACATAAATATATGTTCTCCCCATTTGGACCGAATGAATGCCATAATTATCGATTTTTCCAGTGAGAATAATTAGCTGAAATAAATGACATCTAGGATAAATATGGTTGGCAGATATCCAAGTGCACAACTAATCGGAGAAATCGGAGTTTAAGGTTTAAGGTCCAAGATCCCCTGTGAATGGCAAAAATAACAATGAACAACGAACGCACCCTGAAAAAGCCCCACAAATGCCTATTTTAGATAATCTAAACCCTATAATATGCCTGTCACACTTATTAAATGCATTTCAAATGTTGTTTTACACATTAAGAAACAGTTACAAGCATTTAGTGTACAGTCATGTACTTAGAAAACATACAGTTACGTTAGATATCGCGTTTTGTCAAAGCATCATCCTGCTGGAAAATGCTGATTGAATTTACTTGTGGGACAGCGTCCTTTGCTGGATTCATAGCTGCCGCACGCTTTCCTCTGCAGATGCCACCATTACTTTCTATTTAACTTACCATTACAAAAAAATTTAAAGGAGAGGAAAGACATCCGTGGAGATCTACTGTTTATTAAATTATAGCCATACTTTCTCAGGGGCAAATAAAGCAGTGCCCAACCAGATCCACCAGATATATTGCTGTTTTTTGTGTTTAATATTTAAGATAGAGACGAGCAATTCTCTCTGTCCCTTGTGGATTATTCCCTTTCTGGAATAATTTGATATATTGCGTTCGTAGTCTTCCGTCTGCCACTGCAGTTTTTATTTTATGTGCACAGTACAGGTCACAGTTTTATTTGTATCACAATCGAAGTTTGTATGTTGATAAACACTACTTGAGAGCTCTACTTGTGCAAAAAATTGTATCTCTGTTTTCTACTTTGATGAATTTATCAATTTATCAGTTGTTCCTCTTATATTATAATATATTTACAAACAGAGATAACTTTTATTGTACATATACTTATTATAAACTAAATAAACAATAGGAGTATGCCCCGTAGTATACGTTGTGTTCGTCAACAGCCATGCATTTTTTTCTGTTGTACTTTGTATTGTGTTCCTGGCATGTGTCTTTCCTTTCTGTGCCGTGTGGGCCAGCTCAAAGAGAAAGCAGCATTGTAAGCATGACTGACACACGCGCACATTTAAAAAAAAACACTTTGGGACCACTCTTGTCAGTATCCAATTTCGGGAAAACTGCCCTAATTGGCTGGGTATCGTCTTTTCGGTATACAAACATATTGATATACATTTGTTTACGGTCATTGTTTTCTGGAAAGTGGCAGAAATATGTATTTAAAGGAATCAATCAATGGATTTGGCCATGGGGGCCTCGAAGTTTGACATATGTGGTCCAGAGTGAGCAGAACCAGAGGCGGGTCTCATTGGAGGCGTGTATATGCGTGCGGCTGGGTGGCAAACCTCAGGTTGTTTACATATTTGTTCAATTATGTGTCTGTGCGTGCTTCCGTAATCCTGCCCTCCCTTCCACACATGTATACAAACAGGTAGGCCTCCGCCTATCTCAGCCACCATGATGGCAACACGGAAGAGGCCATGCGAGCCCTTTTGCCAGATGCCCTTTGTAAATAAGCACAAGGTCCTTGCAGAGGGCGCCGTCAGGCCGCCTGGCTCACCTGGTCCCGACGGACGCAATCAGGACCTCTCCTTACCTTGAATACAGGGTGAGGAGAGGAGAGTGTCTGGTGTGCATGAGCCTGCTAGTTGTGACACAGAGGAGCCGTGGGTCTAATTCATTAAAGCAGCCTTCTAATATAAACAGCCATTCATTTAGCTGCCTGACACTGGGCCGTCTGGACAATGTGAAGAGCCCCAATAGAGCTGCCATAGAAGCTTGGCATGCATGTTTTTCCCAAGCTAGGTACACTGAAACAAACCAGAGGGCCCTCCGGAGCGTCCACATCCTTCACAACTGTGAAAGCACCCATTAAAAATATGACAACTAATCAATATACATTGTTGGTTGTTCAATTTGGAATTGGAACCGAATTTCCTGGAAAAAAAGACTGGAGTTATGAAAGTTAAGCGTACCTTATGAGAGTTCAGATCAGCAAACGGCAAAGGATTAACTCTGTTATTGTTTTTTTCTTTGCCTTTTTGTGACACACCAAAAAACGAAGAGCATGAAGAGTAAGAATTGCTTCCCTTGCATAACGTGAGACCTCAGTTATGAAAGTTTTCACTGATCCTTTCAGGGAGGGAGAGGCGACGTCCTTCCTTCCTTTACAAAGCAAACCGCTTAGGCCTAAACAAAGTTTTAGGTAATTTGTGGGAGTGCATCATAATCACGAAGTGTCGTAGAATGAAATGTCATAAACCGATGAAAATGTTTTCACCTGTTATCAAAGTAAGACAACAGTAAGTAGACTGTTGCCTTTACATTGTACTATTAGCGGTGCTTAACTTCTTTTTACACCTTTCTCATTCACTCGGGTAGCGCTGCGTGTTGTATTGTTTTTAAGTGTTACCAATTGTAATAGCTCATCCATTGCCGATACAGTTGTTAAAGGTTTTATGATTGCCACAGTTTGACCCCGGAACAGATTATTCCTACAGTATGTTTTTGTGTTATGGGAAACTGTATAGTGAAAGTGTGTCCAAAGAGTGTGAACTGATCATGTTAGAGACTAAGGTCGAAGATAGGACAGAACTAATGTGTTGAACTGCTGTGTTTATGATTTGTTGCAGTCTTGTGTAACGTGATATGACTGCATAGACTGTATATGGATATTTGTAAAAATAATATGGAGCACATGCCCACTCCTGAAATACCACAAAGTGTGACAGTCATCAAAATTCCTGATTTTTTTTCCTGATCTTGCTTAGACGACACACACACAAAAAGACAAAAACACAGTTTACACACACTCACACACACACGCACGCACACATACAAAAGCAAAGATGAAAACACAAGTAAACTGTTATTGTGTCGTCCACAGGGATTGCACTGGTGAACGAAAAAGGAAGAGTGACGATAAGTAGATGCACAGCACAGACTGCAAGCTCGGATTTAATACATAATTAGTACAGATCAGGGTGTAAATGGGGATAGAAAATACATTTTGAAAGTAAAATTGACATGTTAACAAGCAAGACACTTTCCTGTAAACTGTCGCCTTTTATTAAAGGAAAGGAGAATGCTTAAAAGGTCCACATTGTGGAGTAATGATCACAGATGAGCTTTTCATTTATATTAAGAAATACAGTGATGAGTACCATTTTCCCTCAATTTTTTTAGCAAAATATTGCTAAATTTTAGATATGAATTGCAGTATTATAGTCAAAGCATCCCAAAGTTCAATTCTTCAAAGGCTTTTTGTTGTGTGTTAAAAATAGGTTATTAGTACAACAAAATTCGTAAAGATAGTTAATAATAATAGTAATAATAATAATCCTCATATTAATTTTAATGAATTTTATTCCTAGGTGCCTTTCTAGGACCTCAAAGACACCGTGCAAAAGAGGAAATAAGGATTAATAAAAGCAGTACAAAAATAAATTAGAAACATAAAACATCAGTTAAAAATGCAAATATGAGCTAAAATAAATAGCTGATGTTAAAGTAAATAAGTTTAATTAACAGTGTCTAATAAATGAAGTCAATGTATATACAAATGTAAGCATATATTTTTTTTATGTATTTAATAATTATTGTAAAAAGCTAGTATTTCACCAAAATGATGAAAATGACAAAAACAATGATGAAGCTGGCAACTGGGTGGCAGGTTGATGCACCTACTGACTCTGAATGTGGAATGTTGGTTTTTAAGGGATTGCAACTGTACACACATGCACGCACACGCATGCACACACACACACACACACACACACACACACACTGTATGCACGCACATAGACACTAGAATGCTTAGTAACACACCCATCTGTCTGAGCACACACACATACACTCGCACACAGCAAGGAATTCGTGACCACTAATTGTGTCTGGCCAGTGCAGTCCGGGTCATGGGAGTGCTGTGGTGCAGGACAGGGTAGCCATTGTGGTAGTCTCAAACATAGCCTATCCCCAAGCCTGTTATTACCCTGAGAAACTATCATCGCTTCTTTCGGTGTTTTTTTCTGCTCAGTGTGTTTTAATAAAGCAGACAGAAATGTGCAACAACAGCAGCAGCTAATAATAATACTTATAGACGGGGACAAAGGGAGTGTAGAAGGATATTTCGTTCCGCTTGTTGGTTTATACTCTTGGGATCGGTTTGTTTGGTCTTTGTTGCGCCTCTGTTCATTATGTTACAGTTAGAATTGCAGTACATACGCTTATTTTAGTCAGTCAAACATACACGGCTCTATGTCTTTGTTCTTAAAAGTTCCATCAACAAAGTTTTACAAAGTTTTGCTACTTTTCTTCTTGTTATTGAACGCTGGGTAAAAAAAACTGGCATAAGCAGCTATGGATGTAGGTAACCTCCTGATGTAATAAAAAAAAAAAACCTCCACAAGATGGCAGTAGCTGCCTTGACGTACCTTCCAGCAGCTTGATCTACCTCTGCATGTGCTTTAAAATGTTAAACTCATGTTACACTCATGTGTTTGGCCGCATTGTTTTTTACAGTCAACTCATCAGCGCTATTAATCTTGCCTCTGCAGTTTGCTCTTGACCTCTGTTACAACATTGCTTCTGTTGCTGCTGTGTTGCACAACACGTTTGTTAATAAATGAGCACGTAGACCATGTGGAGAAAATAATGTGAATAGAAGTGATCTGTCACCTTCAAAACTGTCCAAGTGTTTTTAAAGTACCGTATTTACAATGTGTGTACAATGTACTATAAAGTCCAAAACATCCACGTTGGTATTTCTCCAAACAAAAGTCTCATTGTTTCTTTCTTTCTTTCTTTCTTTTTTTTGTTTTACAATTGTAAACATTAACCTGCAAATCTCCCAAATGCCTTTTGCCAAAATGATGGAGGAAATGTGTGTGATTTTGTTAGGATGCACACATCAACGAAAGGGTCATTGATGACAATTGGTGCTACTGTAATATGTTTTGGTCGGGTGGCTTTGGTAGTCTAGTGGGCCACATGCCTTGGGATCAATTCCCCATTCATTGGCATCCATGGTGTAGTTTGCTTTTCTCCCTAATTCAGCTAGTCTCCAGTCCTTGTCTTGGCCCTGAGCAGTATAAATGGTACACAAAATGTATGGCTTGATGTACACAGAGCCTGATGGTCCTTTTTTTAAACTTTCTTCTGATGACAGACACGTAAGTAATGATGGTTGGCTAAAGGTGAGTACAATCTCACGGTAAGCTCTCAACGCCACATGCCAGACATTTGAAGGTTTTTCAAAAAAGTATTGCAATAATGACGTTCCCTGTTAACTAATTGCATTTTCGAAGGAGTAGTTACGTTACTAATTCAATTACTTTTTTGGAAAAGTAACTAGTAACTCTTACTATTACTTTTTAAAGTAGTTTGCCCAACACTGATAATTACCGGTTGGAATCAATTTGCTTTCTTGCTTTTCGGCTCAGTATAGTTTGTTGAAAGACGTCAGACGGGCTCGCCTTTAACTCTCAAGGACTCTCCTTCAACTGTTGACTTGAATTAGCCTCCCACCGCCTTTATTAGCAGCAGCGGTGGAATCAGAGAAGACCGTCTAACGTGGAGGAAGGAAGGGAGGGGGTCACCACCGCTAAGTGCTTCACTTCTGATCTCTGGTGGGGGTCACGGGGTCGCCGCTCAGCCTCACCCTGATGACTTGTGACACCGCGCAAGAAACCAAAACCACTTGGATTGAGCCACATCCTCTGGGATTGGTTATTAAGTAGAACGCAGCCACTCGTGCTCCGACATTTACATGGATGCGTCCTTACTTCATATTGCGATGCTCTCATGGTCAAGACGGTGCCAAAATATGAAGTGATAAGCTATTTTGGACTCGCATGCAATTAATGGGTCAGCATCAGACTTAGAGTTTATGTTTACGGGACGCTGGCTCTCTAATCATATTGCCAAATTAGATGTAATTTGGGGTTTTTCAAGTCGGACCGCTCTCCTTTTACTCACAAGTTTAGTTTAAATGTGCCAGGGTCAGACAAGTTGTAATTAAAAATGAAATGCAATCATGTACAACGCATACTTCAGCCATTACGCCAGACTTTGGGGGGAAAAAAGTGTGAGACTCTGTGGGAAAATGTATGGCAAACAAGGCAGCTGCAGTGGTCCAGTGCCAGAGTCGCTTCAAACATTTAAATATAGTTCTGTCTGCTGCTATTGTTCTCATAAATGCTCATCTAAAGCAGACGGAGGGCTCCATACAGAAAATGTAAAAGATTCGTGGCCACCTCCTTTCTGTGTGGCCATAATCTTCCTCTCTGGTGGAGCTCGAACATGGCCTGCATCAGGCAGGCTGCGTTTAATCTTATTTCTTTATACCATGAGCTGATAAAAAACCACCAACTACGTGCCACAAGTCACCCTGTGCCACTTTGGCCACCCCTCATCCCATGTTGAGATTTTCCATTGAGACATAATAGAAATATTTTATGAATAATCCGTTCCAGGGTCCAATTTTTTAAAGTAACATTCCTTAAGTGTCACACAACTGTAAGAAGAAGATAACCACTGTTAAACCATAAAAGGTCAAATCAATAAAATATAGTGTTGTATTGTTTCACTTGAAACACTACTACGTATTATATGCATGACAAAATAAGGATTACTAGCGTGTTTGTGTTTTGCCATCTTGTCTATGTAAGATGTTGCTAGACTTGGCTCACCTCTTGTTAATCTGCTTTAAACCTTCCCAAGTTATTCTCTCTCAACCCCCTCTCTCAACAAAGCTGAAGATCAGACTTCCAATGGCTTTCCTCTTTTCCCACCTCCTCCTCCTCCATCATACATCCAGCCCAGACTGTCTCCAGTGTGTTTACCTTCTCATCAGTGCTCTTTATTGGTAAATAAGGCTACCCTGCTTGGCTACCCTTCACTCCTTATGCTCATATAGTGTGGAGCCTCAGTGCTACTTTTGTGTGTACGTGTGTGTAACTAGATGGCAGTGTTTAGGCTATTAGAGCAGTCTATTTACAATCTGGAGTTTCCTATTGATTATGTCTGCCTTGTACGGGTGTTTACACCAGGGGAAAATAAATAACACATGTGGCCGGCCGGCTCGCTCTGACTCAACATCGTCTTTCCTTATTTCCTTGTTCTCCAATGAGAATGCTCTGCCAAGCGTCTCGCCATCACTTCCTGCTCTTACTTGTGGAGGGGGGTTCAGATACAAACATGACGGAGGACTCCACCAAGCAGTGCAGTTCAGTTTTCTTTAATACATTTGTAAGGGTTCCAAAAAAGCCCAACTCCAGTCGTCCCTCGTTTATAGCGGTTAATTGGTTCCATTTTTTCTGCAGTATAGGAGTCAATGTTAATAAATAGAATATTTTCATAGTAAGAGCATAGAAAACCTGTTTATGACTTTCTAAATACAGTTTTAACACTATTAGAGCTCTGTAGACATGAAATAACATGCCTATTGTCACCTTTACACTCCTAGTCATTGTTTACATCACATTGCACACCTTCTAAGCTGCAGGGACTCGAGACCGCCGCTAACTAGCGAGCGAGCCAGCTAGCGAGCAAACCAGTTAGCCTCGCATTTATTTCTTTTAAACTTAAGAAGCCAAAAACTTACCACTTCCACACGGAATGGGAGGATAACTTTTTTTTCATTCTCTCACGTTGGACATGCCATTGCTGATTTCATGAGTTCATGCAGTTTCAAGGTAATGTAATGTAAGGTAATGTATCATCAATATAATGATAGACCATAGTCTACCATGAAACAGCGGTCATTTATTAATTAATTAATTTCTTGAGAAACGCAATATAGCGAGGGAGCAATAATTAAACCACAATATTGCGAGGGACGACTGTATACCAATTTTTGGCACCCTGCTATTGGGTATCAAGTGCAGCGTAAGGGGTCCTAAAGGGTTGTGCTAAATACACTGCAGTCTCTTGATTGGTGGACAGGGAATGGACATGTCAACAATGGGAAGAAGACAACGACCAAAGCCATCACCATCCTGCCAACACACCCAGTCCTGGAAATGGATGCCAAACCGTACCAAAGTGGGCTGTATCACATGGTGGAAATGTGACTTTAGAGATGATGGTGGATGGGCCTCAAGATCTCACGATATCACGATATCTCTGTGCATTCAAAATGCCATTGATATAACGCACCTGTGTTGCGGATCGAGTTACCCATGGTGGCGGTGGGGTTATGATGTGGGAGTATGTTATGGACAACTAACATAATAATTTCATAAGAAAAGGTTTCTTTTAAAAACTTTAATTTGTGTTCAGTTGTGTTGTCATTGACTGATATTTACATTTGTTTGATGAGCTGAAACATTTAAGTGTGACAAACATGCAAAAAAAAAAAAAAAAATCAGGAAGGGAGCACCACTGTAAATGATCTTTATTTTTTGCAGAAAATACAGTTGATTCTATTTAAGTAATAGTATAAATCTCAGACTGTGGCATGCTAAAAGTTTCCCATTAAGAAATTAGCCTACAGAGCATATTTGTGCTGGATGACAAGGCTTTGCTTTGCTTGCATATTTATTTAGTGTTTCCCAAACTTCTTACAGTCGCGTACCCCCTTCACACATTTGATCTGAAGCCATTATCTGAATTTACTTGAAATATTGAACAGAATTAATTTGTTTAATTGACTTTATAGTACTTCAGGGTCAAAAATGTGTATTTTGCATGGTTACATTTTGCTAAAGTTTCACATGAGCACTGATAAATAGATAAGTAATCATCCTACATATCTTTTATTCCAGTCTGATGTTGGCATCCATCTGTTTGAATAGGTTGAATTTGAGCTTCACTTTTTTGTCCACTCACGATGGCTGTGGTTTAAGTCTGCATAATCATTTAATACCAAATTGAAGGGGAACATTTAACAATCATGATAAAGCAGTATCCGAAGTACAAAAATACATACAACCGACAATAATGCCTCATTTTCGGGGGAAACCCCTCTCACAATGACAGGTTTTCACTACTGGAACACCAATATAAATGAAATCTTAAAGATTAAACACTCTTAATGCACAAAATAATCATCAAACCTACTTATTTGTTCATATAATGCATGTAGAGCAATGAACAACTTCCTGCTGCTGTGTCTCCGTTCTGCTCTGTTCTCCTTGTGCCGTGAGGCGTTCAGGCACACTCCTAATTGTGGGTGTAGTGCACTAATTGTTTTTCACTTTTATTCACGCCACCCCCATGACAATTGGTGTAGCCCTGGGGGTACACATACCCCACTTTGGGAACCTAGGGTATAGGCTGTTGTGCCGCTGTCTTGTCGGTGCACCTCACCACCACTGAAGTCCGTGGCATGTTTATAGACTGACAAGCTTGAGTTAGATGCCGTTTAATTTGGAACATAAAAGACAAAACAAAAACAAACGACTTTCCAGCCCATAACTGCTTGATGTGGTTTTTCCTGTGTGGCCAACAGAGGGCGGTAGAGTCCTGATTTATAACCATTGCGGCCCTCATAAAGCCTTTTCACCTTTACTGGTCTCTACTTTGTCCCATATAGTCACCCAGCCCACTCAGCAACGCTCAGGAGGAGCGTGTTAATTGTGTTGTGTTGTTAATTTGCATGCGTGGTTTTTTTATTGCTGTTTTTTTGACTCTTGTTGTTGTTGTTTTGCTGCGTCGCTATGCGGCCTTGCTGCGGCTGCAGACATCCCCCCAGATGACAGTCTAATCAGAATGCATGTCCATGTGAAACGCCACCAGTCATTACTCGACTAAGTATAGGACAGCTGCTGCCCTCCGCCAAATGTTTTATGATAACCACCACACGTTCAAATATGCGCTATGTGAGAACTCCTCTGCAGTTCAGTGAGCGTGAGTAGATGTCATGGTGGCTTGGCAACAAAATCATTCGATGTTTAAACTATGCCGCTGAAGTCCACATTCCTCCGTCCAAGCATAACTGCTAGTGTTGTAGTCGTAGAAGCTAAATGAGCCATTTGTTAATAAAGATAAAAACAAAAAGTCAGAGTTGTGGTCAGTACTGTTGGACTCCGGTCCTGTAGGTGGCGGTAATACTAATTAAAGACCGTTAGCCAACTGCTGAACTCAAGTCATTGTCTCAGTGATATTTATGGCGCTACACTAAATTTCACGGTATTCTTCTTTTAGGCCACGATCCACACCTGTACCAAGCTTAGGGCCATATGATTGCGGACGAAATAGCGAAAGTGGCCAATAAAAACGGAATTTACTGTTAAATGCAGATGAAATTCTGTCATCGTGAGGAGAGGGAACGTTCGTGTGGGGAAGTGTGGCGGAATCTGTGGCGGAATCTCACTACAAACACTAAACCGCCTCCTCCCGAACTAAACATGTTGTAATGGCGATAAACACCAGCAAAAGTTGGCGGAACTTCCTCTTATGGCGTGTGAATGTAAGCTAGCGGTGTTAGCTTAGCTTAGCATGCAATTGCGGTTGTGTGTGTGCGACTCGGGCTGGATGAGTATATTTTCACCGTGTTCTTCTAATTTTGAATGCGCATGTTCAGTACTTAATGCACTTAACGCACAACTTGCTGTCCTCTGACATAACAGTTGTGCATATCCCCAACTTTTTGTGAACCCTGTAAGTGTAAAATGTAAAAAATGGAATAAAAAAAATTTAAATGGAATTTAGAAAAAAATAAAAGGAATTTGGAAAAAAATAAAACAGATTTCATAGGGCTCTAAAATCTTAGTGAAAATTTAAAGTAGGTTTTGCATGTTTAGTATACATAAAAAGCAATATATTAGCAGTTAGTGGTAGCTTGTATTATTAGTCTATTAAGCCATCAATCCAAAAATGTCACTTAGTACAATCGCATTGGAGCCAAAATGACCAACAAATGTACGACTTATAGGTATCGGTGGTCCCGTTTTACATTAAACTTTAGAGAAGGACGCTCAGGATTTGTTTAACTTAAATCTGTCAGTCAAAAGGTATTATGAGTTCTGTCAATCCAGCAAGTTTTTCTTGCCTTTAAAGGTTCTGGTTGCACTGTGCCCTGCGGCAGTGGCCAGGCTGGACCGGGTACAGGTTTGAGGCTTTTGGTCAGGAACCCGAGCTGACCCACAGAAAAAGAGAGAGCGAGGCGCCGTCAGTGAAGCCAACAGAGGACTTTACCCTGTTTTTTCTTTTACTAAATGCAACACAAGAACAGTGCTGCTCGAAACCAAAATATGCTAATCACGGACATACTGTATGTATATACTGTATATTTGATGGTGTGGCTGGTCCTGCGACTTGTACTCTGGAGTAACTTTTTTTTCACACTGACAGCAACGAGAGGATGCTCTAGGCTCGTGTGCCAGTATCTGCTACTCCTAGCACTCCTGTACCACTGCAAATTTACGATGTAAACATCAACTTATGAAGACAACTGAGTGACTGTCCCCACGGAAACGTTTTCAGGTCGAAATGTTTTTCACTTCACAGGTGTGCCTTGTCATGGTTTCTTAGCGGAATTTATTGCCTTATTAATGGGACTGGGACCATTCAGTTGTATTGTGTGTGTCCAAAGTTTTGGAAAATATACTGTATGCATACTATGTGTATGTATATTAGGGCTGTCAAAGTTGTCAAAATTGTATGCTTTATTATCACATATTTCTAAGTTGTTGCAAACTTAGCGTGAATGAGATATGTTTTCTGTAAAAAAAGACAAAAAAGCCTTAAAATCTGTTGATCTGTAGGTCAGGTCGCTAAACTAATTGAGTATCTATGAAGATTCTTTAAAGGAAAACTGCACTTTTTGTGGATTGTTGCCCATAATCCACAATCGTTATGCGAGGCATGAACACACGCCTTTCTCTTTTCTGCGCGTTCTAAGGGGCTATCCACACGGAAGCTTTTTCAGGTCAGAACTGAAAAGTATTTTATCGTTTCAGTCTCTCATCTTCATGGAAATGGCGTTGTGGGTGCCCTGACACGGGATTTTTTAAAAACAGCCTCTTGAGTGGGAATATCTGAAAACGCCGGCTCGTCCTTTCCGTATAGACGAGCAGTCTGCTCATTTTTTAAAACGATGACGCCTCGTGCCCAGAAGTGAGAGTTGACGACAAGCCAGCATAATACCTGAATATTTCGAGTGCCGTGACTCACCGCAGTCCACGTTCTCCCAGTATTTTCTTGTCTTATACTCCCAAAATGACACACACGTGTCATTTGTGACACACTTTGCCATAAGTCAAGACGAGCCTTGGAAACTGGAAGACGACAGACATATGCGCATGCGTTCTTGCTTCTTCTATAGTTGGGTGTGTCACGTGGTTCCGTCTGTGTGTCTGTTTAGAACGCCACATGAAGGTGTGCCTCGTGTATTACATTGTTTTCACCATGTGATCTGTCCCCGTCTGGATGCAACTATTTACTAATCCAGCACAGTGGAGACCCTTAATGAGGATAAGCGGCATAGAAAATAGATGGATGGATGGAACAGTGTGTTCGCAAATTTTTTCAGGAACCTTTCTGTGTGGACAGGGCATAAAGATATAAAAACAGATAAAAAGAGGCAGCTAATTAATGCACGTAATGGGACACACTTAGAACGTTCCTTGTACGTTCTTGGCACTTCCTCCTGGGCGCATTGATTTCACATGGCAACGCTACACCTGCCGTTAACCTTTTCCAAACTCAAAAACAAAAACATAGTCGCAATGGCGGCAGCTCCAATACGTAACACTACCTTTCAGTAGTAGTAGTAGTGGGCTGACGCATTGTGAGCTTGGTGCTATGAGTGCGTGTGTGGTGAAGCTAGTCACTAGCCAGCTGGTAGCTAGCCGGTGTGGCGTGGCAAAGTATCAGTACGCCATTAAAGTAGTTCCTCTAACAATATGAATAATAACAGTAACAATGTCACTGTAGCTTGGTTAATATGCAGGTCACATTATGTAAATGCAGCCTTGTTGGTGGTTTTTGGAGGTTTTTTCAGAAGGCTTTATAGGCGGAATAGCTGCATCCCATTACGTGCATTCTTAGCTGCCTCTTTTTTAGCGGTTTTTATATCTTTAGAAAGCACAGAAAAGAGAGACGTGTGTGAGAAGTGTCACATAAGGATTGTGGATGATGGGCAACATTTTTAAAAAAGTGCAGTTTTCCTTCAAACCTCAAGAAACCTTTTTCCAAACTTTATAAAAATAGGTTACTAGACTACGATATTGCTTAAAGAAGACTTCCTTGGCAGAGGTATAAATGAGTCCTACGACATTCAATCAAAACTTGTCTACTTGAATTATTTCATTCATTTCAATCCTGGTCCGATGTGTCGTATGAGGTCAGGATATAGCGTGAGAATCGGCCCCATTTTTTATTATCTCTATAACCACCATCCATTTTTTCTTTGCAAAGAAGACCCCTCCATAAAATGCCCATAAAATAACTCTTCACGTCTATCATTACCTGTTGCCTGAAAACAATAGCGCTTGTAAAACACTTTTTATTTTTAGTGGAGTTGTAAAAAAAAAAGGACCTGCTGAACATGTATTTCATTTTAATGGAGATGCTGCTTTATGGAGGCCGGGTCATATGAGAGCCATCAATAAGGACGAGGCAAGAGTTCACTTAATGCATGTGCAAATACACGCCAAATGAACACGCACAACCTGACTCAATGGATTTGCCGTATTGTAGCTGCTTAACCTGCAGTAATTAGCGTACAGGAAAAGGTCTGGCCACTGTAAATGCAATCAGGGAATTAGCCGCGTGCAACATCAACCGAGCCCACGCCTATTAAGTCCAAGCTATGGACGCGGCATTTGTCCACATCAGCGCCCGAGATGGCAGATAATTGGGCACGCTAATCCAGTAACGCTTACAAATGGTCAATTTACAAGCAGCAGCGCTGATTAAGGCCATTACTACGATGCTCATGGTTCATACATGCTAACACGCACAGAAAAAAAAACACAAGGTAGCGTTTGTGTCATGCCAGCGTCGGCATGGTCAGCGTTTAGGCCGGGGTTGTAAAACAACGCTGTCATTAAGTACGACATCGTTTGCCAGCACATCACACTCATCTGCCATAAACGTAACATGCGGCGGTGCTTATTACACACTTTACACCTTGACCTGACTATAAACGCGGATGAAATTACTAAACAGTGAGTCTGCAAATAGTTTATGAGGATTTTTCGGCCAAAGCTCCAACTAATAAAACTGACGAGGTGTGCTGCACAAACTGCAAAGACTTCAAAACACGACAGTTATAACTTTGTTTTTATCACGTGTGTCTTTAGGAAGGCTGACGCATACACACGCACAAAAAATGGTTATATTACTCCAAAGCTTAATCAAAATGTTGACTGCAATCTAATAAAACATACCTGTATAATTTACGAGCAAGTACGCACATGACCTCATGACTACCTATTTAACCAAATAGAACCAATGTGAGCACCATACATCACTTATTGCTGATATGGAATCAATAGTGGATTTAATTAGCTAATGATACAGACCATGACTTCCTGGATAGACTGCAGACCTGTTATTGGGGGGAGGGGGTCACCTTTGATTTCTATGAATGTTTACATGTTTAATACTTGAATTTTTTACTTTATTTGACAGGAACATGACTTGAATCGGTTTGTTTACAGCAGGGGTCACCAACGTTTTTCCTTGTGAGAGCTACTTTTACAAAATGAAAATGGCCAAGAGCTACTCATTTTTGTAACATTTATTTTCAGAGCTTATTTTAAACCCAAACAAAGCGAATATGCTTGTTTTACCAGAATATTAACAAAATGCTGGTGTCCACAACTCACATTTTGTATTTCAGAATGCATTTCTTTCTACTGTTCTGTCATTATTAACTGAAAACCTGAATGAAAAGCAGGCTTGCGGGCACCTCATGTGGTCGTGGGGGGCTACCTGGTGCCCGCGGGCACCACGTTGGTGACCCCTGGTTTACAGGGTGTTCACACCAGGAATGAACCACTTCAGAGTTTCTTGAAAACTGGACCGCTTTTTGTGTTTTTAGGTCTAAAACTTGCCTTATGGGCTATTTTCCAATACAAACCTACCTTATGTACCACATGGTAATCACATACCAACAACTGTGTTACGAGTTATATTTTCCCGCACATGACAAAGAATGCTCCCTATAAAGCTTCAAGGCAGCCCATGTTGCCGTCTACATTCCGCCCTTGTATTACTATTGTTGACATAGCCGTTTTGTACAGAGCAGCAGCCTGGACACATGTACAGTACGTGTACCAAACAACCGCCCGTGTGTTTAACTCGCATCAGTATTAGTGTATGTTTCATTGTTGTTCTTCTGTTATGCTTATTGTTTTCAGGAGTACTGTACTGAGCAGCCAGGACACGTGCAAGTACTTGGCTTGAGTCGTTACAGCAAATTTCCAGTTTTATAGTTTTATATTGGAGGTGAAATCGTATAAACATTTCATCTAATGATTGTAAGCATAATTGTTACGATATTGTTAACATTTAAAATATATTTGCACTTTGACTGTAGTCGTTTTCGTAGGCGCAAAATATCAAACATCTTTCAGACATTACATTACATTTTGAAATGGTACGTTTTTTTGTCATTTTGAACTCCTATTGTTATCTGTGTCATTTATCTGGTAGTTCCATGTAAACTAAAAGCATACTTACTGTATAGCTGTCCTTGCTTTGAGAGATGGCACAGTAGTTTCTCGCCAGGAGATTCTACTATTAAACCAGTCTAATGTGTCTCCAAGGGTTTTTTTTGTTCCATTAAGAGGTGACTTTGCAGTGGACCGTCTTGTTCACATGGGGACTGCTTTGGGCCCCTGAGCCTTTTGAACTTTCTCAGACACGAGCATGACAGGGGACTGCTGGAAGGTTCTCATTTGATTGTGGCCAAAAGTCTGGATATCATCAGGTCGGCTACACGCTCTGTAAACAGAGCGGGCATTGAATACATTAGTCGCCACATCGATTTGAACCGTTCCCTCCATATAAACCATGTTATGTTACTCACATTCGCTCTTCTTGTTTTTTAATGTCTTTGTGATGTTTTGCTCCTTTACAGTTCCTGTTTTGTGTTGTTATTATTGTGCACTAAGATGTATCTTCATGTTCGTAGCATGAACTACAGTGTGCCTGGAACACCACACCATATATTTCTGCTGTTATCATCACAGAACTAAACATTAAGAACCACTGATGGGAAAAAAAAATATGGCCGAAAGTTTAGGGACACCTGGCTATTTAAACTACAGGAAGTGAGCTGTAGCTTCCACTCTTCTGTGAAGACATTCTGTAAGATTTTTGAGTATGTTTTGAGTCATGTTCTAGCCTTTAGCCTCGTTGTCAGGCTTCATTGTCACGCTTCTGTCGCCATCTCCCTCTAAAGCAGTGGTACGCAGCGCCGCATGTCACTGGGTCTTCCCGGCTAGCAGAACCGAGATGACGCAGGCATTTCTCCAGTGCTGCATCTACGTGATCCACACTGCTTTCCTGTTGTAAATCCAGTAACACCTTACGATTACCTTGTGTTCACTTTGCTGCAAGTTTTGAGACCAACTGGAAGTTGACTGTCCAACGCTAGTGTTGCCGCTGCCACACAGGGTACCACCATCTTACACCTACGTCCCGTCTTTACGTACGTGAATGCTGTATTATTATGCTGTGCCTTTGGTGCTTTTATTATCACACATTTATAAATATCACCAAATTAGTGTGAAAGAGTGAAATGGGTTTTCTGCAAAACAAAATGGCCTATTTTCGGACAGAAAAAGCACAAATGAGCGCATAAAGAACCAGTGATTACAAGGATAATAATGGGGGGGGAAAATAAACAAGGGCATATTGACAAATGTATAGGGACACCTGGCTATTTGAACTACAGGAAGTGACCTGTAGCTTCCACTCTTCTGTGAAGACATTCTCTAAGGTTTTCAAATGCGTTTAGTGGATTTTTGCTGGCAATCAAATAATTAAAATGTGAACGATGTTGTCGTCAGCAGCTCCCAGTAAGAAGTACGACGCAGGCAAGCACAGGCCTAATGTTCCAATGCGGGCCATGGTTGCATATTTTTTGATACTGATCCTGATTTTTCTGAATTTTAGTAGCAACCACACCAAGCACTGACTCCTCTAATATAATACAGAAAACGACCTTTCATCTGGATATTGTTGCTGCCTTCTGTAATTTGGATCAGGTGACGTTATTCGTCAGCAGAGAGAGTTTGGCACATCCCTGATCTTCTAAATTGTAAAGCCATTGGCGGCAAATGGCCTACATGCTGGACTATGGACAACCCAGATTTAGCCCATGACCCTTGGCCCTCATCTACTGCTATGACCACTTAACTGTAACAAAACAATAAAAATGTGGAAAGGAATATTGACGGTTGAGAAGCCCCATAACAATGCAAGGCATCATGGAGCTGACAGTTTGAGAAGAGCTGTGTAAGTTGAAAGAAAGATCAAGACCGTCTAGATGTTTTTATTAATTTATATTTTCATTTGTAGTGTCAAACTCTGTTTTTTATGCGTTTTTCATTTATCTGCATGTGAGGCCTATGTCAGCTTTGGTGACAATTTAAGTGCCTGCATCTTCATGCACTCACCAATAGAAGTTTGTGTTTGTGTGTCTGTGTTTGGGGCGTGGGGGCGGGTGAGGGGTCCGTGAGCCTGGTCTGGTTGTTGTCCTGTCGCCTTGGCTCTGGTCTGATCAGTACCAGCAGACCCGGTTAGCGCAGAGCTGTGAGTGCAAAAGCATGTCAAGCAGCACACAGCTGTTTACACACCAGGCCGCAAACACCCCACACCGACACGCCTCGCTCCTGATAAATAATACACACCCCCAACAGACGGCCATGTTGCTTGCTGCATGAGTGTATGTGTGTGTGCGCGTGCATTATTGCAGCCTCGACAGCAAATATGAACCACTAGACGTCATGCTTTATTTATTTGCAGGTCTATTTATCATCTATTTGAGGAAATGTGTGATTTGGTACATTGCAGTTTAATGTAATTGGCCTAAAATTGTCATCAGTGACTTTTTAAGGGGTCAGCAAGTCCTCCAGCATTACTTTGGTTTAGTTTTGTACAGGATATATTTTATAAGGCGTTTCCATTGTAAAGGATACCAAAATGTAATTACAGTGTCACTTTTCAGGCCCCTTTTGTTGAGGTAACAGTGGGGTTCGTCTGTTTTCTTGTGCAGGGTGGAGCTAGACACACTGCTGTCTGTTCATTGGTCCACAAAGAATTGTCACTTCCTTGTTTGATTGTCACTTACTTTGTCTCGCATGTTTACAGATAATCGGCACATAACATATTAGAATGGCGCTCAAGACAGTACTAATTTTGATTGACTGTTAAATTGTACACATTTTATCCAGATTCCTACCCAAGAAGTATGTTATTTTATTGGTGACATCTCCTATTTAAGCAAGTGTATACTTGAATGTACACATTTAAGAAAGCTTTTGATTCTTGGCCTGTCATGAGGCCCAGTGTGAGTGAGTCGGTCCACCCAGATAAGTAAGGGGTTAAATACACGGAGGGGATAAATGGGGGTGTGTGTCTGGGGAGTCTTCTCAGAAAACATCGTGGATCTCCTTGATTGAGTTTAATTAAATTTTCAGCTCTAATTGCAATTAAGGCACTCAGTATGTATAATAATGTTTGCATCACAGAGCAGCACAGATGCAGTCCATCAAAGCAATTAAATATTAAAATGCTTGGTGCTTGTATTAATAGCAATGCAGCCTGCCCATTGCTGTTTGTGTGAGTGTGTGTGAGTGCATAAACACAAGCAGTCACTGCGAGGGGGGGGGGGCTCCCTTGGTATTGGTGTGTCGCCTGGAGACCTCACAGCGCCATCCTTAGTGCCACCAAGGCGCCCGGTGCTGATATGACCTATATTCCTCTGCAGCACTAAAACACAGCAAAGATCCCCACGAGTGTTTGAATATTCTTGTTGCGCCTGCTGAATCACTGTACTGTAAGTCTAATGCAGAATTAGTGTTTTGCTGCAAAATTATTCATGACTGCACATAATGAGTGCATTTTTAAGTCAAAATGATGATTTGCTTGATTCACCTCTGCTCTCGCTACTCCCTTTTGGATCTCCTTTTATGTGATACCTTCACTGGCATAAAAATGTTCATTAAATGTGTTTTGTGCTGGCACTGTGACTTTGCACTAGCTTCAAATTCAAACTTTACTGACTTTTCATTAAATATTATTTGAGAAATTTTAGTTGAAACCTTTCTGAAATTTGGGTCACCGCTTGTCATTGAGGGATGATGGTGGGTCCCGCAGCCAAACCAGTTGAGAACCACTGGCATAACAACAATATTCAGTCTACATCTGCTTGCATTTTGTGTATGAGCATCCACTCCCAAATGTGCATGAATAGTAGAGCTGCAACAATTAATCAATTAATCGATGGTTAATCGATTACCCAATTAATCGACAGCTATTTTGGTAATCAATTAATCATTAAAAAAATATGTAAATATCCTCTGATTTCAGCCTCTCAAATGTGAATATTCTTTATTTCCTTAATTTTCTATGAAAGCAGACGTATCATCTTTGTGTTTTAGCCAAAACAAGATATTCACACATATCAGCTTTGACTTTGGAAAACAGTGATGGGCATTTTTGTCTCTGTTCTGATATGTTGCGGAACCAACCACCAACTGTAGGCATTCGCCTCCTTCAGAGGATAAATACACTGGATCTTACACCAAGTTCTCAGACTAAAGCTGTCCTATCTAGTCTGACTAGTGTTTGTCCCACCTAGTCTTTGAACATGAACTGATGAACCATGCTCGGATGAAAGGCGGAACGTCTTCTAAGACAGCCTGGACAGTCCGGTTGCGATTGATTCAATGACCTGAGAAGATGGGCGCTGCAGCTGACTTGTTTCCCTGTAAGGGGCAAGCTAATAGAAAAAAACATTAAGGACACTCTGACGCAGTGTATTAACAACATGACTGCGCCACATTGTCTGCTAACCGGAAAATCTATGCAAACCAAGGCACAATTGTGGCATACATTTTCGACGTTAACCAAAAAACACGCTAACCGGTGCAAATGCTAACCGAGGTTCCACTGTATCCAATTAACTTTTCCTATCAGTAGGTAATGACGTCACACTAACATTAAAGATGTTACACAGGCTGTAGAAAGCAGAGGTGGGGACAAGTCAGTGTTTTGCAAGTCTCAAGTAAGTCTTAAGTCTTTAATGGCAAGTCTCGAGTCATGTGTCAAGTAAAGACATGCAAGTCCATGTCAAGTCTCAAGTTAAGACAAGACAGGTCGAGTTAAAGTCCGAGGTCATAGGCTTGAAATTTGGAAAAGTCCTTACTAGTCAAAAGCACTGTTAATTGTCTTCCCAATAAAATGCCATTTTAACAACAATCTATTACATCTGACAAATACAATGAATGCATTTCTAATTCTTTTATTTTTTAACTAAAATCGAAAGAGAAGACTTAGTCACAGAAAAGGAGTGCTGACGTAGCATTTAGGATTTAGTAAGTTTACATAAATGTAATCCACACAGTTGTTTTTACACCTGATCGGACGTTAACAGATGCATTCAATGAGGCAGATTCAAAGGGAAAATATGTGGTCCTGCGGGAAATTACATAATATTGATCACTTTAGTTGATTACTTTGACTGGGGACACATTTTACAATTTACATTCAAGTCATCAGATTAAAGTCCAAGCCAATGCCGAGTCATTGATGTCCAATTCCAAGTCGAGTTGCAAGTCTTTGATGATATTGTCATCGAAATTGTGACTGACGTCTGAAGTCTGAAGTCGCGTGACTCGAGTCCACACCTCTGGCAGAAATTCATGGTGTATAATAAATGTTTCTGCAACATTATATTATTGGTGACTTGCTAACAAACAGAAACTGTCGCACCAGTTGAGAATCACTGTGTTATGTGACGATGCTGTTGGTGCAAATGTACGCTATCGTAGTATCAGTCAGTAGTTTTTTTTTTTTTACCAGGTAAGATCAGTTGAGAACAGCTGCTAATTTACAATGATGACGTGGCAAGATTAGATTTAGGCATATTTTGGGTCAAAATCAATTGTTCCTGTGCCGGATCTTTCTAAATTTGACAAGCAAACAGCATCTAGTAGGCTACTATGCGCTTTTGTGACTATTCCAGCATAATCCATCAGAAAACGGGAATTCATCTTTTTTTGTTGTTCTTTTCACAGTTCGATCGCATAATGCTATTTGTCAGCAGGTGTCGGCACATTTTAGATCAAAAGCGACCCCAACAATGTGTTCTGATTTTCTAAATTCTACCCACAAGTAGCATACCATTCACTGTTGTGACTATTCCAACCGAATACAGGAAATTGTCTTTCCTCTTCTGCTTTTGTTGTTGCTGTTTCAGTCTTCTGTAATTCGGTCATGTGACACTATAGAGTCAGCAGGTTTTGGCATATTTGGGCCAAGGGCAATCCTGACAATGTATGCAGATTTTCAAAATTCTAACAGCAAGCAGCATACCATGCACTGTTGTGAGTATTAAAACCATAACACAGAAAACAGCCCTCAAGAACTCTACAATGTAATATATTCTATATTTGTTCCCACATGATAAACAATACCAGGATCAACATTTTTTAAGAAATAGAACATATGGAACGAAGCCCACTGATGCAAGGACATTGGCGTTCGTATTAGGAATGGCGGACAGCTGCTGGAATGCGCGCGGAGGGGGGAAACATCAGCAAAGTCGAGCAACGTCCGGCTTGGGCTATGCATGCTTCGACAAATATAGCTGCCGCTGAGACTGTCTAAGTACAAGGCTTCTCTGGGCTCTAATGGATGGGTGTCGCTAACCTGTGGTGCAATCACGCCAGATTCCACTGAGACATTTCTGCACAGTGGCAAACAAACAAAGCGGAGAAAAAACAAAAGCGCGGCAAGGGCCATGCTAATCACCAGGCATGGCGGGGCGTCTGTGGCCGGGTGGCGGACATGCTTGTGTGTGTGTGTGTGTGTGTGTGTGTGTGTGTGTCTGTGTGCATCAGTGATGGTGAGAACAACCACCACTGGCCCATATGGACTGTAGGACCTTTCCAACAATAGAACATAAAAACAGAGTCTCTGTCAGTATGACTCTTTCGCCCGAGAGAAAATCTGACAAAAACTTTTAGGAAACATGTACGCTTTAATCAGTCATTTAATCAATACGTACAGTGTATCCAGATTTTCTGAATTCAAGCAGTTAGCAGCATACTGTGCACTTTTGTCACTATTTCAGTATGTCATCCTCTTTTGTTGTTGCCGTGTTTTGCTGTTTAATCACATAACGCTCTATACTTTGGGTCAAAATCAATACAAACTTTGTTGTAGCAGCATGCAACAGGTCAACAAGAAAAGCCCAATACCAAGAGGCTGAAATAGGGCACAGTACCACCCAGCAGGTGTTGCAGTGTTACTTTGACCAAAAGGGCATGCAAACATACTGCATTTGTGTCTTTCCAGTACGTGGCTACATGGAGAGGACTAGCAAGATGTTTATGAGCCAGATTTGTCCTGAGAACATGGTGGTGAGTCCGAAGGTTGCTCTGCTGCTGCTGCTGCTGCTGCTGCTGCTGCTGCTGCTGCTGCTGCTGCTGCTGTTGTTTGTGGGCCCATCATTAACCAGCATTTAACTGCAGGCTGGTGAGTACAATTTAACAACCCAGAAGTCACACCACACCCACGCACACATGCAAACACACATCCCCACACTGTCATCTCCTCCCTCCAATATCCGGATCGTTAAAGCTCTATTTATTAACCAATGAAAAGGTCTTGTGATACTTAAAGTGCACTTGGTCACCTTTGTCCAACTGTCCCATGGATTTGTTATTGTCTGCTTTGCACGCACGCAATCACACACAGGCTGTTGTGATAGTTTGTAGATTTACACATATGTTGTATCCATCCATCTATCAATGTATGTATCTGTCTATCTTTCTTCCTTTTATAACAAACTGAACTGATAGTGTTTGTTCAAGGTCAAAGGTCTATTCCTCACTTTATCACTCTATATATCTCTTTATCTCTCCATCTATCTGTCCCATTCTTTATTGCTGTTGCTATCAGTTCTTCCATCCATCAATAATTTCATCTAATTGCTGTTGAGTCGTATTCTCATTGCAAGAATGTATTTTACGTTTAATACAGAGCAGTGATTCAGTTGCAGAATGCTGTATAAATTGTCTCATCATTTTCTTTGATGTTGAAGGCCCTTTTTATTGGTCCTCCGGGCTCCACAATTCTGCGTGTCGACAAGTGGCCTTGCAAACATGTGAACGTGACCAGGTAAACTAATTTGCCCAATTCTGTTTGTGTAAATTGCTGCCTCTGTTAGCTGGCTTAATAACTGCACGTAGAACAGAAAGAGTAGTGTAGTTTTCCTGCTATGCAGCCTACTTTTAAGTGGTTGAAATAAAAAAAATGCTTCTCACTGTATGTTTAATTCATCATGACAGGTTAAAATTCAGTTTAACAAAGCAGAGGTCACTGCCAGGACACACCGAGGCCACACAAGTTGTCGTCTCTGTGAGCAGGTAAAAAAAAGAAAGGACAATGTCACATACAATTGTCTTGATAAAGCAAAGATGTGCGGCGCTTTAAAGTTGGAACATTACCATGGGTGGATAGGATGGGCAAAAAAGAAGAAACCCCAAATGACTTAAGCCCATTTGCCGCACGGCTAACATTTCTTGGGAGGAGGCATTTTCCCACAGTGGACATTTTTGTCACAGCTGCAAAACCACAGGTGTAAGCCATAAAGTGGACGGTGGCTGAATTCCATTTCTTGCTTTAATTCGCTTTCAGGGTGCTGCAAACGCGTGCATTGCCTCTGTCCCGGCGTGAACCATGTCGGGCTAACAAGGATGAGACCAGAATGGCATTGCGGTGACAAATTAGTCACATAAAGAGAATTCTCAAGTTTAATATCAACTTTTGCAACACATAATTTACACTTAAATATAGAGCGAACACTCTGTTTCACAACATTGAAAACCACTGGGGATGTTTCACTATATAATTCAATAACCCAGGAAAAAAAAACCGTCAACAAGTTTTTTCTTATCAAAACAATATACAAAACACAGTGGAACCTCAAAATTCAAATACCCATAAAGTTGGACAAACCAAACATTTTTGGGAAAAATATACGACTGGTGTCCTACCATATTTGTGATGAAGACCATGAACCAGAAATGACAACTCATTGCGACTTAGTGTGTGGAATAGTAACAAAAATGGTACATGCATCACTGTCCTGGCTGCTCAGCACAAATTGGCTGAAGTGACAATATGTTGACATTAAAGGGATAGTTTTTTGACATGACGTTGTATAATATGTATCACCACCAGCAGTGTAGTCCATCAACAGTGACTTACCCCCGTGTGAGTCCAGTTCTGGTCAGAAATACAGTAGGTGATGAGAAACAGTTCCAGTTTGTTATTGGGGTTACTTAAGTAAAGAGTTTGGCTTCTCAAAACAATACGCGTTCGAAAGAGTAACACATTTGCATAAGACCTCATAAATCGCTCGGCTTTACTTTCTCTAACGTCGTATTAATGCGCACATCCGCTGTCCATTGTTGTGTATGTTATGAAGATGGCTGCGGCGCTCGTATCTTCATTCGCTGTGGAACATATAAGTAAACAAGATGGCTGCGACGCTCGCGGCGGATGTACCTTCGTCACATACACATAATGGACAGCTGATTAAGCGCACATTAAGCCACCTACGTTAAGGTGAAGAAGCCATCTCTGAACAGAGGGGGAGGCATGCGACACCACCTTTCTCCCACATACAATGCTGTCCTTTCATCCCTTCCTAAGAGGTTCAACCATCTAACCTCTAACAAATAAACAAGAAAAAGCCACCTTGGTTTCAAGCTAATAGTTTTGCTCATGTAACCTGTATCTGAGGTTTTCATGTCAGTGTCAACAGTACAATTGTGATTTTTTTTTCAAATGTGACTCAGGTCTCATTCGTATGTACAGTAGGTATAAATCCAATATGTATCTGATCTACTGCAGTCTGAACTGTGAGGTCGCATATATCCGACCTATATGTCATCGAAAGGCGTGTTTTGCCATGCTTACCAAGACTTGGATAAAGGTACTCACCGATGTAGGCAAAATCTAGTCTTGTTATCCGAAAATTGTTTTTAAAAAGTGTCAGTGAAGCAGCTCACGACAATATCCCACCCCTCTTAGCTCCGACACATGCCCACACACTCCTCGGAACAGACATGCAGCAAGTTCTCCACAAACTGCCATAGCCAAAAGTCTTGCCCTCTTTTTTCTTAATCTCAAGCATTTGGTTAAAAAATGTTGACTCCCGTTGCACAAGATCCTTGAAATTGACACAAACGCGGCAAGGAGAGCGCAAATTGGGGCAATGTTTACTTCCGTAAGCAGCTTCTGTGAACGCACGTCATAGCATGTGACGTTGTGCTGTTGCGCATGCGTGTCACTTCTCGGACGCTTTGCGTTCACATTGACAAGTCTCATTTTTTTGGTAATGGCATAAAAGACAGATAAATGACCGCATAAAAGATTTGAACAAAAAATCAGAAATGGACATCATACCCTGGAGTGTTAATGTAGCCAAAATGTAAATTCTTGCAATTTTTCAACTGGTCTTAAACAGTAGTTAACTTAACAGTTTACACTATTAATGAAGATTTGTGATGGAACGCATGTTTTCTATTTCCACTGTTTCCTATGGATTTTTGTGACCAAATCACCAGTTGACCAGCATCCTGAATTGTGTCCTTCTGAAAAAGAAATGCTGCATTATATTGTTATACTTCATAGAGAGGATGACGATTGATTATTTCTGCAGACTGCAAAGACCTCTATACACTATAACACATGGATCAGCACTAAAGACCTCATAAAAGTCGAGTGATGCATCTAAACATGCATACTTAAACCACAACGTCCAAGGAGGACTCATTCAAATGAGCAGACTGTCACTTCCTACTTTTCTCAAGTTTTCCTTCTCAGTATTTGTCCTTCCCATCTGTCTCTTCCTTTGATAAGGAGAGAGGACCAGATGCCGGTCCTAGGGAGTCTCCGATTCCCCCTGTGCCGCGCACAGACAGTAACATATCGGTTCATAATTAATGACATTAGAAGCCTTATCTGCCTTGAAGAGCTCGGCGTCTGTCTGTGGCTGAGTGCCGACAGACACGTAGTTTGCTGGAGGAGGCCCAGAATGATGGGAAGGACGCAAGCGATTTAAGATTTGTAGCAGTAATGAGCCCAGAGAGTTGACAGGAAGCGCTTGCGTGTTGCAAAGAAAATCACTGTAGCTCAAATTGAAAAATTACCTAAGCAGACAATGCGGTTTTGAAGCATTATGGTCATGTTAGCGGCCAGTTAATTACAAGTACTGAAAGTGCCAATCGATGAGAAGCCACTCCGTGTGGTCTCGGAGGCTATTAGTGAAAGCAGATATTTGATTAACCCCCACGTTAGTGGATGCTGTTTGCCCCCAGAGGAGCCTTTGTGTTGACAGTGACCACCAGTGTCGGAATGCGGCCAAAATAACTTTCAGTTAATATTTACTTTAGCAGTCCGTTTATTGTAAACAAGGTGTCCGATTTAGATCTTTAATCGTCAGTAGGCATTAATTATTTTTTTGGATATCTACTAGCACTCATCTGGGAGTCTTTGCTCAGGCTGCATGCTTCCTGTCCCACCCTGCCGGACATCAAATGTAGTTTATACGAGGTGAGTAAACTGAGGTATTTATCAACCATGCAGGCTTCCGTAATGGAGCTGATTAATGGCTGCTTATTAACTAAAGCGCCCGTCGTCCATGGCCCCGAGGGCTCGGCGTAATTCTAGAGGGCCAGAGTCGATATATAATGGCCTATTTTAGCAGCGCCTGTGATTAAGCACCATTAAAGTCAGGCTTTGAATGACTTCAATGGCGACAAACATAAACGCTAACGTGTCCCCAGAGTCCCCCTGACTCACTCTCTCTATGTACTCCTGCTATTGCAATAAATGCTGTATTTGGGGAGAGTTTAGATTCTCAAGGGAGCAACATTTATCAAAGTTCTGCTCAAACACTGATCTTTTCAGCCGTTTGGATGAGACGTCCACTGGGAAAGCAGGCTGGCACTAATGTGAATGAATGTGTGCATCTGCGTCTGTATGCCGTATGTCAATGTGTACACAACATGTTAATGTGAGGCAACTGCAACACCAGACACCGCCGATGCAATAACATTAGCATGCTAATCTCCAACCTGATAATGTCTTATACTTAACTGCATGCTAACACGGTTAGTTGGGCCCAGCAAAGCATGTGCTTTCACACAGGGACCCGGCATCTCGCCGCTTGCGAATCAATGAGGAAACGGTAGCTCTTTCTTTGCCAGGAGCCAATCAGGAGCTATCAGTGTCAACCCACTGGAAATCACAGGAGTTCATTATATAGAGCAGTACAACGATATAACAGTCTGACTCTCTTAGTCATCTTACTAAGAACACTAAAGTCATCACTTACTTAACTTAAACTTCACACTCAAAAGGTATACATGACAAATATACAAACATGTACCAATACCAACATTGAAAAAAACAACTCTCTTAACGTTTTCCCATAATGCATTGCGTCTGAGCAAGGCATTCATTGGGGCGCTGCAATGACGTCAGCGTCCCTCCAGGCTCTGGGACAGAGGCAGCATTACAGCAGCATCCATCCATTTTCTATGCTGCTTGTACTCCAATTAAATGCTTTGGTAAAACAAAATGCATTCTGAGCGCTTTGAGTGCCTTGGAGGTGGAAAAGCGCTATACAAGTGAAAGACCATTTACCATATGGGAAAACTTTAATATAATGATTTCATTTTCAACTCGTATTGGTACATGTTTATTATATGTTTATTATATTTATTAGGTATACCTTTTGAGTGTTAAGTTGCTGTGTGATAAGTTTATTGTTTGTAAGATGACACCGTGAGTCAGAACTGTTATACTGAGTAATGACCTGCAATTTCTAATAGTTTGACAAGCTCGTTGTGAGTTTATTCATAGCTCGTGATTGGTTCTTGTCAAATAAAGAGCTGCCTGGTCGTCACGGACTCGTGCGCGCCACAATATGCCATTTAATGATGTGGACACATACGGTGCGGCTTATATATGTACAAATCTGTTTTTTCCTCAAAATTTTGTTGATGCGGCTTGTACGCCATTGCGGCTTTTACATGGGAATTTGTGGTATTTTGCACTAAAAATAATTTGTTTCCCATGTAATTGCATTACTCCAAAGCATGCACCGAAACAAAATTCAGGTTGAAATTAACTAGTATAAAATTAGCTTTTAAATTTACACAGAGCAGCGACAAGGAAAAAAAGTATGAAGATGGCAGCTTTAACAGGCTGTGCAAAAGGGGCTGTAAACAACTCAACCATTGTTGAAGCTAATGACTTGAAGCACTCAGTGTGCAAAGTTGTTGTCGCTTTTCCATTTATTTCCCGTTGGTGACGATATTGTGCGTTGACAGTCAACTGCCAAAACAAATCACGAAAATTGCTGTGGACCCGGATGAATACAAATAACAACTCCCACCTACAAAGAAATGAGATTCCTTTATTTGCTACAGGTACAAGAGCGTACTATCAAGGAGTGGGTCAAATTCACAAACATTAGCAACACTAGCATAGCATAGCTATGTGAGCAACAGTGCAGCCATAATTTAACAGCAGCATCGTGCTAGGTTAGCCTATTCTCGGAAGAAAAACAAAATGATCAAACACCCACATCTGGAGCTGACTGACAGATCTTTGGCAGAGCTTTATTTTAAGATGTGTAGTGAAGCCTCTTTTTTTTAATAAGCTGTGAAATGGTGGGCATACACACAGGGCGGGCTCATCTAGCTAGGAGCAGACTGGAGGTGGTATCTTGCCCATGAAGAAGGAGGTTTTTTTGTTGTGACATGAGAAGCCCCAACTTTAAATGTGAGCAACTTTGAGCACCTTTGAGTGAAGCAAATAAGTGTGGCAGATGATGGATTTTTCTTTCTTTCATTTGTGCTCATAAACATGCTCTAAGGACACATCATTAAAAAGTCACTTAGCTGCTAACTTTTATCTTCATAGAAGAAATTAGTACATTTGTCGCCATCGCTGTCGCTTACTGTATAAGAGGAGGGCATTGAATGCAACACTCCATGAAACCTAATGAGTATATTTTTTGATGTTCTTGCATGCCTTTGTCTCCCTCAACAGGAAGGACTGTTCATCCTCTCCAATGTTTGGAGTAGCCCATCCCCTCCTCTCTCCTCCCCTCCTATCCCGCTCTCCATCTCTCCTCGGGCCCTGATGTTCTCCCCGGCTCCTCTGGGGACTGCAGTAATAATTATTATGTAAATAAATACGCCTGCTGTAATCACATTCGTGCCACTGATCCAATTAGAAAGCTGATAGCAGCCGGCTGATTGCGCGGCACGGCGGCTGGTGGTCAGGGCCCGTTGTGTCTTGTGTCTGTGTGTGTGTGTTGTGTGACTGGCCAACTTAGCTAAAGCCACATTAGCGGGCTGCTGTAATGAGAGCCGTTTGGTGCCATGCTGCATGCAGTCATGCACTGGAAGTAATGCTCTTTGACCGGGATCCTGCATGTCTGCCAGGCCTTGTGGTCTGCTCTCTGGGTTTGTCTGTCACTCAAGCACATATTGAGTGTATGTTTCTGCGTGTGTGTGTGTGTGCGTGTGTGTGTTGTGTGTCTGCGCTATCATGATCCCTGGCTCTGGATCGCTTTCACCGTGCATCATCTTATCGGCAATTACGGCCTTGTTGTGATTCCCATCAGCTTTAATGACGCTCCGCCGAGACCATCACCAGTCCACCTCCATCCACACTGACCTCATTCTACTGTTCTGTTCAGTCGTCTCTCTACACATCAGTCTCTTAATATCTCCTTTTTGACACTAGTTCATTTTGTTTGGGGTTGCGTTTCAACTGCTGTTCCCCACTTGCATTCTCCAAAATTTCGTCATAACTTCATGGCCACCCATATAATCCAAAGATCCCAAAAGGCGACTGTCATGCAGCCCAGTTTCCTAAGGGAGGGGATCGCGCTCTGTTTCACAATGTCACAGTCCATGTTGGAATTCATTATTTTCCTCTGTGAACCATAGCTCCCCAGAGCCGGCAGCACTCATGCAGCCCTAGACCATGGTGCTACCACTGCCATGTTTGACTGTAGACAGGATGCAATTATCATGCTACATGTGTTGCCAGCTTATGATCACAGAGGAGATCATTGGCCTTTTTTTGCAAGCAGCAAAACTACGAAACTGATTTTTACATAAATCTGTAAGTGTCGGCGTGGTTAATTTATTTGTGACTAATGCTTAAAATTTTATGACAAATTTCAAACATATGCAGGAAGTGAACGTGTACAAAGTGCCAGTTTTAATTTTTGAGGATTTGTGTAGCTTTGTTGATTTATTGTGTTCGTGTTTTGGCAAAAAGTATTGAAGCAACGTTTTGTTGCAGTGGCAGCCTGTCAACAGTTTCCTATGGTGTGGGAGGGCATCGGTTCGGCAACATTCGCTGGATGGGGGGGGTGCACTGCGGCCGCCATGTGTCGCCTGAGTAGACTCCTGCTAATGCTGGGAAGTAACGTATGGGTCCCAGCGCTAACTCCCTGCCTTTTACATCTCAATCAGGTCACTCTAGTTTATTTATATATTGTCAAGTGGGGATGGGGGGGTGGGGGATAAGGAGGGGAGGGGGGCAGAGATGAATGTGGCATTTTTTAACCCTCCTCCCTCCCCCCTTCTATTTAGTTAGCAAAAAGCTTTTATAATGAATTTGAAAGGCGGCGCAGATCCAAGCTTTTGAAATTCCCAGAGCACCGCTAAGTGAAATGAGGGGGGGGCGGGACTAAAGCGGGTGAGCCCAAAAACTAAAAAGCATTAACTTACAGAATGTGGACTGGATTTAAAAAAAAAGAAGTAAATAATAATTTTTTTCTTCTCTATTGCTTAAATAGCATGTGTGATTGCGTCCTCCTGTAAACGCTGCTCTCTGCCACGCGGTCGCACGCTATTAAACGAGCCCTCCTAATATTTTGAGCCGGCTGGCAGTTTGAATTTCATCTCGCCGACGCATCTTGTTTCTCTCAAGCCCTGACTGTTTTGACATGCGGCCCGATTAAATTATAAACAAGCAGGCCTCCTGATGGTGATGCTGGAGCCACTAATTTCCCTAATTGTTTGCAGTTGTCTGGGAGGCCCTGGACTCAGCCAGCCCCACCCCCGGCTGGCATGGCCCCCGTTTAAGGAAGCAGGCATGAGGGAAGCGGGCGGCGAGAGAGGAAGGACGCCATGTGAGGAAACAGCAGGTAAAGTCAATAAAATCCAACCTGATATTCATGTGATTTTTTTTTTAATGACATGATTGGTTCACTTCTTTTTACACTCGTGATGGTTAATAATGTTAGCAAATTAAATGTGTGAGGTACTTTGGTGAGACAAATTTGATTGGTTATTAAAGTTGAGGGGTTTTTTATTAAAGACGAGGCTAACAGTGGTTGACTTCTTTTTACACTTGTTTGACATGTTTGATGTGCCCTGCGATTGGCTGGTAACCAGTCCAAGGTGTACCCCGCCTGTCGCCCGAAGTCAGCTGGGATAGGCTCCAGTATACCCCCGTGACCCTAATGTGGAGAAGCGGCATAGAAAATGGATGGATGGATGTTTGTTATATAAAGAAAACCATTCTGCGCTCTTCTATGCTGGCATACGTACATACAAACACACACATACAATTAAATATACTGTACATACATACTGACAAAGAAAAATGCTATGAACATTTTTGGGTACCTTAAGAGGCGCTAATATATATAAATGCAAGTTTTTATTGTTATTATACAGATTAGGAGAAATTAAATGCATGATAATAGTGATGTGTGTACTACCTTCTCCATTAGTTGTGTGAACACACTTATAAAATTCTAATTTTCTTATTCCTCCATTTTTTGGGGGCTTTTAACTCCTTCATTTTTCAACCGATTCAAACCATTCCAACAACAAATTGTTCAGCTCATTCGGGAATAGTTAGCAATATATTCAGATATTTCAGAACATTCCCAGATTTTCCAAAATTCCCAATTGTTTCCCATTGAAAATGAACTGGCCATTTTTCAAAATTCCGTATTTCTCACATTTCTCAACTGATATGAACCATGTCATAGACCAAATGATCAAATCATTTGGGACTATTTATTTTTTTTCAAATAATTTTAGTCTTTGACATATGATGTGGGAATTCCTGAGAAGAATCACTCAGGTGAGACTCCTGAGCTGGAATACTGTAGATTCTATCCTATGGATATGGCCTCGTCCATGTCGAGACTTGTTTATTCAAGCACATTTTTACGTGCCATGAGAGCGAGGTCCCGCCTCGGTTGGCAGCAGAGGAAGTGGCGATTCATGGGAAACGTGAATTCACTACTGAATTCACTACTGAACAAGATCGAAGAGCTGACAAAGAACGTCAAGACCTTCAGGGAGTGCAGCTTATTGGCTTGACTGAAACATGGCTAACAGCTAGTGTCCCAGATGCGAACATGGGGCGCTAGACAGCATTTTTAAAAATCGTTTTTCATTATTATTCATTATTATTATTTCTGTGCGAACCTCAGTTCGTCCATCACAAGCACCATGTTCGAACATAAGGATGTCCACAAGTGCACATGGCACCAGGACACCCTGGGCCGCAGGTCTGTGATCGACTTTGTAGTCGTATCATCAGATCTGCGTCCGCATGTTCTGGACACGCGGGTGAAGAGAGGGGCTGAGCTGTCAACTGATCACCACCTGGTGATGAGTTGGATTAGATGGTGGGGGAGGACGCCGGACAGACCTGGGAGACCCAAACGTGTAGTGAGGTGTGTGCTGGGAACGTTTGGCAGAGTCTCCTGTTCGTGGAGTCTTCAACTCTCACCTCGTTGAAGATACCATGCAATATTCATTTACTGAGGAATTTGGATAATGTCCCTCATTGGGTGCAAAGTGCAGGTTGGGATTGCACTATTTAAAGTAAATAATTCATCATGGCGAGCTATACCAACCTCTGTTCATCCTGATTTTGTATTTCATTTTAAACTTTTTTGTTAATTAAGTATGTCAGCATTATTAATAATGTATGCTTGCTTCCCTTACAAAAAACAACGGGAATCTAGGCAACCTCACCTGCACTGTCCAGCATCCAGGTATTTATTTCTTATTTATTTTCTTTATTTTTATTTATTTGGCTAAAAAGTTAATGTATCGATTTAAAGTTGCTGAATTGTTTTGGACCGTATCGTTCTAAATGAACCAATATCGTCCTTGAATTGTATCGGCAACACGAATCATGATACGAATCGAATTCTTATTAAAACAAATCATTACACCCCTAGTTATTATTATTATATTATTATTATTAGTAGTAGTAGTAGTAGTATTTTTATATTATATTATTATCATTCATTATTATTATTATTATTATTATTATTATTATTATTGTTGTTGTTGTTGTTATTGCCATCATCATTATAATAAAGAATGTTAAAAAATTGACTTTTTTTCCATCCTTCATTAGTTAAATTTGACTTTTTCAATTCATTATATTAAAGTGTGAATGGAATGGTTGTTTGTCTATATGTGCCCTGCGATTGGCTGGCGACCAGTCCAGGGTGTACCCCGCCTGTCGCCCGAAGTCAGCTGGGATAGGCTCCAGCATGCCCCCGCGACCCTGGAGAGGAAGAAGCGGTATAGAAAATGGATGGATGGATGGATGGATGGAATGGTTGTTTGTCTATATGTGCCCTGTGATTGGCTGGCGACCAGTCCAGGATGTACCCCGCCTCTCGCCCAAAGTCAGCTGGTTAGGCTCCAGCACACCCCCGCGACCCTAATGCGGATAAGTGGCATAGGAAATGGATGGATGGATTAATAACAGTGCTTTACTTCTTTATACACTTGTAATGTTTAAAAAAATGACACGTGAGGCACATCTGTGACACAAATTACTGTACATCCCTCTAATCATGTATTAGTACGTTATGAGTTTTATTGATGAAAGATAATAACAGTGGTTCACCTCTTTTTACACTTGCATGAGGGTTAAGAACGTTTCCATGGACATTTGATGAAGTCCTGACGGCAACAGTTTGACCCTGGAACACATGAATCATATCTGAGGAGCATGTGTGGCCGCAACTGCGTAAAAATTATGCTTATGCTTATGAAATTGACATTACGCTTCTGTAACTACACTATAGACGCTCCCTGTCTGAGTCTGTATCAACCCCAGCAAAAAATGAGATAAAAGGCACTAGATTGGAGCTTGTGTGTGTGTGTGTGTGTGTGTGTGTGTGTGTTGTTTGCCTGCTCGTGTTGGGGGGGGAGTGGTTTGAAAGCCGAGCTGTGAATGTTATCCACACTGGCATCAACAGACAGACGTCCTTTAGCAGACGGGCAAAGTCGTATCACCGCTGTCATCACTCGATCGCTGCTATCGTCTCTCTGAGAGCTTGTGTGTGTGTGTGTATGTGTTTGTGTGTGTGTACACGTGCTCATTGAAGGCTAATTTAGCGTGACAGTAGGGGAGCAGGTGAGCTAATACACCTTTCTTCGGGCAGAGTTGAGATCTGAGCTGGAACACGTACACACAAGTCTCCATCTTAACGCATCCCAGAACAGGTTTTGATACTGCATCCCACATTGCCCTCGTAGACCTCGAACATGGGTCACAGTTCTTTTTTTTTTTTTTTTTTGTCCCGTTCAAACTTTGTGTTCATAAAAGTACTTCAGGTCTCTGCATGGGCCAAAAATGGTATTTTTCTTCAATTTGGATGAATGTGCATCTCTCAAACCCCTGCAGTCACTTCACAAACACAAACGTTTGGGAAAACATGGTCAAATAATCCAATCTCTGTTTTCTTTATAAAATTATAACTGTTTATCATCTCAACAGTTTCTGAACAGCTGTTCATAGCAGAACTAGAGGCGCTAAGAGGGTAGGTTGAATGATTCCATTTCGAAAAAGTGTATTCGGACAAACAGCTTTCTCCATTTGAGCTGCCACTGAGTGGAACTTCACGCCCATATCCATTAGAAATCAAAACAAATATCATCCATTCAAGACCCAGTTAAAAAAAATGGCTTATTGACAATCAGAACTGCCAACACCAACTACAGACTGACTGGTGCTGCTGTTGTTGGTATCCTGCCATGTATGTGTTTGTGTCTTGGGATGATGTTGTTTGTTGGCTCATTGCCTTCTGATGATTACATTTTATATGTACTTTTAGCAAATGAAAAATAGCCTTTTGGCTACATCTGGCATATTGACAGAAATGTCAGTTAATATGCACTGTCCCTGTAAATAATGAAATAAATAAAGTATGTCATTTCTTAAAGACTGTTACAATGCATTCCGATATTGAAAAACCTGTAGAAACACTAACCATCAAGGTTACATGTTGCATGGCTGCCTAGAGTGCGCTAACTTCTGAATGTGCTGCAAGCATCACATCCTACCCTCTTCCTGCTCGGAGCACGTATGCTTTACCCCACGTAACACACACACACACACACACACACACACACACAAGTGTTTTTGTTGTGTTGGTTGTCAGCTAATAGCGCAGTAACATTCAATAACACTGCTGACGTGCGCATTTGAGTGCTACTCAGGGACACATGGTGATTGATGATTGGCCAAAATGTGTGAGGAAGTTTGGTGATTGGACAAAGTTGTGAGGTCTTGCATAATTTGTTGGGACTTGTTGAATTTGCTTGAATTGGTGCGATTACAACATGGCGAAATCCTGCATAGCCTGGTTTAATAGTCTAATTGCATTTTTAGAGCAAAAGTCACAATTATCAGCTAAATATTACGTTTAAAAAAATGAAGAAACATCAGAAATTGACAATCTTGGCCAAAATTTTGAGAGTGATTTAAATTTTGCGTTTCAAGAACTTTGCAGCTTCCGATTTTAAATTTTCATGATTGCAATTCACACAAAAATTGCTTGTTTGTTCATGAAATAACTGGTGCAGGTAAGATATTCTTGTAAAGTGATTGAAACACAGAATTTAACTCAGTCCCAAAGCCACAACTGTTTTAGTAATCGTGTGCATTAAACTTTTTTATGGCACAAGACTCACGTAAAGAACTCATTTTCTTTGCATTTTAAGTCAAATTCAAGCAGAATTCCCAGTTGAATGCTCAGTTTACTGTTTTCAATGACATTGCATTACACCAGGGGTAGAGAACCTACGGCTCGGGAGCCAGATGTGGCTCTTTTGATGACTGCATCTGGCTCTCAGACATTTCTTAACACCATAAAATGTGTTCATTTTAATTTGTTTTCCTGACATTTTAAAGTAAAACATTACAGAAATCACAATGTTAAAAATAACATTCAAAATATGCATTCTAATGCATTTTAACCATCCACCCATCCACTTTATTTTCTAGCGCAATGTCAGCTGTCCTTCCCATATTTTCCGTGTCAGACACCAAAACTTGATTATTATTGGGGTCGTCCCTCCTTTAATCAAATAGTCAGCTAGCTAATTGTGCAGAGGCAACCCTTTTGACGAAAAAGGAAAAGAAACAAAGATACGGAGTAGGGCGCAAAACCATGCAGCACCAGAAGACACATTAAAGGTAAAAAAGTAATTAATTTATTATTGGTTAGCTTCAATAAAACAATATTATTACAAAGAATAAATTCAGAGACTTGTTATATTCTAAAATTGTTGGTCTTCCTTAAATATCCACACATTTGGTTGTATTCGGTGTTAAAAAATATGATATGGCTCTCACGGAAATACATTTCAAAATATGTGGCTTTCATGGCTCTCTTAGCCAAAAAGGTTCCCGACCCCTGCATTACCTGTGCATTTACTGTATTTATTCAAACCAAGTAACAACAATCTGCTCCATTCTTGACATTATGTTAAAAAAAAAAAACGTGAAGCAGAGCAACTTAACGTTTAAAAAGACGACGCAGTAAAAAATGTCTTCATCGGTTGTTTCGATACGCAGTGTTGACAGATTTTAGAGAACACCAAGTTTTACTTGCAACCGCAAAAAAGTTGGACAACAGTAGTATTAATAGCAGATGTTGGCGTACTGATACTGTACTGTCGCAGTATCGATATTTTCCCTCCACTCCTTGTACATAAAAGGTTGTAGGATGCCCCATGGGATACATTGTGGTCGTCATGCCTTTTTAGTTCTTCATGACCCTCGTCTCAGCTTATCTTTGCCATTGTGTGTGTTTTTAATATACTAGTTGTTTCTTTTGTTTATTTTTGACCAGCGCTGGGAGTGTGTGCGTGTGTGTGTCACTCGTGCTCTGTCAGCTGTTTAACTATTTCAACAGAGGGAGCCCATTATGTGGCAGCTTGTGGTGATGAATATTGAATACAGTGTGTGACCATGTTAATGTCTCAAAATATGTGCGTGTGTGCGTGTGCAACATGCGATAACATGTGAATAATGACAATTTCCTCTCTGAGAGAAATGCATGCAATGTACAGTAAAGAGGCCGCATCTCCGTGATTTTGATGGAGTCACATGTTGGCAATGAATCTTTGCAGGGAGACACATTTTTCGTTCATTACTTATTTTCACCATAGTAAATATTTGAATTTGTCTTGTTTGTCTTTGTTCTGAATGAATAGCTCAGGAGGTTGAGGCGGCATGATGCTCATGTCCTGCCAATCTGTGAAAAATGGTCGTTTGGAGGTATTAAGATAAACACGCGCGGGAGAATAAGTGACCGACGGCTGTTCAAGCGGGACATGCGGCTCAATAGGCTACTGATGCAGTTAATGCCTGATGAGAGTTCATCACGACATTGGTAAATGCTGGTTACTCATCCACAGCCTGATGCTCGTCTTGTTTTTGGGGCTTTTAATATGGAAGGTGAGGTTGCCAAGATGACATACGGTAAATGACAGTTTGCTTCAAATACAGTCAGCATACAGCCATTATTGTCTAAATAGCCAGCAACACAAGCGAGTGAAGCTGAGTGAGTATACCGGCCAAATTAACATGAACAAGTCCAAATTGTGTCAATATTTAGCGTGAGCAACATGATTAACGAGCACTGCCTTAATCTTCTTGGGCATGGAATTCACCAGAGCTGTTACTGGTGGATGCGGTCGATGTTAGACACCTTGCGCTCCCCCACCTTCCCTCCTTCTTTCCGCTTTATGTATGCCCCACAGGTGCTCAATTGGGTTCACGTCTGGAAGAGACATACCGGGCCACTCCATCGCCGTCACCTGTAGCTTCCTCAGCAAAACACTTGTGTTTGGGCTCCTTATAATGTTGGAAAATTGACATGCGGCCCAGTTTTTGATTTCTAATGTCACATTGCATGTTGGAATTCATGCTTCCACTCAATGAACCGCAGCGTCCAGGTGCCGGTGGCACTCGTGCACTATGCCACCATTGTGCTTGACTGTAGACAAGACACAATTATCTTGCTGCTCACTTGTGTTGCCAGCTAGCTAGACAATAATGGCTGTGTTGACTTATTTTCAGTTCACAGTAAATCTATAGAGCCATACAAGCTGTACACTAACTACTCTAAAGTATATCTAAGTTCACGTTTCCTAAGGTGAGGTTTGGATTTTTTATTTTAAAGGCATATTTTTCCCCCAGATTTTAGTCAAACTGTAACAATTAATGCCAAATTGTAGCTTCAGGTGCATGCCACTGTATCATACATTGTGGGAGTTACAGTAGCTCCTCTGTCAGTAAGCATCAGTGCTAGCCTCGGTGGTGCGCCGCACCGAGGGACAGCCCGAGGCGGCAGCGGCCTGCACACACCTGCCACCTCCTCGCTTGCCGTCGCAGCCCGGGGGAAGCTGGCCAGAGCCTGCGGCGCCCCCATCTTAGGATGCTATAAGTCTATTAAATCAGCCTTTTCCCCACTTTGACTGTTGTATTACTATAGTAGTATAAGCACTGTTAATTACCTGTATGTATTCATTCATTCAAGTTTCCAAGCAGAACTACTTTCCATTATCTGTTTATGTAATTGAGCGATAGCTTAGCATATTTATGATCGTTATGACCAAGGTGAGCGTTTAAACTAATTTCATCTGCATTATTGTTTTGTGTTGGAACTTTTCTCCATCTCATTGTTTGTCGCGGCCGCCTTTTTGTGTTTTAATCTTCAGAGGATAGATGCAATCATCACATTTTCCCTCATGCATCTTTCATGTCCCAGTCCAGATTAGTTATTCCAGGGTTTAGAGAAATGCTGAGTGTGATTTATTTTTAATCACAGCAGCTGTTTGCCTTCTCGTATTGAAGATCTCGCCTGACAAAGACCTAGATCGGAGGAGACACATCTGACCCGCTGAAAAACGGGACGTTAATTCACGCTGCATTCAACTTTTTTGTTGTTTTTAGTGAGCTTCGTATACGCAGACCTGTTACCAAAATTGAATAGTTTGTGCTCCACCCCTCCATAATGTTTTGTATTAGTTATTTGAATTTGGTTTGTTTGGAATCCTGCTAAGAACTAAGTAACAACGTCCAGTCACGATTTCAGGCTCCCTCAGTAGGTGTCAGAACCAAAGTCGAGGCCACAGGTGTGGGAGCATCCTCCATAGCGAGCCTGCTGCATTGTGGGTAATAATAATAGCAACGGCAGATGTGTCCCCGCTATTCACCCCTAATGTTCTCTAATCATCCCTCTTTTAGGCCTAATAGTCCACAGTGGTGCCCTCACAGCTGCCTGATGAACCCTGGGGTATATGCACACCTGTCAATCTCATACTCAAACAGCAACAACAAACACACACACACACAAAGTCGCACACTAATGCAGACTTTCAACCTCTTGGCTGTGTTCTGTACTTTAAGTGCAGAAGTACTTAAGTACTTTCTGTCCTTTTCTGTACTATAAGTTAACAATAATTCTACTATAAGTCAGATACAAAATACAGTAAATACAGTGTTTAACATTATTAGAGCCCTCAACATGAAATAACACCCCTATCTTTTTACACTTACAGTAATTGTATTACCCAATAGAGTAGACGTAATCATAGAAAATAAGCCATGGCACATAAATAAGACACACACTCGTGTGTGTTGCAATAAATGTGTTAGGACAGGAAGTGGCGCCGGGCGTTCAGAGATGAGTGAATTACAGCCACAACAGTAGCACATTAGAGTAACATTACTGACACCAGTAACACCTAGTGACCCGTGTAGAATCCTACCTGGCATCAGCTAATATACGCTACAAATATATATTTGAATATACAAATAATGTTTGCATTTTGTATATTTGTGTATGTACAAATGTATATTTGTTAGGGCTGTCAAAAATAGTGCTTAAACGGCGGCAACTAATATATTTCATTAATTACGTAAATGTTTTTAGAGCAAAGCTTATTTAATCCTGCCCCCCTCCCGTCCATTTCACATCAACTGCAATACATTTCTTCACTTCCTGTATTCCAAATGATAAGGTAATATGATATAAGGTAACGTAGTGTGACATGGTGATTAATCGTGACCTTCCGGTTCGTAGCTAAGATGGCGATTACTGAGGATGCTTAGAGTCGATGGATGCACACTCATTTGGGGCATGTCGAGTGCAGCATGCGTGTGCTGACAGCGCGCTACATGTTGCCATACTTCTCAGTGTGAATGCACTTATGCACTCAAAGGGCTAAGTGTTAGCATGGAAGTGCGTCAGTTGAGACAGAGCTGTCAAATGTTTTAAGAAGGCAGTAAGACGAAGTTGACGCATGTTTGAAACTTCACACTGTTATGATCAACTCTATAGTCAGAATAAAGTGGAATCTCAAAGGTGGAATACATTTGCTCTCTGTTTTAAAACAATTATTCCCATTACAAAGGCAACTGTGTAAAAAGTGTAATATTTGCAGTCTTGCCTTTTCTCTGACCCACTGCTGCTATTTGTGACTTCTATAGCAACAAGAAAGCACACTTGAGTCTTGAAGCTTTAATTTGCCCCCCTCTCGAAAGCCTCCCATTCAAACGTGAGGTCAAATTCAGACTTCCCAGAAGCATTCATTGGGGCAGATGCGCGACACACAAGACCGCAAGAGACCTTTGGGTGGTCTTGTGGTGTGCCAGTGCTGTCTGTCTGTCTTATCTGTGAGGAGAGCCCACTCCCATCCAACATCTGACAGACCTGCTGTTTAACACTGGGAGGCTGATATGTGTTTAACTGCTGTGACACCCCGCCGCTCTGCACCCACTTATCCACTGTGTGTGTGTGCCTGCTAATGACTACCAGCTTCGACAGGACCTGAAGCACGAGGAGGGCGGGGGGTTGAAGCCCGTCAATTGAGCGAATAATGACTTGAATCGGGAGATTTAGGGATGAGGGGCTGTTTGGCGCTGAATGAAAACCAGAGGTGCTCGCCGCAAAGGGCTAATGGCGGCAAGCGAGCAAGGCTGTGGCGTGTGAACGCAAGAGGAGAAAACACGCTGATATTTCCAGAATGTTCTCAAAGTACTGTGCAGATGTTTTTTTAGCCGTCACTAGCTTCGTTGTTCATAATTGGTTAAGCGGTAAGTTTAACTAAATTTTGCGTAAGATTATGCAAAAAATAAAAGTCCACAGAACTTTGCCAAGAGCTTGCGCATGAGCCACGAAAGAAGCCATTCTGTTTTGGTGAGGGTCTGGATAAAAGGGCAGATACAGGAATTCATTTAATGGCATCCTCCGTCTGTGAAGCATCCTCCATGAGCTAGGAAGTAGCCTGCTAGCTAACAAAACGCGAACACAGACGTCACTTTTGTAGACAGGACTTGGCAGAGGTCTGCGCTTCACCACAACGTTCTAGCTAGGACATTCTAGTTCATTATAATGCTGCTAAAACATTTATTTAACATATTTGAGTATGTTGACTCTCGGACGCAAGTATCTTCATTAGCTTCCAGAAGTGTGAAGGGTCAAACGCAAATCCAGCATTGTCCATAACCCAGATAAACCAAGTGACCTTAACTTGGTACTCTATTGAGGTGCCATGGGTTTATGTTGGGTTTAATGTCATACATTCACTGTTACTGCTTGGACGCTTTGTGCACTGAGCACAGGTCACAGTTTTATTTGGATCATGTTTAAAGTTTGCGTGTTTATAACAGTGCATGGTTTCTTTGCCTTCAGTTCTGATGATGTTTGAACAGTTTTTAATCATGTATTTCATGTGATTGATTTATGGTCTTGAATAACGGTATGAGGAAGCTTTCGTTGGATAGCAACCATATTTGTTTATTTACTGTCATGCTTGTGGAGATTAGATAGATACCGTTGATACTTCAGTCATCTCCAAGAGAAATGCACATTTCCAGCAGCTGTGCAAAAATGTCATCATAAACTGGCACTATTAGGAAGTGTTAGTTGGAATATTCAGATGCTGGCACACTGAAGCTTGTGAGAATAAGATTTCCATTAAAATCTGGTCTCTTTACATAATATTTATTATTGTTTGAGGTTTAGACCAGAAAATTGATGGGAAAATAAGTCAGGCAACTGTTTTGATGCAGTTTGTTTTTTAATTTCCTTAACCATCCGCTGTGGCCTTGCGGTAACTCGGTTTTGTCTCAGAACAAAGGGCGGGCTTGTGGAACATTTGCAGTTAAATTCAGTTCCTGGCCAGTTATTAGCTTTATCTTGCATAATATTCTCCCTTTCACACAGATTTGTTTTGGCATTTAAAAGTAGTCGCATGTACCTTTTGCAAAGTTATTTGCAGCGCTGGAACATCAATCGTGCCCTCCTTTTAGTAAAGTCACATGCTATTTTTCTTATATAAACACAAGAAGCTGCATTGTCATCCATAATTTCCAGTGAATTTACCCACAACAACCTTTCAGGGTGTATTTTTTCATTTCTGGTTTTCCTCTGATTGCATACATGTACAAATGAAGCAACGTTTGGTTGCTGTGACCGCGATGTCGTCTCCCTTGCCTGTCTCCTGCTTTCTCTCCGACCAAGCTCCCTCTAAACAATGCGCATCATTGTTCATGACAGTCTGGCTTCTCAGGGCGTCGTCAAACGAGTAAACATCTATTTTGAGTAAAGGATCCTTCTTGCTGAAAAGAAGAAATTGATGACAGGTTTTGAGTGCATGACCCGAGCTAATAAAAATACCAGAAAAAGTGGCCGCTAAATTCTTTTGAGTGGCGTTTCATTCCTTTTCGAACTGCTTCAGAAAACCATATGGTTTCAGCCAAAACCCCCCCAGTGACCCATTTGTTTTTTTTGCGAAAAGGGACAAAAATCTTAATTAATAACTTCAAGCCATCATTAATAAATCTTGTGTGGCTGTGTACATTTTGCTTTTCTTAGCTTTTTTGCAACACTTTTTCAAAAACTTCACAAGATTTCAGTTGAGCGAGCATCAAAAGATTCCCGCTCCATATATGTTGGTTTCGACAAGCTTTTGGAGTGCTGCAGAGCTCATTAATTAGTAGCGTTATTTTTCATCATATATGCCCCCCCCCATGAGCTGTTAATGTTCCAAAGTAAAATTAAGTTAGCTATTTTACTAATTATCAATCAGACACATTGTCATTTGCATTCATTTTTGTTATTGTAAATTCATGTATTTGTTTTTCATTAGCTTACGTGCAGTATCTATCAGTGTACACAAATATACCCCACATTTCCAGCATGTTTGGGTGTCCCAGTAGGCACCAGGTTTCTAACATAGGTCTTGAGCAGAAAAAAAGTTGAGAAAAACCTGTATTAGAGTGATGGCCGGATGTACGGTACGTTTGCCCATAGACACCTGATGGTAAGCTGCTGTTGTATTGTCTGGAAAAGCTCATGAGGTAAAGTGTAGAAATGACAAAAGACATATTGTATACTGGAGGAAACCAAGTTGTTTTGCAGAAAGTATGCAGAAATGTGGCGGGTGGGGGTGGGGGGTGGGTGTACATATCATTGGATCCCAGCAGGTCTAATCATCCCATTGTGACGGAATCACAGCACGGGCTGATTGTCTTCCCTTTTCTAACATCCAGATCATCACCAACACTCAGGGGCTATTGTTTGCAGATGCACCCAGGTTAAGCGGCATGATTGTTCCTCCCCCTGCCGCGTTCAAAGCCATCCGAGTGCAATTGTGTCGCCCGTTTTTAGATGATTTCTCTCACCTTACTGCGACAAAACACCGCAAGTCAACTTTATGCCTGCCAAATGGCCCTTGATTGACAGGTCCAAGTGGGATTCGCTTGCTTTGTCCTCAAATGTGAACCACAGCCCATCTTGAGTCAGTTTAGCTAAGGTAGTTTGGCCCATTTCACAGAAACCTCCGTGACCCATCCATCTCCACCACAAAGCCACAGACTCCACTCGGAGCCAAAGTGACTATCTTGACGACGAGAGGCAATAAGTAGGTTTGAAAGTTCATAGGATATTCAGGATGTGAACTGATACTATTCCCTCAACTGTCGTTGAACTCTTGCATAAGGAGCAAACATGTCACCGAGGCCTGCGATGAAGGACAGTGGTGACAATGCAACGCCACTGTTAGTCATTCCATTTACTTACCACTTACTAACTGATACGGCTTCATATTTGTTAAACTTTTGGTCCCATCTAAAAGTTAATGAATTGCCCTTCTAAAGATACTCCACTGCAAGCTTTAAATCACAGAGCTGCTACTACGTAACATTTTGTAAAATCATGGGGCAAGCAACCGGACTTGAGGGTCAAATTTGCTTTACAGGGGCACAACAATCCTTTTTGTATTCCAATCATAGCTATCCATAGCTAGACGTGTTTTGTTCCAGCAAACAAGGTTGATTCTCTGAACTTTGGAGTGCCTCAGGGCTCAATTATTGGAATCCTGTTGTTTTCATTATACATGTCCCCCGTATGGTCTATCAATTTGATCATGCTTGATGTGATGAAAACTTGAATTTGTGCTCAAAAAACACTTAAATTGATCAGTTAAAAAGTTGTTGTGTTCTAATACCTCGTTTCAATATGTTGTTATTCTGCTAATTTAATGAGATACAGTGTCATGATTGGAACTTGCTATGGGGTCTCCATAAACATTTCTTCTGAATCAGTTTTGGCGCCACTTAAAGGTAATCAATTATTATTGCAAGATTCTTCTGTGACCGCTTTACTTAAATGTTGTATTATTTGCTACAACTAGCTATAGTCTTTTTTTTATTATTAAACAAGTTTTTGGTATTCCTCAGGGCTCAGTTATTGGAATTACAGTCAAACCTCGGTTTTCGAATGCCCCTTGTTTTTGTATGATTTGGTATTTTGCCCAAATTTTGACATTGCACTTAACAAATTAGGCTGTTTGCCCTGTATCATTCCGCAGAATTGAGTGAGCAAATAAAGCACCACGCGTTGCTGACTCACTGTCCGTGCATTTTGTATTGAGTGCGACTGCTACATAACCCACCATGGGCCACGGGCTCCCAAACTAGGTAGTAAAGTCAAAGTAGGTAAAAGGTATGTTAAATGTTCATTATTGCATTTCATTTGCCATTTGTAATTATTTCTCATTGTTTTCTACATGGTTTTTGTTAATATTTATGGGTGTCTGGAACAGATGAATTGGATTTGCATTTCATCAAGAAAAACTTGGATGAAAAAAAAAGTCGTACTTCTGTCCTGACAAAAAAAAAGACACTTTTTTTTTTTTAATTCACAAATTTTATTCACTTCAACACTGAATGAACTATTTCATCGGAACTGTGTTTCACCCTGATTCCTGTCTTACAGAAAAGCAACAATATCTGATCCGCATGTTGACGTGATAATAATTAGAAGGCAGGTCATCCGTTGGAGTTTAGCAGCCGACTTAGACGCTCATGAGAAAAACTATCCATTGTCACAATATTCTGAACATGTGTGTACAACCACTGCACCAGACAATGAACACAAAACAGTTTTCACTTCTTCTTCTGGAGTCCTTCTTCTTAAATGCTCCAAACGATGGCATTTGGCTGACACAACAAAACTGATTTCCGGGAAAGAGAAAAACTGCTTCTGCAAACTGGCTCTTAAACACTTAAAGTCACTCTGCAAAATAAAAAATAGACATACACTGATAACAATTTATCCCGCTTTTGGGGTATATACAGACAATAACAGTGAAGAATAGAAATAGACTAGCCACGTTTTGTTTTCCTGTCATGGCTCAAAATAGTCGATTGTCATCCACTGCAGCAATGTAAAGCACAAGTTCCATTTTTTGTACGTGTCCTTTTGGATGCTTTTACAAAACAAAACACAAAACAGCAATTTATTTTTTACCACTCAGTAACTGCTTCTTTTTTTTTAGATTCTTCTTTGTTGTTATCAAAATAATTGCGCTTGTTGGAAAAAAAACAGCATGGAAATACAAATTAAAAATAGCACTTAGCAATCCTAACCATAATAACAACAACAATAATAACAATAATGATAATAATAATAATCATGGATAAAGATAGCAATAAATAGGGTTGGTGAAGTTTAAGTGCGGGTAGGTGTGGTTAGACACAAGACCGTGGGCATCAATTAGACGAAAAAGGAGAGGGGTTAGATTCAGAGAAAGCGTGGAAGGGATAGACTCGTAAAGTGACTGATTGCTTGGCTGCTGAATCTTCGCACGAGTCTCTCTGTTTTTTGGCTTTTTTGCCACACGTGGGTGGTGCCAGGGAGGGACAGTGTCCCTTCATGCTATGTCCTCTTGACTTTGGTCCCCATGCAAAAACAGTCCATCGCTCTTCATGTGGTTCATTTATTAACCTCACAGTTTTGTGAGTCTCGGGCGGGGGAATATGGAGCTTGAGGGGTGCGAGGGTTAGCATGGGTACATCACATCCACAAAATAGTCCTAAGTGCTAGATAGGATTGGGAGTGATTCTCAAGGGGTTGTGACGATGCGCGGTTAGTCTTCTCCGGCAAGGAACAGCATTAGCAACACGAGAGCGTGTGTCCTGAGGTTTTTACGAGAGGTCTCCGAAGGCCCAAAGCTCAAGTCCACGAGGATCCGATGTGACTGTGCTGCTCAGAGTTAATAGAGGAATAGAATTGTCTTTGGCTAGAGCTAATCTTATCCTGGCAGCACATTTTTCTGGATCTTCGGTGGTTCTTGAGTTGTTCTACCTTGAAAAGTTACAGAGATGTTTCACATTCACACAGAGGGCCAAAGTAGAAAGTTAGATTGTCAACATGAAATGTTTCTGGCCAGTGGTTTGGGATTCCTGTGCCTACATAAACTGTACATTGTCTTAAACTCTTTCCTAATCCCCTCATTGTTTCTCCGTTATTCTGTTGAGCCGTCTCTACCTCTGGTAGTCCGGCTGCTCTCTGGGACTAGATGAGGAGCTTCCTGGAGCTAGGGGGCCACTTGGCCGGGCATGCCCCTTGTCCTTGCCTTCCTCCTGAACCAAGCTGTTCCCAGAGGACGCCTGGCTTGAGTTGGAGGAAGCGGGAGGCTGGCTCAGCCCTCCAGTGCTCCCACCACTACCACTCCCCTCTGACGGGTAGATTTCCTCTGCCCCGTCCTCACTGGACTCCGGATCCTCAGAGCCCGAGAGCAACTCCTCCTCCCGATATTCGCTGACGTCCACGCCTCCGCTGGCGGCCGCCCCCTCACTCAGTTCCTTGAGGCGCCCGTGGTGCTTCACGTGGTAGCGCTGGTTCTGGAAGAACTTGATGATGGTGTGCTTGGGCAGGTCGAGTTGTGCCGACAAGGTTTGGATGGCCTCCTGGTCTGGGTACAGGCCGACATCCTGGATGAAGCTCTGCAGGATGCCCAAGGCTTCCAGGGAAATCTAAAATGCGTAGATTGGTAGAGAATATTTAGTCTAGCTGGATTTACTACTGAATTTTAGGTTTGTAGATATAAACTTTCCTCTACCTTTGTGCGCAATCGTGGCTTCTTACTGCTACTAGCACTACCAGTACTACTGGGTGGACCTCCGGCTCCTGTCATCGCATTCTGAGCACCCTCCTCGGTAACGGGGGCAGATAGCAGCTCCTCTCGCATTGGAGACAAGCGATGCTCCTTCATTTGGGTTGGAGGTGGTCTGTGGAGCACCTGGCGAGACAGACAAAAGAGCTAATTAATGGGGTGCAATGACCCCTGATCAAGCATTTTGGGGTTTAGATTATCTTTTCTAAATCCCCTGATGTTAAAATGTGCTTGTCTTTCTGGAGCACACAGTAGCCAGTGCTGCAGGGTGACGCGAGGGCGAGGGTGAGAGTGTTCACAGTCCACAGAGCGTCATGGTCTATTAACCAGCCTGACTGATTGACACTCTAACTACTATGTATCCATTATACCTTTGACCTAATGTGAGGCTGAAGTGAACTGAACTTTACACACCGCTCCATTTTAAAAAGACACCCCATTACATTTTAACCTCAGTGTGTATCTTCCACAGGAGATTAGATGACATCCTTACACGTGAACCTCAGAGCAGAATAGGTTGCATTTGAGATTACATATAAACCATCTCTTCAATGAATGTATCTTTTTTACATTTTTTGCAGACTAACTGTTCAAATGTGGTCTAGAAGGAGTAGGAATGAGTAGGATTAAATAAGCTCTTTTTACTGTTTTTCGAATATGTTGAACTTCTTTGGCGTATGATATGTTGCAATATGTTGATACCAAACCCAAAGATGGCCTCCTTATATGCATTGTTTTGTCCGCAGCAACATATGACATTTTTAGCATGAATACATGAAACATAAAGCGGATACACATACTGTATGCTTTCTTACAGGGATTTACTTGCATGCCGGGAAAGTGATCGCAAGTGGAGACAATGCGGGTGGGATCAGGAATGTGTCTGTCAGAGTGGGCTGGGATCAAACGGTGATTTTTGCTTGTTTGTCAGGAGGTGGTGGCGTGTTGAGAGAGTGTTGTGGTGGTGTCCTGCCCCGCTCGCTTTAAGAGCAGGGAGGGGCCTTCCCCACTGGAATGTCCAGCTATAAATCTGTGGCGCATTAAAATTAAAGGAGCCACGTAAAGATAATAGTAATTCTCTCTTCAATAATAACAGGGTATTACTTAAATAATAGCTAGGGCAGGCGCCTATTTCATCGCAGAGGGGGGGAATGGTCAACTAAGAGGAATTTGATATGTTTAGCTTGTCCCTCCCTACCCCGTCCTCGCCGCCTTTAATGGAAAGTGACATATTTAGACATTTAGATGTCGAGAAATTCCTTTTAAAACTTTTTTTTTACTCACCCCCTCCCACCTTTCCTCCCTGTTCAGGTCTAATGCATCCTGAATGATTAGATGAAGAAGGCTTCTGTCAAGCTCAGCCAACTCAAACCGGAGGATGCCAGGAACGCCTCGCTTCCACCTCCTCCTAGTTCATTCCCACGTTTTGCACCTCTAGTTGCAGGGAAATTAGGTTCTGGAAAGTAATCCTACATACAGGATTGGTGATCAGCATCTTCTTAAAGTGATATTCCATTGAACACGGTGATCATGTAGTGTGAAATGGTGGAGAGATGGAGTGGTCGTCTCACAAGGGTTGTGATTTGGATATCCTCAGCCCTGTCGGACTAACCTTAAGCGAGACACTCAAGCTCCTCAGTCACTCCTGATGCTGCGTCCTGAGTGGAACTGCACTTTGAGTTGCGGCATATCATCCTATAGCATAGCCAGTAAACTCGGGCCGTCAAAATAAAAGCACGCCAGTAAAAAACACAGTTATGCCACAGTAGGCAGTGGGGGCTTACCAGAATTGCTCTTATTTTCCCTTATTTCCCCGTATTTTCAAAAGAATTTCCCTTATTTACAAATACAAAAGTTGACAGGTATGCTGTGTTCTGCTGTCAGACTGTTAAATCTGTGTGATATCACTACCAGTATAAATACCAGTATAAAATACTTCTACACTTCTATATTACTTCTATATTTCTATACTATGCCACATTATGGCATTCCCTTGCACACAGACACCATGCCGCCTCTGTTACGGCTCTAATACGAGCCTCTTAAAGGCGGAATATTGCCTGGACAACTTTGTCCTACCCAAGCTATTTTCTGTTTTGTGCAAGCAGGCAAATGCCGGATTTTTTAAAAGGGGCTTTACGGTGAAAATATGAAAAGTCCTTTCAAAGTACTTTTGTCTCATTCTGGATTGACTACGTCTATCGTCGTTGTACTGATGGTGGGATCATGTCAAGGTACACTAATTCTCATCACATCTTTGACTCTCTCTCAGGTTTTTCTGCAAATTGAGGCGAATTACGGCGTAGAATGATAAAAGAATTATACAACATCAAATATTCATCTTCTCCTTAATGAGCACTCGTCCTTCCTTCTTCTCACTCTGTGGGGTGGGAGCTTGCTGCACACGTGTGACCACCACAGACGGCATTAACACAGAGATAAATATGTAATGAAGGGAAAAAAGACTTTTCTGTTTGGTTTTTTTTGCGTGACATAACCTGTGCTCTTAATCGCAGAGAATTATTTTGTTTGTTTGTGTGTGTCTGTGTGTGTGTGTGTGTGTGTGTGTGTGTGTGTGCCTATGTCTGGTTGGATTTCATGGCGAGTGGATGAGTCAGCGCACTTTCCTCTGTTGTTGTGAAATAATACTTTTAATGAAAAAACGGTGTGCACGAGATGTTAGTGAGCCAGGCTGACATTGGTGCTGCGTGCATGTCTGCTCACAGAGGGTTTTTTTTTTTTAATTCAAAGTGTTTGTGTGTGGTATTCATTCCATTTATCTGCAATTAAACGGTTACGTTAATTGTGGCTTGCCCAAGAGGGTTAAAAAAAAGGCCAGGCTCCACCCTACAGAAGGCTGAGAGAGGCCACCAGGACAGTGGAGGGGAAATGGTGTCTGTTTATGGCTTTTTAGCTTAGTGAAGCAATACTTTTTGTGATGTGCTCCAATTATTGGGTTGTAATTTGGAATCTCTAACCCTGTTTTCATAAGAAGACATTGACATGAACTAATATTAATACAAAAAAAAGCTTCAAACCAATCATAGAGCACACTCCAAACCAGAAGGGGCCAGCTTGACATTGGCATAGGTTGCAATACCCATTGTCTACACCTACACACTGATATGTTTATTAAAAAAAACAAACTGTCCACATTAAAACACATTTGCAGGCTTTCAAATGCATGCTAACAATAAATGTTGTTATCACCTCTAACCCTATGGCTATTTATCCATTAAGAAGCCATTCAGAAAGTCATTTCCTGAGGAGGCACATTGGAATTATTTTTTTTACCAAGTTTATGCAACAATAAACTAAACAAATAAACAAAAAAATGTTTGCAGACAAGAAAGTGGTGCGTTCATGTACCGTGGTCGTAAAAACATTGCATTTAAAGCATTTCCATTTTAAAGGCTCTCAAAACATCCGACCCAAGCTGTCCAACTTCCGAAATGTGCAAATTCTTAATATCTAAACAGCGTGCTGAGGCTCTATTGATGTAATTGACTCAAAGGAGTATAAAGTGATACACTGATTAATGCGTGAATATTTATGTAATGTAAGCCTGAGCCAAACTGAACCGCTTGGTGCATACATGGCTTTAGAGTCCAATCATTAGCCGTACAACTTGTGTATTTAACTTGCTAACTAACTAAGACATACCAACATAAACCACCCCGTGACAAAACCAGACACTTGACAACCACCGGCAAGCATCATTGTGTGTGTGACGCCACTTTAGCATCTCTTCTATTAAATTTAGTGAGGACCATGAATTGTTTCTTCTTGTTATAGTGCTGGACTCCTGGGGTCCACGCTGCCTCGAGACACACACCCACACACAGAGCCTTGCAGCAGAAATCAATTTAGCATAAACAATAAAGAAATAATTTATAAGGGCAGGCTGTGCCAAATTAGCTGTGGGACGCACTTAACTGCAAACGCCATATGAATAAGAGCTGTGGAGCGAACAGCGCGGCCGTGTCAGTCAGGAAGAATTGTGAGGCTGCTTTGGGGGGGGGGTTGTTGGTACACTCGCACACATATCTAACATACCTGCACAGCTAATAGACACACAGTCAGAGATCTCCCAAAGCCCCCTCACGAAGAAGAAGAAAAAAATCTACTGCACATGCCGTCCAAACGTAAACAGTCATCTTTGTGTGGCTCCACTGTACTCTACATCCATTTTTAATTTGTTTTGTGCGGTCGCTTGTTATAAATTCGCCTCCCATTGTCCAGAAGACAAAGCAGCGCTCACGTTACCAACTTTGAGTGTGAGACAGCTGGGACGCATGTGTGGTGTATGTGATGTATACGGTCGCAGGCTAGCTGAAGCAGACAAACTATAACTATTTAGATATTTAGATATATACTACACCTCATTTGCCATTAATAAATCAGAAGCTCTTCACCACATGTGGTATAAGGGCCAATTGTGTGTGTGTGTGTGTGTGTGTTTTTGCGCCAATAGAGCAGGGGAATGTCGTTATGGTGCCACCGCAGCTTCCTTCCTGTCTTTTTAATACAAAGCCTGCACGTGGTCTACTGTGCGTGGCACTTCAAGAGGGGAGGGGCTTGTGGTTTGGGAAGACCTGTAGGGTCTGGATTGCATTAACAGCACTGCAACTTTTGACCCTTTGCCGGTGCTATCAGTGCACAGAAGGCCTGTGTGTTATTGTTGTTGGCCGTTTGGAAGATGAATCAAATCTTGGTCGTGGAACCTCTGAACCCAAAAAGCTGGTTGACATCCGGTTTGTTCGTATTTCCAAGCAATTCTTCTCATAGGAAACCAGTGGAAATAGAGATAATGTATTCATGCGTCAAATTGTCGCAATCACAAAACACATTACATCAACTGTACTTTTGAAGTAGCATTCTAAATAGTAATGCAAGTGTAAAAATAATCATATGAGACGTTAAAACATTAAAATCATCAGTCTTAACTTGAGAAAAACATACATGTACCGCTGTTAAAAAAAGGCCACAATTTTTACACGTTTTTGTCTCCCTGCTTCACTTTAAAACCTCAGGGGCGTTACATTGTAAAAGTTTTACTGTATTTATTCCAAAAGCGGTGGAAGAGCAACTTCAGATATCTATTTAATTAACAGCTTTTTTATTTTTTAGTGTGTGATCTCAACGACTGTCTCATTTGGCAGAGAGCATTTATTATTTCCTTTTATAGGGATTAATGCCTCAATAAACCCAAAAAATACCACAGTTGGCCTATAAAGAATCTTGCCTTCCACAAAAAAGCATTTGTAGAGAAGCTAGGGCCAAGTGGCAAATCAGAGACTAGTTTAGGAGATCAAAGCTTTGGGATGGACTAGTTTTGATTTGGTTCTTGAGGACAAAAGTTGAGGGCAAACAACGTGGCATTTCCTGTTGTGCCACCCAGCCAGTGTTTACTCTCCACTCAGGTGGGCACAAATAACAGCAAAAAGTCTTCAAGATGTGTCTTAAGTCACATTTTTGTACCTGTGTGTCCTGCGGCAGGTGGAGGACAGTGTGGAGCCTCTCGCTGTGATGATGTCGCGACTCCTCCTCGTATGCCATGTCCCTGTCGGTTTGCGGGAGTGCTAGAAACCGCCGTATGGTGCACAGGTTCTCCCAAAGGGTGCGGTTCTCCGGGCTGGGGTTTTCCTTCCAGCGGAGAAGCTCGCACAACCAACCCTGTGAGAAGACATAGATGGACCAAAGGTAAATCGGAGTCAAAAGGAAAGTAGTTTCATCAGTCAAAGCGCCATATTTGATAAGTTTTAGTCACTGGAAAGCCATGTGATTGATACAAAGTAATGATGAAAAATATCGTCAAAAAACTGTTCAAGTTGTAAATGTTCCACTTGGAACTGACAACTCAAAATGTTTAAATGAAATGTAAACAAAAAAACATGGCCGAAGAGCCCAATAAGTTAGTATACATTATACATATACTGTATACATGCATACATCACTACAGTATGCAGTACACTATACATTAACATACTTACTGTATCTCATATCTTATCTCAGTGCATAATATTGCAGATGCATAATACAGTTGTCCCTCACAACATCACGGTTTGAATTTAACGGCTTCATTCTATCACAGTTTTCCAAAAATATAGTAATTAATAAATCATGCTGTTTCGTGGTTGAATACGGCCTATTATTAGTCAAATAATATGCATATGTTAGCAAATGCTGCATATTTGTTTATCTAAATTAAGCATTTTCAAGCATAAAAATGTCTAAATTGACACATTTATTGCAACACACATGAGCATGAGTCTTATTTATGTCTTAAACAGCTTAGTTTCTCTGATTATATCTACTATATTGGGAAATACGAGTGCAAAGGTGACTAAGGGACTGTTATTTCATGTCTAGAGGGCTCTAATATAAGTACTAAAATACTTGATTTATAAATAAGAAATCCTACTTCGCAGAAATTCACTTATTACGGTTGCGTCTAGAACCAATTAACAAGGGATTACTGTAATTGAGAACCGCTGATTAAGCTGAACGCTAGCGGGTATGTTGACAACTACTATTATCTTTATTTAGCAGCCTTGATTATCTAAAAAAAAAAACATTTTACCAAATCACTACATACAGAGATGATATAGTTGTGTTACAAGGTGATGTTTAGTCTTTATAGTGTGCCTCTATATGTGCCGTCATTGTCGAAGTTGAGAGTAGGAACGTGACTTTTCGTAGTTTGAGGTTAGAAATTCCAGATTTTTCATGAACGTAGCATCAGAGTTGCTGATAGAGGTTCGAATGGCAGAAAATGTTGAGTTCAACTACAATTTTCTGGAAAAATACGCTTCTAAAAGTCAAATAAAACGTGAATTTCAGCAATACCTGTAAAGTGACCTTGCATCGCTCATCAAGCATTTTCTGTCAGGCATCTTCATGGAGCGAGATGTTTTATACTTATTTTATTTTAGTTTAATTGTACAGTGGTTAACTTCTCTTTACACTCGTATGACAGTTCACAATGTTAAAGTCTGACTTTAAAACCTTAATTGTATGGATAATAAAGGTTTTATGGTGGCAACAGTTTGAGCCTAGAACATATAACTACATATTTCTTATCTAGAGAAATTGTTTTCAAATTGGAATATTGTAGCTTGGAAGTTAACCAGCATCAGTTTAAAATATGCAAAAGTGCAGACCAGTTGGTACTTTGTTGCCTTTGGATATATTTCGTCCCCTGTCTTTGTTCTTCAAGATATCCAAGCTAAGTTGACGTGAGAGCGTCAGACTGCATGCAGCGAGGATGCAATGAAGGGAAAGTATCAAAAAATAAGTTTTCAATGCTTGGTGTGTGAGGTAAATGTTGAGCCAGAACAGGAGATGATGATGCTGCTGCTGCGGGGTGGTAGAAAAGCTGGAGAAGATTCAATTATGCTTGCTAGACTGGCTCTGTTTGTGACACCAGCTGTTGTGTTCAAGCAGCCACCTCAGGCAGCGTGCGACGCTAATAGCCTGATCAGCACTCGCTCCCTCCATCCTTGTGGCCAGCTGCAGCAGATGGGTGCATCGAACTGTGACCCAACTCCCCGCCCACCCCCCAAGCTCAGGGACCCTTACTAACTGCGTACACACACAAGCATGCAATACTGTAAAGAAAATGTATATAGGCCCTTGTCATGCTTACACCGGCGAGCTGGCAGCTGTCTGCTGCTGGTCCATATAAGCTGCTGGCTGAATAGCGTCATTCCTCACATGCAGTTATTTGGCATTCACCTCTGTCTTATCAATTAATCATTCCTGCCATGTCCCCTTTTTACAAGTTTTTTCCCCCGCTAACTTGCATGTACTGTCTTTGTTTCCTGACCTGACTCTTGTTGGCTGCCACCTTGGCAAACAGAGCCTGGGACACCTTGGCTCTCTTCATCTCCTGCTGAATTTCATCATAGATGCCCGACGTGATGTTCACCAGCGATTCCAGCTTGATGGGTAGGTCAGGGGCAGGGCCTGATGGCTTTTGCTGGGGGGGGGACATGTCATGTACACAGTAAAGTGAGCGTGCTTGTCAGTCCACAAAAAGGTGTGATGTGGCTAAACACCCTAAAGTAACAGCGAGTGTTTCGTGGAATGCATGTGAGCTGTGTGAGAAATTTCAAGTAAGATCAACTTATGAGGTTTAATAACAGATTTGTCAGAAAAATAGCACAGGCAAGACAGTACGGGTGCATGTTTTGACAAATTTCCACCCTCTTAAATAAACAAATACATTCTCATACATTCAATGTATGCCCTTCTTTCCGGTCGCCCTCCTGTTTAAATACGTTCCTGTAAATTTCCTGTATTCTAACTTTCACTAAAACAAAAACAAAATCCTCTCTGGTACTAGAGGTAACAGTGGTGACGGTATCCATACTTGAGCGACAGCAATCTGCTAGGACATTGGTGCAACGCATTGCTAGTGGGTAGTCGGGTCTTTTCACCCCATCTCACCAACCCCCCCCCCCCACACCACCCCACAGTCGAATTTATCATTTTTCCTGCATCGGGGAGGGAGGAATTTCCCTGATATACCTTTAGTTCCTGGAAAATGTCCCTTATTTTCAAATGCGAATGTTGACTGCTATGCTTGAGAGCGCAACATTGGCCAAATGCGGTATCTCTTTCATCAGTTTTGATGACATTTTTTCTGATGGCATTAGAGCTTACGTTCTTGGAACCGTAGAAACTTTGGAGGGTGCCTGGTGAAACACACTGTGGTTGTCTAACATCGCAGTTGAAATCTTGAGAAGTCAGTTTGCGGATCAAACTCAATTAGTCACCTCTCATCCTTGTATTGCTTTGTTGCTGTTTGCAATACACGCGCTTGCCTCTCAGAGCGCTCGCATTGTTTTGAAGTCGTCCGCCAGACGTGCACAGACTGGCTAGCTTACATTCCCGCCGCCTAAACGATGCTGAGATAATCTGACATAGCCATAATAAATAATAGCCCACACGTTCACCCCGGGCCATGAATGAATGGCCATTTGCCCTGACATCAGAGGGGGTGAAAAAGCTTTATCGCTCACTTTGCTGTAAATGCTGTATTACGTCATTATCTTTACAGTGACGGCTTTGAAGTTGTTGTTCCATTATACACGGAATTTGTTTAAAAGACGAAAAAAGGCAGACATAATTCACTTAAGCGTACACAATGTGCCGATGATGGCGGAGAGCTCACCGAGTTGGTTATCTTATTCTTGTTCTTCCAAATGGAGGCCCAGGTATCAGGCGTTATCTGCTCGTCCAAGCTCCTCTCCCACACTTTCTGTGCAAACACACACAGGACACACAGCATGTAGAAATATAGCATATAGGTCATACAACCCCAAGTCAGCCTTACGAGGCATGTCTTACCTGCGAGAGGCGAGGAGTGCTGGGGCTGGACGAGTTGGAGGCAGGTAGGCCCACCGAGGGGTTCATGGTGCGCTCCCGCTCTTCCTGGTAAATCCGGTCCCGCTCGCCCTCGGGCAGATTGAGGAAGTTCTGCATGGCTTTCAGGTTGACCAGCAGCGACTGTGAGGCTGTGCGAGGGTCCTCCTCCTTCCGCAGGATCTCTGACAGCAGACCCTGAGCATACAAACGCGATAGCGTTACCTCTTTAACACAATGTCCATCCTCTTGGCAAAAGTAAATGTTTCATGTTGTCTCAAAGGTGAGGGACAAAATATGGATATTGTGATATATTGCATTGTTATCTCTCAGGGTACAATATTGATACATAAGCATTAGTTATTGATTGACCTATTTATATTGTTTCTATCGTACATTTATATTGTATATTATATCACCCATTTTTACTACTGGCACATTCTGAAGTCGTTACGTAAACATCGCTGTATCATGATTATTAGCATAGGCAAAATATTGTGATATCTCTCACAAAATTTTGTCAAAGATACCCGAGCGTGAGCACTGAGTGATTGAGAGGGGATAGAGATTATTGTATCTCACTTGAGGAGGATGCATTGTATTCATAAGCGTTTACGTTAACACCGTACAGAACGCAGTACACAATTTTATCAGGTTAAAATCTACTTCAGCTCTCAACATGGGCCAAAAATGGTATCGCTCTCTTTAATTTTGACAAAGGTATGGCATATTTTTCATGATAGTTTCAATGTCATTCAGTTTAATTTGAAAGAAACGACAGCATGTACTGTGATTTTGTTGTTATCTTTGGCAAAATATTGCATTATTGCTAAACAAACATATTTAATATTAAATATCGTTTAGTTTGGTCTGGATAGACACTTCCCCCAATATGTTCAAGAGCAGCTAACCGCAGGTCTGCTCTTTCTACATTTTACGGTGACTTCTACAAATGGTGGGCATTGGATTGAAAGTCTTCCACTAATTGTCATCATTGAAAGTCGAGTTGCCACCTGCAGGTCTATGAGCCCTCATTACATTGCTCTAATGGGGTGTGCAGTAAATAGGTTAGCGCAGCCTTGAATACATCAGGTGTTAGCACCCCTGCCAGAAATAGAGGCCTAATGACCCGGCAAGCTACCCCACCATGCTTTCTGTTAATCCTGCTGAAAATACCTGCATGTGGGTGTCCGTAAACTGGAGCTCAATCAATTCAAGCAATTATCTCTCTTGCCTGTTCTCAATGGACTCAACAGCTTGGCTAAACATGCCTTCAGAGGATAGATGATCAACTTTGTTCTGGCTTCTTCTCCCTCCACCTTGACCACACTGTCCCGACATACCTGTGTGCGGTTGAAGGCCACACGGGCAAACACAGCCTGAGAGACACTGGCTCTTTTCAGTTCGTCTCGGACCTGCTGGTAGATTTCCGATGACACTTCAGCCGCCGAGGGGTTGCTCCCAGGGTGGTCGCCACCAACTTTGGACGAGCCCCGTGGGATGGGCGGGTGGTTGAGGAACTGCTGGTTGAGGGCCTGCGGGTGCTGGTGGGCCAGCAGGCGGCTGACGGCTATCTGCTGGTTGATGAGGTGGGCCATCGCAAGCTGCTGACGCACGAGCTGTGGGGAGAGTTGAGGCGAGAGCAGCCCACCTGGGCCCAGCAGGGGCTGGAGGGCGCCGGGCGGGTGGGGAGGTGGCGGAGCAGGCACCTGTCCCGCGTGGAGTGGGGGGCTGTGGTGGAGGGGACCATGGGGTGAGGGCTGCTGCTGGGGTGGAGGAGGCTGCTGGGGAGGCTGGGAGGGCGCCTGCGGATCTCCGGAGCCCGCCTTTAGGCCGCCCCCTAGGTGACCCAGCTGAGCCAGGCCGGCCAAGTGAGGAGGAGGTCTTTGGCCGAGCATGCAGAATTCGGCTATATTGTCTCGCTCGACTGTCGATAAGACAAGTTCATCAGTTTGCTAACCAAGCACTTTCCCATTAGGTCAGACAAAAAGAATAGATGGCTTACTTTTGATGTCAGTGGGATCTCGACCAGACCACATCTTCTCCAAATAATCCACTGCACAAAGCAAACACACAAGATGACGTTCACTATTTTTGTTGTACAAAAATTGTCTATATAGTTAACACACCCGACATACGGGTACATTTCATATATAAACACTAATTTAAAAAGATTTGTAGCAATGTGACCATATTTGAACTCACGCTAACACTGCCAAACCTATGAAAAGCCAGACAGCATGCCTTCGGAATGGTTGGTAAAAATACGAAAATATGTTCCGAGACTACAAAAAAAAAACAGAATCATAAATTTAAAGAACTGACATCAGCTAAACTACCTCACTCCCGTGCCTCCTTGTTTTTATTTTTCTTTGGCTTTTTAGTTTTTGATAAGGGTAACCCAAATAGGACAAAAACAAGGATAGAGCTAAACATTTTTTTTTAAATGTCACTTATCAAAAACAGTACTCATCAACGGCACAATTTGCTCCAGGTTTAATCAACAGTTACAGTGGAACCTTGGCGTTGTTAGGTCCAACTTTAACCGAAACGGACGTTAACCGAATCAATTTTTCGCACAAGTATTAATATAAATCCAATTAATCCATTCCAGAAAGCCAAAAATGTTAACACAAAATAAGTTTTTATAGTTGACAATTTTTTTATAGTATTACAATTATAGTTTGACATGCAGAAAACAATTCAAAGTGCATATAAATACATATAAATGTTGGGGTAAATGACCATTTAGAATTACTTTTACCTTCATTGAAGACGTGATTCTTGATGTGACTGAAAACAGGAGGATGGTGGTGGTTGAGCTTGCTGCCACATTGTGTCTTTGGGAACAGTCACGTCTTCTATGAAGGTAAAACTAACCTTAAATGTTTATTTATCCCTTTAATTCGTCATTAATATGCATTTAAAATTGTCTTATGCATGTTAAACTATAATTGTAAAACTATTTAAACGTGTTTTGTGTTAACATTCTTGAGAGTCAAATGCTGATGACATCACGGATGAGTGACGTAACTTCCAGTTCTGGCTGCCATTTTTTTTAGCTAGCTAATAGGATGCTAACAAGGAAGGACGTTTTGTGATTAAAAAAAAAAACCACGGCTGGGCTCACACAGTGAATTAATAACACGACAAGACGCAAGCAATATTGTACGCTAACCAGAGAATGGACACAAACCAAGGCAAAGTTGTGGTGTAAACTTTCAACGTTAACCGAAAAACACGCTAACCGTGGCGGACGCTAACCGAGGCTCCACTGTACTTCATATCTTCTTCTTGCACTTACATGACAATTAACTATGCTACTGAAAAAAGTTTCATGATGGGGAAACATAAAACCTTGTAACAAATTCATTTTATTTCCATTGTTTCTTGTGGAGAAAATTAATTTGATATTGGAGCAAATTTAAGGAAGTGGGACTGACTGTGTTTGAGTTGTCCTCTGTATTTAGGAGTCCTTTGATGTTACCTTTGATTTTCTTGTACTTCTTGTACCAGCGACCAAACTCTTGGCATTTGCTAGTGGAGACATTGGCGTAGTAGGAGCTGTTCACAATGGACGAGATCATACTCTGAGGGAAAGAAAGACACGGGAGAGTTAATTAATAGTCGGTATGATATGAAATGTTTACAGTTGCACATAAGAAAAGCCATGTGACACACACACACACACAAAATCAGTCAGTAATCACAACTGGAAGCCACCCATAGAAACTTCAGCCAGTATACAGCAGCGAGGGAACCTCCAGCCTCTTTCTCACACACACACACACACACACACACATATGCTTGCAATTGATATGCTTGCTGCCATCAACACCCCCCACCAGAGCTCCATTTAAGCACATAAATCTCCCACAGCAGCCATTATGATGCGGCCAGAGCGCTAAACATGCAGCTGGGGAGTTAAAACACGCCAGAGTTTGATTAAAATGCAGCAATAGTTATTAATCACAAGACGTTTTATTTTCTTCTAGCTTGTGTCGCGTTCACGTCGACCTAAGACTGACTGACATGACATGATTCCCCCCACCCCACCTGCGACAGAGGACACTCTTTGGCCAGAGTGCTTTGGTTCATTTCCTTCAGGAGCTCCTTGAGAGCGTTCCTGACGGTCGCATGGTTCCACTGCTCGCAGGGCAGGTCCTCCAGCTTGGAAAAACTACAAGAAAACAACAGAAGATCATTTAGTCAGTTACGCCATTGAGACAGACAAAGATGTAAAAAATGTCTCCTATCTTGTGTCATAATTCAACTCGCTTGGCATTACATCCAGATATGCAGAACCATCAACAAATTGCGCCAGATGTCAGCATACCAGTGAACAACAGAGGATTAACTGAGTGCGGTTTGCTTTTTCTTTGGCTTTAAGTGGGGCTTTTTGCCATACAAGGGCTGACATCCGCAACGTGACTGACCTTCACATTTCGCTTTTGTTTATTCATTTTTAGATGTGTGTTTTAATGGGTTTTTATTTTCAATATTACCAGGGGTTGACTTATTGTAACACTTGTATGACAGCTTGACTCTGGAACGGATTATTTGTATTTCTATTATTTCCTATAAGTGATTTTTAAAAAAAATTGGAATAAATGTCAATCAACCCAGAAAAAAGCTTTTCTAAAAGTGTAGTTTAATGCGGTTTAACATAATAATAAACAACATCCTGTGTTCATGTTTAAAACGCAAATAGGCCTATTATTTTAACTGTCCTTCTGTCCCCACTCATCTTCCTACCTCAGTTCCAAAACTTCTAGTGCCAACTGGGCCTCGTTTAAGGCTTAAAGAAATCACCATGGCATTGTGCGCCAAAGCTCGCCGCCGCCACGGATACGCACATGGACATGTAAACAAAACCTGCCTGGTATGTGCCAAGACAATACCAACAAATACGCCTCTCATCTGGATTTTATCTGTGTTTATCTGTCCATCAAGACTCCGGCTCCACTCTCTTCCTGGAAGTCTGATGATGGATAAATCATTGCAGGATTGTTGTGTGCTTGAATATTACTATTATCGACGTCAACTGCAGTGACATTAGCGCGTTAAAAGCTTGCTGCAGTCTTTGGGGGAGCATTAAAAACGTGTTATTCTGACCTTTGTAGTTGGATACGTAGAGTGACCATGTGGTAGACCTCCATGAGCATGTCGGCCACTGTAGCCTCTGGGGCGTCCGTCAAGAAGTGGATGGGCAGAGGGTTCCACCTCCCCACCTTGATGATGCCTGGACATGGAACAACAAAGCATCAGTGTGTGTTGTTACTTTGACAACCAGCACTTTTATATGTTTAGCATTGTCAGCCCCTTTCACACAGATATCCTGTAAAATTACTGCAATTAAAAGAAGATCCGGTTTTTATCTGACTGTGCCTTTTACGCAAAACCCAAGAAAGCCTTAACATTGTACATTTTCACACATGAGCCGCATCCCATCCCACAATCGGATAATTTGCTGATGTCAGCACCAGCCTCTTGCCCGACAGCAACAATTGCTTTCAACACTACAGAGCAGGAGAAGTCCGTGTCCGGTGTTAAACTTTACAGCACCGTCCCGCCATTGAAGAATACCTTTACACACAGGCATTGTCCCGCCTTTACTACAGCTCTGATACTACTACAGAAAGCGGAAAATTGCCAGGTCAACCTTGGTAGGTGCCCTTTACACAGAACATCACATTCAAAAGTCTGGAAAATTCCGGCTTTCACAGGCTGTGAAAAGGGTCTTCACTAGGGGTGTAACCAGACACCCCACTCAAAAGATGATAGACGAGCTTGGGTCCACGAGAAGGAGACGAGACAAGATTTTAACATTAATTTTAACAAAAGTACAATAAAAAAATATTACTGGACAAACAAATGGAGGTACGTTTTGAAATGTTTATTGTCCCATAAATTGATGCTAAACAATTGCATGACTCACGCTGATCTCCCTTTAGTTATTTCCTGATCGGAGGCGTGCCCTTGTGACGTAATGACACATAATGATAATGGGAAATGAATCAGGTCTAGAGGCTGTTCACGGCCACCACTGGTTCAACTCCAGCTCTGAACTAAATCTGCACCAGCACCAAAGTTTGCTGCAGTGGAAAAGGGGTAAGAGTGAACTCCGTTCCTGCCTGTTTGGAGGCGAACGCCTGAACATTGCAATATATGGAGTCTGGCAAAATGATCCAGTTCATTGATTAATTTATTATCCCAAGACAGTTTTTTTCTGAACGAGAAATCTCACAAAATTTTGATCTCACGCGATCTCGTGTCTTTCGCCATCTTGCAGCGTCCTGTCTCTTGATACTGCCTCGTCCTCCCATTTTGTGTCCATACCAACGTCTTAGACGGTGTGAAAAGGGATTCTAATAATGCCACAGTTACCCTTATAGTGAGTGTGTCAAACTATGTTGACTTAATATTTGTGTGTGTTGTTCGTGTAACATGAATGTATTTTTTATATTATGCGTATATTGGCCTCATTTTAGTCTTACCATCAGTTAGTTGTGTTTTAAATGAATGAATGAGTGGTCGCTTGTGTCTCTGGTGTTCTGATTGGACATGCTGATTCAAACAACATGCTGAACGTCTGATTTAGGATTATCGAAATCATGTACATTCAAGAGAGATGGGCTTGCAAACACTCACGCACACACACACACACACACACATGCACACACGCACACTGGTTGGCTCGAGCTGTAAAACTTAAACAAAGCTAATCACATTATTGTCCTCTAAATGAGATCCAGACCAGTCTCTTTCCGACCCCCCCTCTGCATTTCCAATTTCCCTTTTTTTTAATGTATCTCTTCAGTTGTCTAATCCAATGAGATCCAATACAAACAAAAAACTGAGTCTACAAAGATAATAGTGTTCAGTTTGGACTGATACCATCAGAGAGGTAGTCATATAGCAAAATGTTTATTATTGTGCTTTTACCAGGTCCCATTAGAATAAGTACCTAATGAAGTGTCTAGAGATGAATACGTTTTACGCCCGTTTTCTTTCTCTCCTCTTTCAATTAGGATTAGAAGCCACTGAGAAAATACACTCTCTTGATCAGACATGGCACATTTTTTAAACAAGGAATACATTTTACTACATAAACGTCAATAATTACATCCTAACTGGGAAAGCAACATATTTGCCAAGAAAAGCAATGCTGCAAAATGTAACACAGTATATATTGATGTGTTTTTCCCAGGAAAAAAATGTAATTCTGAATGACACATCCCAAATAATCACACATTTGAATAACGCATTTCTGAATAACACATCCTTGCCTCCATCTCTCTTCACTTATTGTTGTTTTTGTGTGTGCATCTTGTCTAAAAGCCATCATGGCTGCACTCAGCATGCCTGATAATTGTACCTCAGTAGTCAAACGCGTGAATAAATAAGCAGACAATACACAAACCCACCTAGGACATCTACATGCAACCGCTGACATGCAATCACACACACACACACACTATAGCATGCTCCCAGTGTGATGCCGTTAATAATTGATTGGATCGTTTTTTGGTCAGCGGCCTCTCTGCTTGTTGTCCACATTTAAAAGTTGAAATTGTTGTTTCCACATCAACAATTGCACGTGCCATCTGGACTCAAGCATGAATGCCCGCACGTGCTCGCCCTTGTACACGAGCACACACTGGACCACAACATGAGGTACACATGCACACACATACCTTTAAAGATAACAGTACTCATCTATTTTAGTTTTCCTTGCATAAGATATACATGTTGTTCAATGAATACCACAAATGTGAGTATTATGTTTATAAAGGAAGACACAGGTCCTTTTTTATGGTGTCCCCAATATTGTGTCTAATAGGACAAAAGTGCCCCTTGTAGCTTGGTGAGTCTGTGTATTATTCATGAATATTTTAACCAAGTGTATCGAACATTAGTGAAGAGTTCCTAGTTAAAATATAAGAAAGCAGCATCCAAAAGAGCCCGCAGTGGGACTCCGGAAAGTTCCCTCCAAGCTGAATGTCCAGTGTCCTTGGTGCCGCAGTGACCCGTCAGACGTGGCACTGCAACAATGCCGACCGCCATTCGCTGTTCGCCGACTTAAAGCCATAAAGTACACGTCTGCGCCCGTCCGTGCTATAAAAGCCTTCAGACCCTTATAATTGAAATAAACAATATCTCCCACTTAATTGCCGGCCTGGGCTAATTAAAGAATGGCCGTGGTCCTCGGCCGGGACTTTAAATACACCACTGGGACGCAAGAATGCAGGACACAATTCAAACAGGGCAAAAATAGCCGGGGCTCTGTGTAATTTTGGTCGTGGACCGCAGAGGGAAAAATGTATAATTTAAGCCAGAAATTATTCAGTTAACATAAATGGTTGTTTTAAAAAACAAAAAGTATTCATTAGAGAGAAGCCCGGGAGGGAGGTGTGTCTATTTTGTCTGCGACGCTGCATGACTGCTCACTATTCTTTACTCTCTTTTTCAACGCATCTTTGCCTAGGTTAAATAAAGTTTACTTGCGTGTGTGTGTGCGTGTGTGTTTGCACACGCACACTTACACGCAGTAGCATGACTAGTATTAAGCGTTAATATTGACGTGTGGAGCTCCCACACGTCCAACAGATGGCATGATAGTAAAAAAAAAGTCGTATCTTTTCTTGAACAGACGTAATCAATTGCGTGAAAAAGCGTAATAAACTTAAAGTGTGTTTTAGTCCTTATGGTGCCATTTCCTTCTGGTTTGAGTAGCTCTTTCTGCCAACTCTCTGTGTCCTTTCTTTGCTTTGTGAGGCAGTGGAAGTTTCAGCCGTGTATTTTTCATTAAGCTTTAAAATGAATGACATGGACTGGTGGTTGTTTGCGTTGAAAGTAAGAGAGAGTACTGTAGTTCTGGGGCTATTGTTCTGTTTTTCTCTGTTTGTTTTTTGGTGAAGGTAACTAACAGGTAATTTAATCATGACTGTTTTAAAAACAGATCTCCACTGTAAATCAACCATTTAAAAAGGCCAAGAAGCAAAAACTCCCCTTTTTCTTTTTTGCTGATTGTGTAGTGACTGTACTCCTAAATCGACAACTGGTTAGCAGGGCCCAGCGTGTATGTTTGGGCTCAAGAGGCTTTATGGAGAACGGTCCTCTGTCTCCAGGTGGTCTGCAGGCCTGATAAGAGGCTGCTGGCCTCGGGGCCGTAAAAAAAGGAATCACCTGCATCAGGGTGTTTATGAGTGGGAACTATACGACAAACTCAATCACACGTAATCTCCACATGTTACAAACAGCATATGCGTGTATTTATGCATTCCCGAAAATCGAACTGGACCGGGGGCCGATGACACACGCACAAAGAGTCCGGTTGAAATTGCTAACAGATGGGAGATGTCTGGTCGTCTTTGCCATAACTGTGTTGTGTCGCTTGGGTTTTGTGTCTTCTAGACTGAACAGGACAGGAGTACATCACTGTCTTTTTGCTGATGACTAACATGCGTGCAACACTTTGACATTGCTTCTTTATGGTTTTCCTTCATATGTGTTCTCACACATTCTTGACACACACGATCCCAACTCGCTCTTTGTTGTTTCTTTACAGTCTCTGTTTGTGTCTTAATTGTGTTTCGAAACATTCTTCTGCTCACTTCCACTCTCTCAGTGCGGAGTCTGCTGTAAACACAGTTCACATATACAGCAGAGTGTGTGTGTACTCAGTACAGTACAGTACAGTACAGTGTCTGCCTTAGTACACTGAAACAGTGCAGTGTCTCCTGTCAACACACCTCAACAGTACAGTATCTGTCTTAAACTATCTGCAACTGCTTAATTTCCATTTTAAACACACTGTAACAATACAGTATCTGTACTATAAGAGTGCTGTCAGCTCACTTCAACAGTACAGTACAGAGTCCATCGTATCAGATATGTCACTATCTAGACACACTCTAACGGTACGGTGTAACGGTGTCTGCTGTCAACACCGACAGTATGATGTCTGCACACTGCAATAGCACAGTGTAGGTCTCCCCTGGTGTGTGCACACTAACAATGCAGTGCCTCTCTTGAATACAGTAACAATACTGTGTCACTACAACTCTACAGTGTACACTGAATCCGTTGAGTGTTTGTCTTAGACTGACTGTATCAGTAGTCACTACCTTAAACATGCTGTAATGCAACAGTCTGTGCTATAAGCACACTGTCAGCTCACCGTGCAGTGTACTGCAACAGTACAGTGCCTTTATTTACTGTAACAATACAATTTCTGCTGTACACACTAATAGTACATTGTTTATACTCAGTTTGACAGTACAATACTGTCAACAGTACGAGCTACTTTTAAAATGACCAAGTCCCACAGATCTATACCTACTATACAGTATACCTACTATAAACATAGAGAATATATATATTTAGTATATTTATAAAAATGACTATCAATTTACATTGTGCATGTATATCAGGCGTGCACACACATTTTCAGCATACAAGTGACAAGTCAAAATGATCTACCTCTTACTATAAAACAGGAAAACATAACATATATATCAAATCTAACAGTCAAACTTTGAAACTATGCTAAATACTACCGATTAGCATTTCACATTCAATTTAGTTTAGTTTAATCAAAATAGTTGATATCATTCACAAGTTCAATAAGGCAGCAAAGATAATCACACATAATTCCCAAATAGTTATGCACATAACCTGGTTGGGATGTCAGTCAAAATAGTTATGTAGTGTTCGTTATACACACAGTTCATGTATTACGCCCAGTTAGCATTTGCTCTCAAACATTACAGATGTACATGAAATGAAAATTATTATGCAAAAGACAAGGCAGCCAAAGTCAAAGTAACATCTTAAAAAGGTTTCACCAAAGGGCACATTTTCCAATTAATCATAAAATCATCGTTTCACCAATTTTAACAGTGAAATTAAAAGTTTCACATTTCTATAGTGGAGTTCAGGATGAGGAACAATTGAATTTTCTTCTACATAACTGCATACATTGCCGCTACAAGTGAACGGATAACTTTTGTTATAGATACAGGCATCTTACCCCTGAGTTAGTTCATCCATATTCGGAATAATAAAGATGAAAGTTGCATTTCTGTGTGCCACTGAGACGCTGTGTGTTCACTACTTAAACTTTGCCGCGGAGGAGCAACAGTGAATCGGTAGTGGAGCTTAATGTCAGCTGATTGATGTCATATGACATCTACAAAG